>NC_140491.1:9977500-10577500 GCF_964271855.1 Acomys minous
GAATACAAAACATGGATTTTATACTAAAGTACTAGAATTATAATACATACATAATGAGAAAAATTTGTGTCTTCTAGGTATAGGGCTGAGAGAGAGGGTTAGTATGATAATTAGCACAGCTGTTGGAACAGAGCAGTGTGTTGCTACATGGCCCCTATTTTGCCCAGTTACAAGGATAAACAGGTTTTTATCAAGTTTTGTTTTGTTTTGTTTTGCTTGGTTTTGCCATTACAAAGTAAACTAAGAAAACTGACAATGTCACAATTGCATAATTCTTTTCTACTTTTCTAAAAACTGGTGCAAATTTTGTGGAAAGACAGTAAGAAAACATAAGGATGATAAAAATTAATGTTTTTAAAATGTTAATCATTTTATGATGAACTTTTTTTTAGCACATTTGGAATAATGTCTAAAGTATAACTCTTATAATTATTAAATGTCAAGTTTCACAGTATAGATGAAAATAATATTACTAATTGAACTGTTTATAATTTGTTTTTTAATTCATGACACCATCCAAAAAGACACCATCTTTTTGCATTTGGGCAAAAAGATATAGGAGCTATGAGAGGAAAGGGGATTTGTGGGGATAAAAGTGGGTTTAGAAGTAAAGGGCAGAGGAGGTGAAATGAAGGACTAGTCTATTTAATACCTTAAATGTTACTTTAAACAAATAAAATTGTATTAAAATGGACAGTCAGTAATAAAAGTGAGCTATTGTAAACATTTATAGATTATCACTAATAGTTTCTACATTAGCAAGATAATTCAAAATGACTATCATTTTCAGGCCTAATCTTGGTCTCATTATATCAGAAAAACACTAGCTTTTAGATTGAAAATTATTTAAACATTTTTTTACATATACATTTCCATTATTACATGTATCTACAATAAACTACCCATATCAAGAAGAACTATGACACAATCAGGAATTACATAAAGATTGCATTCTTAATATTTTGGCTATTTGTATTTGACAGCGTTGAAAATAACATCATTTCTATCTTGATGAAATTTTAGCATCAATGTGTGCCTCAAAGGACAGACAGTACTTCTGGAGAGCACTTCTGTAGGAATGATGTTGTATACTTTTGAAGCAATAGGCTAAGTTCTTACTTTAAATTTAAATTAATGTTCATATAAGCATTGTAAGAAATGTTATTTGTTTCTGAGATTATACAAACAAACCATTCTCAAACACGGTTTGTGTTTAAATATCCGTTATTTTTTATTGATTTCACTATATTTGTATTTTATTTACTTCTGCATATGTAACACCTTAAATTTTATGCACATTTTGCAATACTTTTATTTCAGTTCCTAGGTATTTAGTTAAATAAAACATACTTTGGAACTAACAAGAATTAATTGTCTCAAGTAAATTAACATACTGCAACAATGCTAGGATTTGATTAATCTTAATAGAGTTTTGCCCTAAACGCTTATCTACAAATAAGATTTAATAATCCCTAGGTGTTAGAGCAAGAGTTTACCTGTTGGTAAAAATGGTCAAAACCACTCATTAGTTATATACAAAAAGCTAGTCTTGAGAACTATACCATTTAATCAGCTTCTAAAATGTAACAGAAGGAAGAGAGAAAGCTGCTTACATAGTTTGAGACTTTTGGCAAAGTAGCAAGTTAATTTTCATCAGATCTGATGAATGTGTGTGTGTGTGTGTGTGTGTGTGTGTGTGTGTGTGTGTGTGTGTGTGTGCATGCGTGAGTGTGTGCATGATTTGTTGCTTCAGAAAGTCTTATGAAAGTAAAAGTGGATAGAAAGAAACTAATAAAAAGATTAGTAATTTATAATTTTATAACATCAGTTCAATGATCTATTTTATAATTTGTAATTGTTACATTTTGTGGGTAGAAATATGAATGTTTCCATAAACTGCCTACTGTAAGATTGCATTCTAGTTATTTTGGTTTTTCTTTATTGTCAAGTCCTCTCAAGGCATTTCATTACATTTCATACTAAATCCTTCATAAACATTTATTTTTCAAACTTCTGAAGGTAATCATGAAAACTTGCTCTTACTATATTTCACAAATCTGTTCATTCCTCAAGCACCCTGCCAAAAAAATGAAAACAGAGAAAAATAATTGGGAGTTAATATATAAACCTTAATAAAGCAATTTAAAGTATGATTGTTAAATATAACACTGCTAGAAATGGAAATCACAAATTCCATGTCTGTCTATAAATCACACATGGCTGAAGGGATAGTTTATCTTCCAAGGTGGACTTTGTCCAAGAAACAGTGGTAAGTATCAAAACTTATTCTTTTTACAAACTAGGAATGCCTCAGTTATGATACCATTTACAGAAAATTCATTAGATCCATGAGAAGTTTTAGATTCTAGTCAGTCAAAATAATACTTGTGCATCAGTAAAGCAAACTATAATGGATAGCGGAGAATTATTCTGCTACTTCTTGTGATCAGTATTATTAAATTACCTTGAAAATATAAATGATGCCAGTGAAGTTAGAAGGAGTGTAACAGTAGGGACCTTTAAGACTTTATTTAAACGTTAAAAGTTTTGTAGTTGAACTCCTCAACTAATTATGATGTCTATGTGAGCAACTGAAGCAAGGTGAGACAAGGCAGCACAGTGTTAAGGAGAGAGAAAGCAACATGAAGTCAAGTAATATAGGAATAATCCTTATTTTCAAGCCTTCAGAAGATGCAAGGCAATGGATTTCAATGACTTGATAATTCTTGTCCAGTCTTACAAGCTGTCTTTCAATTTTCATCAGAAGCAGGTGGCATGCATGTGTCAGATGGAAATCTAGGTGGCATTTAGAAATTACATTTCTGTCTCTGAGAATTCAGTTTCTGTAATAGGTAACCCATTTGACATATTGTCAGGTGCCCTACTTACTTTTGGTATGTTCTGGTATCACTCAATATTTTCAGTGCATTGATGAAACACTGATGTCCAGTGGCATTCTTGCTTCTTAAAAATGGCAGTATGGACCACATAGTCTTCATGGACCGTTGCCTTATGAGTAGAGGTCTATACAGTGTATAAAATAGGAAAAGGTTTTAATGGCTAGACAATGTCTAGGGCGGCTAGTTTTCAATTTCGTCCTAATGGAGTTGTAATAGTGTAGACATTTTCTCAAGTTCTTGATATTTCTATATAGCAATTGGGCTGTGAATGATGCTTTAAAGAACGGAAACTGAACACATAGATATTTTAGAGTAATATTTTCAATATTATGGCTCAGATGACTTGTTTCAATAAAATATTTTTGGACACTGACAATTTCTTGAATAAAATAGGTTGAAATTTCTGAATAACCTACAGAGGTAGCATATACATTACTAAGATAATTATATTCTAATTAATATGTTTGGTTAGATGTCTTCTCAATTTCAATCTAATATCATGGGGAAATCTATATGGGAAAGGATATAGCTCAGAAAATTATATGTGGACATGATATATAGCCCACAGTAACTAGATTATTTTAAATTTTTTTTCTTTTTAAAATTTGGGAGGTGAAAATAATATAATGTGATGCATCCATCATTTACTGCAAGCTATTAGCTTTCTCAGTAATGGCTTTGATGGTGGCCTGTAGAGGAATGTTAATTCAGAAAATGGCTGTTCTGGCAAGGGATCACATCTAAAGATCTAGGTCTGTGTGACCCATCTATAATACAAAAATGTCTTTAATCCAGGAGACAGAGACAAACAGGTCTGAGTTCAAGGCCAGCCTGGTATAGAGCAAGTAGCAGGTACAAAAAAGCATAGATCCAGGCATGATGATACATGCCTTTAATCCCAAATGACGGTAAGGTTAGTTTGTATAAGGAAGCACCCATGTTTGAAAATGATGTCTAATTGAGTGGCAGAAAATGTGATGAATCTTAGAAGATTTGACTGAATAGAGTATGCCCAATTCTCAGGAGAAGAGAGGGAAAAGGATAGCTAATCAAGAGGCAGTTTTTCAGAAAGAGAAGAGGTGGATTTTACCAGGATATGAATAGAGAGATGGGTGGCAGAGAGAGAACTCAGGTGAAGACTAAATGAGCCAGAAAATCAGAAAAAGCCAAAAGATTAGAGAAGACTGCTAAGTTATTCTGAAACCAGCAGAGCACTTCAAGGCCAAAAGAGAAGTCAGATTAAGTAAGTCATCTGGGAGAAGACTTTGAGCCAGAACAGTTGAGTTGAACTAGCCAGCCCTGAGCTCAGAGAGAGCAGGTAAAGGTGAGTTTGCTAAGCAGTAAATTTCAGGGGCTAAAACATTCTAGGTCTAGGTTAGATTGAATGGAAGCTACAAGCTTCCAGGAGCAGGCCTAGTTTAGCAGACATAAGCCTCCCAGACAACTGATCCAAGAAGATAAAAGCTGAATCTCTACGAATGTAATTTTATTTATCCAAATACAATTGGAAAATACAACCACTATATTATAGAATAATAAGAAAATCACTTATTTAGCACCCTCTGGTAAAATAGAAAAGAATAAAATTCCAAAAAAAATGTGTACTTCTATTTGTGTACACATTTACCCCTCACTCTCTGTGTGGAGAAATAGAAACAAACACATAATAAAAGAAAAAAAGGGGCCTGTTTTTTTAAAGAATTGATTTTCGGTGAAAAGATTTGAAAATTTCAAGTTTACATCTACTAAAAGTGCAACATGGCTAGAGAAAAAGAAACAAATCATAATACATCTCAAGCCAAAACTTTGTCTTTCCAACACCACTTCAGATGAAGCTTCAAAATATCATCTCAGCCAAATAGAGGCAAGAAAACAATGAGCACAGTCTGCAAACAGTGAGCAAATTTCAACGCATTCACCAAAAAGAGAAAATGAAAGGAAGGAACCTTGTCTTAATAGAAATAACGTGTGGTGAACAAAATATATAAATTTTTAACCTTATATAATTTTATGCTGCTTGTTTATTGAGAGCTTGGTGAATTTCCCCTGTGAGAATTGAATATATATCACTTTTTCGTCTTTGATCAAGCTCCTCCTGTGCCCACCCTTAATTTCATGATCTCATATTTAACTATTATTCTTACATGTATAGAGCTACTGAACACACTTGTTTTTTTGTTGTTTTAACTGAAAATCCCAGATCATTCTATTTTACTAATAAACATTCAGGAGACAGATGTTGTGGTGAAAATCTGCTATCTCAGAGAGACAGAGAGAGCACCCAGCTGAACTTCCTACTCAGCTCATGGCACAATGGAAAAGGCCCCAAAGCTCCAAAGGCTCATTAGCTCATTGCTCAGGAAGAAAAGGCCAAAAACAAACAAACAAACAAACAAACAAACAAACAAACAAAAAACCCAAGACCAAAGGCTTGCTAGCTCAAAGCACAAGAAGTCAAAGGCCAAGGGCCTGAGAAGTTGAAGAGCTAAAGAGCTCAAGTTAAAATCCAAGGAACTAAAACACAGAGGACTAAAGACCCCTTCTATTTCTACATGCTGTCTTAAATAATCCTCAACTCGAAGTCCCTCCTACTCTTTAATTCCTGTCAGCTGGTTTCTTACTCCACCTCTTGACCTAGGATTAACATTATTAAATCCTGTGCACAGAAAACTCTTGGATTAAAGGTGTGTGTAAGGTCACTGAACCAACCTTAATCACCTGTTTACAATAAACAGAAAATTCTTGGATTAAAGATGTGTTAGGGACAACCACATGACACAGGATTTACAGTTCAATCTCAAGGATCACAGTGGAATCAAGGACAGTTATTTTCAGTTCACAATTTCGGGATCACACTGAGATCAAATATCCTGCAATAGCTTTCCTCTTGTGTCTATGAGCCCAGAGTTAACCACTTGAAACTTGATGTCTTTTGTAGAGCATGTCCTGGAAGAATCAAATTATGCCCCTATTAGCAACCATTGAAGTATTGTTTCTCTCCATGTATGTGTGGGACTGCATGATTTTTTCCTGTCTGCCTCTTGTAGTCAACTTGTTTTGCCATTATACTAGTCTTGTTGAGAGTTCATCCAACCATATTTCTGAGAGTGTATTAGTGTTTTTCCCTTGTTCTACCTAGGGGACACTATCTAACAACAGGTATATGAGGTGTCTACTATATACATTCTTCCTGCTCCAATTTTAGTCACTTTTTCTGAGCCTTACGTGTCATAGTTCTAATGCTGGTACATCAGCTAGAGTTCGGCAGCTCGTAGTCACTTATCCTCTGCACTATAGCTAGTTGTGAATAGTTTCTGTTGTCACATTCTGTTTCAAAAGGAACATGCTTGGGTTTCTCTAGAAGACCTTAGCTAAAGATGTCAATAAATACATCACAGCACTTGAAAATATATGTCATAGAGTTTTATTAAAATTGCTTTAAAGAATAAAGCAATAATGTATCCAGTCTAACAAAAACATACAGTCCAAATTCTACCTCTAATCAGTGGTTTCCATAAATAGAGAGCAACCACATGAAAGCTGTTTTTATTTCAGTATAATACTTCCAAATGCACTGAAAAGGTTTTCTAAGACCTTCCTTTAGTCACACAGCAAAACAACTGACATGCATGTAGACTACATAAACCTTAAAGGTACAGGACTAAGGTTTGGTCCCAAGGCTAAGATAAGGGTAAAATTTGCTCACTGAAAGAGGAAGATGTTATGGGTTGAATCAGAAATACTTCCCTCAAAACACACACACACACACACGCACACGCACACGCACACGCACACGCACACACGCACATGCACACACACGCATGCCTGTGTACATGACAACAAAGAAAATGAGCACATGAATTTGAAAGAAAGCAAGGGAGCAGAGCCAAGCTACATGGGAGGATTTGGCAGAGAGCGGGGAGAATAAAGGAAAGGGGGAATGATATAATTATATTATGAAAAAAAGGTTTTGAAAAGGAATATGTTATTTAGTTAGTCTATGGTAATTAATACACATTTAGTCTGTGCACAAAAGAGGCTTAAATAAAAAGTAATATGTTGCTAGGAGTGGTAAACTCAGTGGAGAGGTAGGTGGATCTCTGTGTGCCTGAGGCCAGACTGGTCTAATAAGCAAGTCCATGACAGCCAAGGCTACTCAGAAAAACCCTGTCTTGAAAAACCAAAGATTAAAAAGAAGTAATATGTTACTAAAGTTAAAACTGAAGCAATAGGAGAAACTAAAATGTTTTAAGCTACAAAATAACATTTTTCAATTATGAAGAATAGATGGGAAAAATGGTTAGACACTGCTGCCTTGTAAAATTAAATAGTATCTATGAGCGTCAATAATATGTAGTGTGAGTCACCAAGAATACACAGGTGGCTTACACATTTTAGTTTTCTTTTCTTTTCTTTTTTCCCCTGGAGTTTCTTTGTGTTATCCTTGGCTGCCCTGGACTCACTTTGTAGATCAGGCTGGCCTCAAACTCCCAGCGATCCACCTGCCTCTGCCTCCGGAGTGCTGGGAGTAAAGGCGTGCACCACCACCAGGCATTCAACAATAAGGAAGATGGTTCACCTCATTCTAAAGTACCTGATTCCCATGTAGATAGTCACATCCTTAAGAACACATGGTACAAATCATACCCCACTCTCCACTCACCTGTGGAGAATGTCCTGTCCATTGGCTAGATCTGGGTAGGGGTTTGAAGTTTACAGCCTGTATTGTCTGTGACTGGTGCCATAGTTTGAGCGGGACCCCTGGGCCTAGATCTGCCTATCATAATGTTCTTTCACATAATGACTTTCACATGTACTCTGGTGCCTCCTATTTGACCACGGCCCCTGAATGGGGAGCCCTGGTGGCACTCAGAGGAAGGATAGCAGGCTACCAAGAAGAGACTTGATACCCTATGAGCATATACAAGGGGAGGAGGTCCCCCTCAGTCACAGTCATAGGGGAGGGGAGTAAGGAGAAAATGGGAGGGAGGGAGGAATGGGAGGATACAAAGGATGGGATAACCACTGAGATGTAACAAAAATAAATTAATAAAATAAAATAAAATAAAAAGAGAACACACTTTACAAATGCTCCTGAGAGGGTAAATTTGTGAAAGAACATAGAATAAATTCACACGTCTGGAAATAATCAAACTCAGGGCTGAAATTAATAAATTAGAAACTAAGAAAACAGTCCAAAGAATCAACAAAACCAAGAACTGGTTCTTTGAGAAAATCAACAAGATAGAAAAACCGTTAGCCAAACTAACTAAAAGGCAGAAAGACAGTATCCAAATCAACAAAATCAGAAATGAAAAGGGAGACATAACAACAGACACGGAAGAAATATAAAGAATCATAAGATCCTACTTCGAAGGCATTTATGCCACAAACTTTGAAAATCTAAGGGAAATGGACAATTTTCTTGATCAATTCCACTTGCCAAAATTGTGTGAAGAACAGATGTTTTCATAGGAAAAGTTAAGAGATACTTCTACTTGTCTCTTTAAATTAACTGGGGTCAAACTATAAAAAAAATGGCAATTGTTAGAATTTATAATTAACACGAAAATACCAATTTAATGTGAAACTATTATAGAATAGCAATAATTATATAGTTAAATAGTAACTTTCAGAAATAATATCATTAGTACATTTTGGAATTAGAATTGGTATTTTTTGAAAACAAAGGATAGGTACACTGATCGAAATTATACTCTGAAGTCAACAACTGTGACCACTTCTTATTTCCTTTATTCCCTACAGAGTGGATTCATTAACTAATTCTGGGGAGCCTGGAGTTGAGTGCGATTCAGTTTGAAAATCACTCATGTGAAGGATCTCAAGAGGACAAAATTTAATGAGTTATGATAATAATGATTCTTTTAAATCTGGCAGCGTGAAGGACAATATTATCAGTTACTCATTTAAACTCAAGGAAAAACATGACTTTTTTTGTAACATGAAGTAAGCTTGCACACTATCAAAAATAAAGCACCATTTAGAAGTGGTGTACATTTAAGAATCTGTGATCTGGCTTAAGAATAGGAAATTCTACAACTGTGGGTTTAAAGCACTGGGATACTCAATAAAATCTGTTTAAGTTTTAACTACTTTACAAAGTGGGTACATACTTTGTTTCTATATGGTCCTTAGCTCCTATTTCTTGAGGATATCAGCGATTATTTGTTTACTATTCCATGGTTACCTGTTTTTGGTTTGCAACATCTGCAATAAAGAGAGTGAGAACACCTACTTAACACATCATTTGATTCCTTGTTGCTAAAAGTAAGGCAAGATTCCAATTTCAGAATAATGATTTTCACAATGAATTTAAAGCATGTTTCAAACTAGTGTGTAGGAATTAAACATCTTAATGTATTATAAACAGTTTAACAAGTTGTATTTAAAAGGTAAGAGACCAGTCAAAAATTAGTCTCTTGCATTTTTTACAAATGCTTGCACCTTTAGAAAGCCAGATTAAATTTCTGATGATAACCATTTATTTTCCAAATCTCATATTTTGAGTTACTAGTCAAACTACTATGGGAATCTTAAACTAAGGTATAAGGGAAAACAGATTTGGGTGCTCTAGTTTGGGTAAATAAAGTAGGATTCATTTGATTATCTTAATGTCAGCAGTTTCGCTGTTAGCATTCCAGTGCTAAGAAACAGGTTCTTGGCTGGAGGTTATGCTAATCTTGTAACCTTGACCAAAGGAGTTTAGAAATTGAAGATCAGATAACTTATATGATGGAATTAACTACTTTAAGAACTCAACAGCCAATTAACTTGGTGACCTTGAAGGCATGACAAGAAGAGACTATGTAAAAATGCAAAAAAGGAGAAGCATATTGGGCTAGAGCCCGTTAGGATTAAAAAAATTCTAATGATGAGCATAATGAAGAGAATTTCATTAAGAGATAATTCATGCATTTGATATATACCAATTAATTGACTACAATAATTACTTGGCTGTAGTTTTTTTCTCTACTTTTAACTTTATTCTTTTCCGTGGTTGTGAAAAATCACAGTTATTGCTAAGATACTCTGAATTCTCATTAATATAACTTACTTCAATTTGGTGGAAACATTAGGAAATATCTAAGAGGAATAGCCTAGGAACCATTTATTATTTTAAGTCGGTTTTAGTCTTATAATTAACTTATAACTAAAAAAATAATATTTATTATATTAGGCCTACTAAAATGTTGAAAATATCAAGTGTCTATTAGGTTAGTCTGCCTTGTGACATACAGTAATCAAAGCACATGAATGTCAACACAAGTAAAACATTTAAACAGGAATAAATTAATATATAAGTAATTGAAACATATTTTGAATAATACATACCATAGTCAGAATATAAGGCAATGAAAGTTACCATTGTGTTCAAAGAAAAGTGTTAAACTTAAACGAAATTCTCAATCTTTTGCAAAAGGTTTCATGGAAAGCAAGTATGTAATGGTGGTCAGGAATAAAATTGTTTATCATTATGAAACACAATCAAAAAGTTGAATAATATTATTATGATAAGAACATATTAACTTGGATGTCAAAAATAAGCACAAAAGACTAAGAAATAAGAGGACAACCAAGCAATGGTGAGTAATGCTATATTTCTAATCTACAGGTTCCAGGGGTGAATAAAAATTATTTGGCATGATCATTCACAGCTTTATTTGCATAGCTATTTTCCAAGATCAGTGACTATTTATTATATAAATTAGATGGGGCTTATATAAAAGCAACAACCTGAATGTGGTCAGGAAGATTGTTGCTTATATCCATTAAGGAAAAACAATCAGGGTAGATTAAAATGTATATTTGGAAAACCATATTTAATAAAATGAGATTGTTGTACTGGAAAGAGAAAATATTATTTTCCAATCTTGGTGTCAATAAGATAAGAACTTGGAATTGCTCACATTTTTTTCTATCTCCATGCTTAATACTCACCATTTGTCACTATTCAAGGATAACAATGAGTACCACTTTTCCCATGTGTTTTTCACTATGTCACCATCCCTAATCTTTTAGAATATCAGTAGCATTCTCGCTTCCCTAACCACTTTTCATGGACTATCAGTATTATGGTAGACACAATAATCCCTTAATACAAAGATATTTTAGAATGTTGTTTTAAAATTATGTGTATACTGTCCTACTACTCGTGGTCAATGGCTACTTAGCCTCTTCCCTATCCTAGGCAAGCACTTCAACTGGTTTAATATGTTTCTTGTACAGCTTGCTTGTTTGAGAGTATTAATTCTATATCAGAAGTTTGATTTACAAAAATTATGTGTTTTGTAGGTACAAATGAGCTTAGGAATTAAAACTTTAGTAAATTATTTTTAAAATCACTTTAATATGTGTATTTACGTACTCAAAATGTTCTCACCCAAGGTTAAATATTTATAATTAATTGTGATGGTTTACTTTATTTGCCATCTTAAATGAAAAAGGGGATATGTAGATAACCAGCAATATTTATTTTTGGACACATCTGTGGGTGTAATTGGCCTTTAATTTGACAGATTGAATAAATATAATTGCCTTCAACAATGTGAGCATATATCATTTAACATGCTGAATTCCTATGTAGAAAAAAATGTTGCATATATTTTATAGACTTGAAGAAAAGGTCTAGAAAGTAAGTATTATCTCTATCACATACCAAATATTTTAAAATTATCTTGACTTACTGCTACTGATGTTATCCTCAATAACAAGATTGAGGTAGTTAGTAGTATCCTACTGTTTTTTTTTTAAAGTAAAACTGTACTCTTAAACATGTCATCCTATACTATCAATTGCAAGTGACTATTATATATGTGTGTAAAATTTTACAAAATATCATATTATGTATATTTACTTACCTATTCCTCATACAGTATTGAGGTGAAATGCCCCTACTTGCTTAAGTGCTTAGCTACCTGGTTTTAGCTTATGGTGATATTTTGGGACATGGTGCAATGTTTTGTTAAGGTTCTTAGCTGGTAAATATAGGCCCATATGTGAACCCATTGAGCATTTCTAATCCTTCCAAGTCAAGAGGAGATGAGCCTTAGTTGCATACTGGACCACCATGAAATTTGCTGTGCTTTTCTTGCCATGATAGACTGTGCTGCCATAAACTGAACAGAATAAATTGTTGACACAACTATTTCCTTCAGGTATTAAACCATATAAAAGTTATAGAAAAGTCTAGTGAGCACATTTTAAATTTTAGTATTGTTACTGGTATTACTAAGTAATATCTAAAATAAAACCATTAAACAGTTGTTCATTCAAGAAATGTAACTAATCCAAGCTCAAATAGCGTCATCCCTGAATTTTACGGATGAAGTATTGGTAACTGTTCTCACGCTGTAACAAAACTTCAGACAGAAAGAAATAGAAGTGCTCTTATTTCAGATTACAGTTGCACAGTACTGTCTATCACCGAGGGAAGTCAGGACAGTAACTCTAACTGGAAAGGAACCTGGAGCCACGAGCTCATGCAGAGCACATGGAAGAGTGCTGCCTACTGGTTTATTCCTTTGGTTTTCAGCGGGAGTTAAGAGAACAAGTTTCTGTTTAGTTTTCTAAACCTTATATCTATCTAGATAGCATGTTTGTTATAATAAACTACTTTTTGTCTTATCTCATATTCAGCCATCACAAGTCAGAAAAGAAGTTAAGAAAAAAAAAGTCAGTGAAGTCAATATGTTGACAGCACTGCAGCTAAAATATGGGTCCAGGTTATCCTAACAGGTACATACACACAGCAGCAGCCTGGCCAGTGTGCATAACACGTCTACGGCTTCTAACATATTGGTGGACCAGAAAGCGGAGAGAAGGGTCAAGAATAGAGCCATCTATGGCATCAAGGACTTCATGACAATGACTAGCACTGAACTCTTAGGTGAAGAAACGAGTTGTGTGCATTAACTTAAATGAAGAAAATTAGAGTAGGAAGATGGGAGGGCTGCGTAGAATGGGGAAAATGGAGAGAGAAAACACACTGTAGATCTTTTGAAAAGCCATATGGATACCTTCTTCTGTTGAAGTTGCTAAAATGCATGCATATATGAACACAGTTTGATAAAACAGAGGTCCAATGCCCCACGATTAGACATCATACACTTCCAAATTATGTGCCAGTAGCAGGAAGGGCTTTACCTTTTTCCCCAGTTATTGGCTCATAGGTCAAATAGATAATCTCAAACATTACAAGCTGTTGTTGCCAGTGCTATTGGTTATTCCCCACAACTTACTAGTAAGCCTTACTGCTGAAAAACCACAGGTTTATGTTCGTCCACTGGAAGCTTCACTCATGCTGCGTAAGAAAGGTACTTCATACTATAAGAGGAGGAAAATAACATCACATTCAGTCAGGGAGGAACACTGTAAGCTAAAATAGTGACCTAACTGAAAGAAACACCACTGGTGCGCTACTGGCACAAATCTTATGAGAGGTAACTAACCATCTTTTAATTGAGTTTAAGCCCATTCATGAGATGTAATGAAAGTTTACATTGCTAATGGGGCCAAGAACTTCAGCTAGATAGATCATCTGTCTACTTCTTTACAATGACCGTAGTAGTAAAATGAGCACTAATAGTATATTTCTATAACAGAGACCAGTATACATCCTCATCAGAAAACCTCTCCTTTTAGGAAATGGCAAATAACACAGAGACCTAGAACTGGATGACACCCAGAGACTGAAGGACGTTGGAGCACTGAGTCTGTGTTGGTTATTTGTATCACCTGCTTCCCCTCAAGGCTCAAGGGAGACAGAAAGGTTTTCAAAGTCAGAGGTGGAGAAAAACTCCTGGGAACCAGTACTTTGCAAACACAGTAGAGCTGAGGCACATGTGAACTCAGAGAGGCCGACAGCATATCCAAGATATGAAAAGTTAAAACCAGGCAAAACGACAACATGGGTAAGGGAAACTGGGTGCACCCCTAATCAAAATGTTGTTTTCAACCAAAAGTGTTGGGAAAGAGAAAACCAGTTTTCCTCAATATCCCGACAGTGGATATAGCAACCACTTCTCATGGCAAGCTGTGCAATCAGGAGTAGCTGGCTTACACAAAATGGAGTCCATTCGTTTGGTGTTCTAATTTTAATTTATTATAATTTATTCAAATTACACCCTGATTGTTATCCCCTCACTTGTATCTCTCCCTTCCTACCCCTCTCCTTCTTCTGCTGTATTCCTCTCCCCTAGGCCTGATTATTTTGTTCTGTCCTTTTATTTATTTATTTATTTATGGAGAAAGAATTTGAAGATGAGAAGAAGAAAAGTGAGGGTCTGAGAAGTTTAGTGAGGGAACAGAATATGATGACAAAATATTGTATGGAACATGAAAGAGCAATAAAAAATTTCAAAAATCACATTAGTTGGTTAAAAATATCATTAGGAGCATTGTACTTTCAGAATAGTATATAATATAAAAAGCTTGCTTTTAGACAGTGAAACAGCCATGGTTCTGTTACACAGAGAAATGCTGTTTTAAAAATCATAAAAGAACCAAACCAAAAGAAAACAAAAAATGCTCCAAATCTAAGGATTGACTGCCTCACTTTCCTAGTAGAATTTAGTTTCTTAGTATCTTGTAAGATTGAGTTACTTGTCATGGTAGAGACTATTTTCCTTTACAGAAACCTTCAGTTCTTTTACACCATCCAGATACAGGCAATTGACAACAGGACTGTTTGCTTTCTATTGTCCTAGCAGGACTTCTCTCTGACCTCTTTTTATCCAGGTAGTTAAAACTGTATTCTGTGAGGTGTGTGATACAGCTACAAGAGTGACAGATCAAGCACCATTTTCTGTATATAGTGACCGAAGGACAGAATCATACACTAATATATTATTTACAGGATTCATTCACACTTCCACACAAGGATATACTGCAGGATTCTAGTTTTCCAGTCATTTTTTATTTTACCTATCACAGCAATTATGAGAGATTGGGAAAATAAGAACTCATTCACTTTTTTATGATTATAATTAATTCACTTTTCCTCATAATACTTTTCCAAAATTATCAAAAGTTTCACATCTATGTTTCAATTAAATTAGACATTAAGATTTTTTAATGGACAAATAATATGTGGTGGATCAATATTTTCATTAAAGGTAAAATTTAAAAACCCTGCTGTCATATGTCATATATAATCTGAGTAAATAATATAGTCTCAGTAAATTACAATAATTTTATTATTTATCTTAAATACTTGTCGGGTGCTAACTGAAAATTGAATTTATTTAAATGTTCTAGATATGTGTTACACTGACAAATACTGTTATTTTCCATTTTATTCTTTATAATATCTCTATTAATAAACATCTCTTTAATTTTATGACATATTTACAAATAGGAAGCATTATAGCTTTTATGTGTTAGGCAGGCTTAGTGATTGTTTGAATGTAATTGCAAAATATTATAATTTGTTTTACTGATACACATAGACATATATTTCTTAATCTGGAAAATGGAATTTAGTTTTGTGAAAGATTAACCTGAGCAAAAACTTAGCACATTTCACTCTTATAATACTATAAATACTCATGAATATACAAAACAACACATCTAAATATTAAGTTTTATGGTGAATTAAGAGGAAAACTATTTGGAAGTCTTTACTTACATTACAATGACATGTAGAGGAGTCTCTTAATACCTTATTATTTGATTTTTCTCTGGAGATGAGATGAGTTTTTTCTGTTGTAGTAAGTCATTGTCTTAATTAAGAAGATTTAAATACAAAAAGTAGCAGATTTGTGCTGTTTCATTTTCTTGAGAGTTTGAAATAATATATATAATATGAATGTGAACCATTTAGAATGTTGCAATTATGCATATTCTGAGTTCCTATTGAGCAGATGGATTAATTATAATGATAATTAAACTGCTGTTTACAAATATAGGAGTATGCCCTGATGATATTGCTGTGTATCATCCCCAACATCTACATTTCTAATTTGACTTAATTATGCACATCTAAAATTTGGTCAATGTTGTGCACTTCAAAAATTTCATATGTATCTGATAGTTCACAAGACCAATTGTGTATTTAAATGAGACAATCATTGTCTAATTGGCGTATTTCTATTTTCATTGAGATGTACCAATTAACCACATACCAGTACATACCATAATATTTTCAACAGAAATCTTATGACCTATCAACTAAATGTGGTTGTTTTGAAGTAATTTGTCTAAGAGTTCATTTTCTAAAATCATTCTCACCAAATAGGAATTGTATTCAAATGCAGAAATTGTAATTATGCTAAATATTGTTATTGTAGGTGTTGCTTTGATTAATACTATCATCAGTGCTATTTAGTTTTATTAATATGATAAAGTTAATTCATTGATCTTATGTTCAAACTTATATTGCATTTATTATATTAAAAGCATTGCACTAACTTATGCAATTTCTAAATAGCAATGCAGTTCCCATATTCTTAAAAAGTCTCTCTTTCATTATTCGCCTTCTTTATCCTTCCTACTTCTCTTTGTCTATTTATATCTATCTATCATCTATCATTCATCATCTATCATCTCTCTGTTTTTCTATTTATATCTATCTATCATCTATCTATCTTCCATCATCTATCACCTGTCTGTTTTTCTATCTAATCTACCAGCCTATTTATCTGCCTGCGGTCTATTTTCTGTCGTAGATCTCTCTATTCTTTACTCTACATATAACTTATGATTAACTATAACAAAATTTTAATGTGGTATTGTAGCTCTTGGATTCTAGAAAGGTTTGCTTATATTTTAGTCTCCTAAGATAAATTTTTAAAGGTGTTTACTTAAATCACAAAAATTATTGTACAAGTTTATGAGAACAAATAAAAGGACATTTGAAGTTTAATATTTCCTCCCAACCTTCTCTAGCTACACATTTATTCTCCACATGGATAGGAAACTACAAATATCGAAGCAGTTTAAGTATTCTAAGCAGTTCTCATGAATTTAGAAACCTGTTAACTCTAGGTGAGAGAAGTACGGGAGAATGGGGAAATAGAAGGATCCAGAGGGTCCTAGAAGCCTACAAAAAGAACATTATGACAGGCGGATCTGGGCCCAGGGATCCTGCTCAATCTATGGCACCAGCCAAGGACAATACATGCAATAAACTTTGAACTCCTACCCAGATCTATCCAATGGACAGGACATTCTTCACAGTTGAGTGGAGAGTGGGGTCTGACTTTCACACAAACTCTGGTGCCCCATAATTTACCACGTCCCCTGGATGGGGAGGCCTGGTGGCACTCAGAGGAAGGATAGCAGGCTACCAAGAAGAGACTTGATACCCTATGTGCATATACAGGGGGAGGAGGTCCCCCTCCGTCACAGTCATAGGGGAGGGGAGTAAGGGGAAAATGGGAGGGAGGGAGGAATGGAAGGATACAAGGGATGGGATAACAATTGAGATGTAATATGAAAAAATTAATAAAATGTATTTAATTTCTAAAAAAGCAATCTGTTAACTTAGATTTATAAAATAGACTCTCCCCCAGTAATCACACCTTGCAGGGACACAGAAAAGAAACCCATACTGGGAGATCTATAGCCACACAGCCCCTTAACTCTTAGAAAGCAAGGATCAAAATATCCCCAAAGCAAACACAAGTCCTGATAGCAACACCTAGAATTACAATTTCCCCAAAACAATATGCAAAAACAACTGAGTAAAAATATAGCAGCCAGCAACAATATTACAGTAGGCCTCAAGAAATTCAACACAGCTAATGCTTAAACCTTAAAATTGATATTACAAATATGTTCAAAGACCTTAAAGAAGATATTATTAAATGCATTAATGAAGTCTATGAAGACCTAAAAGTAAAATGTTATCACTAAAGAAAGCCCTAACTGGGACACAACCTAAAATGAAGAATTATAAATTCAAAAAAAACCCATAGAGATAAACCTTAGAAATAGAAAACAAATGGAAGAGAGATTCTCAGGCATTTAAGACTAATAGAGGGAATAGATCCTTCATACAAATAAAAAGTTAAATGTAAAAATTCAGGCAGCAAATACACAGGAAGTCCAGAACACTACAAAAGGACAAAACACTATTATTAATATGAAAAGAGACCAAGGTCAAAGGCACAGGAAGCATCTTACACACTATCATAGAAGAAAATTTCCCTAAAGAAGGAGATACTTATCAAGGTACAAGAAGCATATATAAAACCAAATAGACTAGACCAGACAATAAACTCTTCATGACACATAATAATACAAATACTGCATGTATAAAAACCCTCAGAATATTAAAAGCTACAACCAAAAAAGGCCTAATAACATACAAAGGCAGGCATGCTAAAATAATCCTTTGCTTCTCAAAGGAGACTCGAAAATCTAGAAAGGCCTAGATGTTGCACGGATGTTCTACAAATTCTAAGAGACAAGAAACATTAGCCCAAATGAGTGTACTCAGCATAAGATTTTGTCCTCCTCCTCCTCTTCTTCCTCAACTTTTTCTATTGTTGAAAGTAGAATGTTTTTCTCACACAATATATTATGGGTATAGTTCCTTTCTCTTTACAACTTCCAGGTCCTCCCTACATCCCCCCCCCCCCATCTAGAGCCACCCCCTTTCTGTCTCTCACTAGAAAACAGGATTCTAAGAGATAATAATTATTATAATACAATGTATGATAAAATAATATAATAATACAAAAAGCTAGTATGTTGTAATAGGAAAAAAAAACATACAAAAAGAAGAAAAAAGAATCCTGTCTTCAGCAATAGGTTCTTGCTGTCAGTATGTGAAGGGTAACCGATAGTCTTGGCCAAAACCTGGATTGTTTTAAGCTTCCCGAGGGACCCCTTTGGTAACAACTTAATTGATTTAACCCAATCCCATAAGTCCAGGAAGCTACATTTGGTAGTAAGAGATAGCTGGTCAGGATTCTGTCTTCCTAATTATTTGGCAGTTTCATTTAGATCACTTTCATAAATGCGTACATTTTAGAAAGGTTTTTTTTCTGTATTAGGCTTCCATACTACACTTCAAACGGCCTTAAGATTTAGCTGCTTTTCTCAATATTCCCTCCCTCACATGCGCCTTTGCTCTCCATCCCAGTTTTATTCTCCTGGTCCAATCACTAGCCTTTGTCCATCCCTAAGTATCCTATTTCTCCTTCATAGAGAACTCTATAGCTCACCTCTAATTCCTTACTGTATACCTGGGCTCTGTGGTTATACAGATTGTGTCTTGTTTATCAATGGGCTATCAGCTAAATTCTACATATACATAAATACATACCATATGTGTCTTTCTGTGTCTGGGTTACCTCACATGGGATGATTTTTTTTTTCTAGATCCAACCACTTTCCTGGGTATTTCATGATCTCATTTTATTAACAACTGAGTAATATTCCATTGTGTAGCTGTATCATATTTTCTGCTTCTTTAAGGCATAAGGAACATTTTGTTATCTTAAAGAGAAAAGTTACAACGTCCAGACCATCACAGGTGTTCAGATCAGAGAATTAGAAATCCAATAAAGTCAGATTCCTACTTACACAGCTAAGTCATCTGTTCTTATACTCTTACACAAACAAGCTTCTAACCAACACCAACAAGTAGCAGACCTATATGATTTTCATTTTTCTCATCTGTCTCTCACTAACTACAGAAGGCTCTAGCCATCCTAGGAACAGAATATGGATGAGGAGGAAGTTGTACAATTCACTACCCTATGAACCCTTTAGTATCTAACAGACTGACCTTTGGATAGTATCCTGTAGGCATACTGTTATTATGTAACTTTAAATTGTGATTTCTGTCTCAATGTTGTGTAAGCACTGCTCTTAATTGTTCCCTGGTATGGAAATAAAGCAGCTTACAGCCAATCCCTGAACATGGGAGAGAATAGGGCTAGACTTCCTGCCAGCCAAGGGAGGAGGACCTAAAGGAGGAAGCTGGGACTGAGCCATCCATAGAGATATAAGAAAGATCAGGAGAAAGCAGCTGGAGTCAAGGAAAGATACAAAGTGCAGTTACTGCTGGGGTGTTTGCTGGGAGTGAGACAAAATAACATAGATGGCTAAGAAGATTACTGCGCCTGTGGGTACTGTCTGTAGGATAAACAGTGCTATATATTCTATACATATTCAAAACATATATAGAATTCTGGAGAGCCAGGCCCCCAGTCCTCCAGGTTATGGCTCAAGATTGTGTTGTGAAGCTTAATTTTAAGCAAATAGAAAAAAGGAGTCTCAATTATTTGTGTGATAGCCAGGTTAAGAGATAAACTAAGAGAAACAAGATTTATCCCTTAGAGAATATGCCCATTAGTGTACACAATGAGTGACAGTGTGGACACGTGTATGAGGAAGACTCAGTAGTTTCTTTAGCCACATGATTTTCCTATGCCACTATTTTAAAGACCAAAACAAAACAAACAAAACCAAAACACCAGATAATTATACCTGCTTTCTTGAGCCCTTATGGATATAATTAAAAGTTAATAAGGGACTGCTGAGGTTTCTAACGCAGGGAAGCAAGCTATCTGTGGGGTTGTATGATCACAAAGTCTATTTTCAAAGGCTATAACAGTCACTTTAGTTACTAAATACTTTGCTTAGGATATTTTATGAAGTTTTATCTGTCTTTTGTCATTAAAACAACCAGTAAACACGTAAAGTGATATCTTCTTAGGAGGTTTATGTCTATGTTGTAAAGTGTGTTGAAATGGTGGTAGGCTCCAGTGTGTCATATAAATGTCACTATATTTTAAATTTTTTTCATAAAAGTATAGAAATACTTTAATATTGTACTCATGTTGATTTTTCCCAGAAGTGGACATTAATATAACTTTGTAATAGGTAATAAAATCGACATATCGTTATTATTACACATACACACAGGTTGATTGAAATGTTTTTGATGCTTCAATTATGTGAAATTGTGATTGAAAATTCATATTTGAATCTAATATTTGATCACATTTTAAAAAGAATTTTGTGTTCATATTAGTATACTATGACATAATTGTGGAGAGGAAAGTGGTTAGAGATACTACCACTGTTGATAACAGAGTGTAAATTACAGAGCATGCACTTCTATACCCATTAACTTTTTAACAACCATAAGATTCTCACCTATGTATGTGTACATTCTAAAAACAACATCTTTTTTTCTGTCCCCCTTTCCAAGGCAAACACATATAAAATATAAGGAAATGACATAGATTGAATTTGTTGTGACCTTAATATGTTGCAATAGACATATTTTAATCTCTCTGATTTTCACCGTAATATATTAAGCTGTTATGCAAGTGTGCCTGCTGACCATGAATGTCACTATGTTCTTTAGGGGATGCATTTGGATTTCATTTCTACTGCATGAGAATGCTAGAGTAGTATAATTTCCTTTATGCAAAGGCATTATACAAAAGATTGAAATTACAATGCAGATTTAACTCTTCCACATGTTGCAATTCTCCTTGAGTTCTTCAAGGAAGCTTTTAAAGACTGACTTGGGAGATGCTGCTGAATCTCTTTGAAACATAAACATTCAATTTTGTTCTATGTTCTGAAGCAGAAATCTTGCTTTAAAGGAATTTCTAATTCATCCCAGTGGACATGGTAGAAAATGTAAAATAAAGCTTCCTTTTTACCAGGTACTGTTTACTTTGTTATTACCTATTAAAAATCATTCCTGGCTATAATTCCTATGAATGAGATATCATTTTTATGTTATTAGAAAACTTCTTTCAAGGGCAACTCAATGTAGTTAAAAATAGAGCTTTTCAGAGAGCTTGGCTTTCTGCAATGTTAAACCTTCTAATTGACTCATTCAATTGAAGGAGAATGCTAATGAACCTAGCTAGAAAATTAGAATTCTATAAATTGTCTAAAGAAATGAAATTCTACTGCTGGAATAGAGTCATTACTTATGTTTAGAAACTGTGTGCTTTGCAATGCAGCTCTTCCTTACTCTATTTTGATTGATGACATATTTCTCAGAATCTTTACCTTATTGTTTCTTTGCTGACAGTCTTGTTTTATTTTACACTTTTGTTTTAGATACTAATGTTTATTGCTAATTAGTTCAGTAATATTTTTAACATTCTTTGTTTTTTGTTTTTTGTTTTTTTTTTTTTTTACTTTGACTCTAGAATGTCAACATTCATGCTGGGCTTCTTTGTCTCCAGTTTTACAGAGTTCTGATATTAATCATATTTTACTATCAATGTATGTGTTTTTCCTGGTGATCTGTAGTGCTCAGATTGAGTTTCTTCTTTTTTCATCTTGACTGGGATTCCTTTCTAAGAATTTGTTCTATCTTCCCTGACAATCTCTATCTTTGATGTTATATAGGTGCATAATTTTTCAAAATATAAAGAATAAGTGACCATGTGGTGCTCATACGGAACTAGTACATTTACAAGAAAACTCCAACTCCAGAAGCTTTGAGAAATATTACAGCAGAGGAGGAAAAAAGTTCCTTGCAAAAAGAGGATGTGTTTTCAGAGTTTCAACTGCTGTGAGAAAACACCATGACCAAAAAGCACGTTGTACCTTTGTTGTTGTCTTCTGACACAGGGTTTCTCTTTGTAAGAGAGTGTTGGCTGTGTTGGACTTGTTTATGTAGACCAGCCTTGCCTAGTACTCACAGATACCTACCTGCCTCTGCCTCTCAAGTGCTGTTATTAAAGGGGAGAGCCGGTGGGGTGAGAAGGCTGGGAGAGAGAACAGAAATTGATGATAGTGCAACTGGCAATGGGAATCTATGGAGGTGACCCTAGCTCAGACTCCTGGCAACGGGGGGATACGGGTCCTGAAGCGGCCATCTCCTGGAGCCGAGTGGGACTTACCAGTGGAGAAAGGGGATACCAACAAACCCACAAAACCTTGTACCCAAAATTTGTCCTGCCTATAAGATGTTCAGGTATAAAAAATGGAACAGAGATTGAAAGAATGTCCAACTGGTGACTGGCCCAATTTGAAACCTACCTTACAGAGAGAGCCAACCCTTAACACTGTTAATACTACTTTGCTATGCTTTCAGACAGGAAACCACAATAACCATCTTTAGAGAGGGTCCACCCAGCAGCAGATGGGAAACAGATGCAGAGACACACAGCCAAACGAACAAAAGGCAGAGCTCCAGGAAGCTTGTAGAAGACTTTGGTGAAGGCTAGAGGGAGGAGTCAAGGACGCCACAAGAAGACCTACACAGTAAAATAACATGGGCCCATGGAAGCTCAGAGGGACTGAACCACAAACCAGAGTGTGTACATGGTCTGAACCTAGGCCCCCTAACATATGTAGCAGACTTACAGTTTGGTTATCATGCGGTTCTCCTAAAAATTGGAGCAGGGGGTTGTCAATAGCTCAGTTGCTTACCTTCAGATTCTTTTCATCTAGCTGGGATGTCACGTTTGGCCTTAGTGGGATTCGTTGCATTTTGTCCTGCTGAGACTTGATATGTCAAGGCCAGTTGGGACCTATGGAGGCCTCCACTTCACTAAAGAGAAGGGGGAAGGGGCGTGGGGGAAAGGGATGGGAGTGTGGGACTGGGAGGAGAGGGTCAGGGGGAACTGTGACCAGGATCGATAGTGAATAAACATATAAATTAATAAAGAAATAAAATAAACAGTCAATTGTGCAGGAAAGGGTTTATTTCACTCACAGTTACATCTAGCAGCCCATCATCAAAGCAGTGAGAGCAGGAACTGAGGAAACAAATGTTATTAGATTATGGACACCGTTTAAAGAGGAATCACAAACATGTGCTTGGACTAAACAATTATGATAAAATTCATCTAATAATTGGCAGTAGTCTTAAAATGTCAAACTGAAGTTTGTTACAAGTCAAATATAATTCACCTAAAAAATGTCCTTGTGGCAGGAATAATGTGAACTCTTAACTATGAGGCTAAAATTACAGACAAAAAAAATTTAGTGAAATATGAAGAAGAACAAGCAATGAGGTTAAACTTAAATAGCGATCCTGTAATTTCTATGAAGTGAAATTTCTAAACCATCCATTGAAATTCTGAACTTCTTCAAGCTCATCTAAGAAGTTGTGCAAATGAAAGTTTGGGAGATTTCCTTTTTGATTCAGTGAAACATAGTGATTTTTGATCAGCAACTGAAAGAAAATAAATTAAGATGAGAATTTCACATCTTATATTACTTTCCAGTAAATCTGCAAAAATAAGGACTAGCAGAAGTAAAAAATGAAAAGGTACAAGTGACAAATTGCAATTTAATTTATTTTTGTATTTTGTATTTCTTTCTCTTTTTTTCAACTTTCATTTCACATTTTGTCATTATTATCCCAGACTTTCTCATATTTAGATGTGACATTGTTACAGTGTCAATTCTGCATTTCCTACTAGGCCTGGTGTATCTCGTAAGTGCTGTTACTTCATCAATGACCTAGATGATAAATGGTATGGTACAGTATTTTATCTTGCTCAGTGTGTGCACACAGGTCATGTCCGAGGAGGTCAGACATGAAAGAAGCAGCATACTCCCTGACATGATGAATAATACTAACTACAAAGACATGAGGTCAGAGGAGACTGCCAAAGGTGATGGGAAGTCTCCGTTCTCTTCTCAGGTGCTCATGACCCTGAACCACATGTCAAAAACCTGCCAGCACATTGGGAAGTGTCCACGTAGACTATCCCTGTGATGATCAGCAGGTGCCCATCAAGGAAGACAAATCAGAACTTGCAGTTTCAGGAGGAAAGCTGTATCAATCACACTTGGAGAGGAACTACTCTTCTACGTCGAAATAAATAGGTGCTTGAGGTATGTCTTAACTTTCTTATGATTTTTCATGATGACTTCTAACTTAATTAAAGCATATTTACATCATTCCACCACTTCTCTTCCCCCAACATCTCCTATATCAACACTGATCTCTCTATGTCCTCCAATGCTTTAATTATCACTTTTACACATGTGCCAATCAATGTACGAATACAGCTGGCTCACTCCTTTAGTGTCACTTGTAGGTATATGCCTTTAGGGCTGACCACTTAGAACTGGATAAGCACTTAAAAAGCCCATCCCTCTAGAAGGCTATTTCTGCATTTATAAGTAGTTTGTAATTGCTAGTGACTCTTCACACTGATAATTACGTTTATTAGTTCTTAAACCTATAAATAACTTTCAAGCTGGGAATGTTTCTGATTATACTAGTTTCTTCAAAAAAGGTAAAAGATCCAAGTAGTTTTATTGATATGTGCAGAAAAATAAATATACATTTTAAAGCCACCATAAGAAGCCAACATAATCAATTATCCAAACACAAGTTAGACAATACCTAACAGCAGCTTACTCTACAATGGAAATGACCTATGAGCACTGAGACAACACTGAGAGATCCTTGCCTAAGTCCACCTGTGTTCATCCCTTTCTGCATGGACACAACCTGGCTGCTACAATTTTATCCCCTTAGCAAACCATTCTCACTCAACTCCTCTTTGGCTGCTTTTAGTTTTATTTCTATTTGTGTTATGTACACAGTGGTCTCTGAATCATTTCAGTAATTTATTTTAGGTTTTCTTTAGTTCAGCCCATCAACTTAACAAACTTCCGTTACTCTCTGCTGAAATGATCTCATCCTGTTGTTAGTTTACAGGATTCTGCCTTTTTTTTTTCCAAACCAACTCTTTTATCTCAAATTTATTCTTAAATCCATTTTCATGCTAAATGTTTTCTTCACTCAATTTATAGAAATAATCTTTTGTGCCTGGAAAGTCAGCACTGTGGATAAAAGTGCTGCCTGGAATAGCATGAAGATGTAAGTTAAACCAGCACACATTCATGTCAAAAGCCAAACCTGGTTTGTGCATTTGTAGTCCTAGTGGTAGACGTGAAAATAGACAGGAGTGTCAGAGGTTAAGGTTCAGTCTGAGAGCCATCTCTAGCGAGTAAGTGGAGTTATTTAGGGGACAACCAATATCCTAACTTTTTTCCTCTGGTCCCCATGTGCACACAACTCCACATGCACACTTCCCTATCAAATACATGCTCTCATCAGATGCACACATGCATACACAAAGTAATTTGGGATATCTCAGTAATTAAATTGCTTCCCAAGTAATGGAAAGACATGAGGTTAATTTCCAATACTCACATATAAATTCCCGTTTGGCAATTTGTTCTCATAACCCCAGCAGTGGAGAATAAGAAAGAAGGGAACCCAGCCAGCTTAAACTACTAGAAAAGCTCTAGGCAAGTGAGAAAATGTTTGAAAAACAAGAAAGATGCCTGGTCTAAGATCAATCTCTGTTCTCCACATGGTTGACATGCATGCCGACATAAACACATATACCCCAGCACGTATCAGAACATCACACACACACACACACACACACACACACACACACACACACACACACACCATCTGCAGTCATATTCTTAATTCTATTTCTCAAATAACCAGAATTTGATTGGTACTCTCTTCAAAGTGTAAACAAAATCTGACCACTTCCCGCTCTATTTTTCTCACAAAACCCACCAACATCACTTGTTTAGAAATAGTAATTTCCTCCTTATATTCTGGAAATCCACCCCTATGCTCTGCACATTTATAGTTTATCCCCCAATAAGAACAAAATACTCCTTCTAAATGTAAATTATGGCGTACCGTTCTTTCTTCTTGGTAGTATGCCAAGGCTGCTCAATTTCCCAAATAAAAGTCAAGGTCTCAGAAATAGCTTACAAAGCATCATTTTGTTTATAACTTGTCCCCTTTGTGTGATTTAATCACCACCTTTCCTCTGTTCTTTTCCTGAACTTTGAGCACATGCTTCCAACTAAGGTGTCAGGTGAAAGATAGCCTTGTATTCTAGAAGGTACTTTCCTTAGGCATCTAATCTAGCTGCTTCATTTCACTTTTTCAATGATAACTAGATGAAATCAATTCACTGGCATTTCAGATCACCAACTCTTACTCGTATTTTTATATTTTCAATGTTCTTTTCAGTGAATTGAATTCTTCATGTAACATTAATTTTTCAACCCACTGTTGTCTGAATTTGATCCATGTTTCTCCTTGAAAATATACTCCCAAAGGTCACTTTTAAGCTCTCTTATCTCAGATTTCAATTTAAATGTCATTTACTGATATAGTCCTGTCTTAAGTTTCTAATATGAGTTAGAAAATCTCAGTTGGTCTTAGTTCACAACCCCCCCCCCTTCTCTTTGACTTACTTTATAGTTTCTAATGTTTGGTATGGTAGTCTTTTTTAAACTATATAAAATTTCTCTGTTACAGAAGAACATGTGTACTTTTTTTCTACTATGATTTGGAGGGCAAATAGTAGAGACTATATTTTATACTGAAATACATACCCAGTACCAAGGAGGTGAATGCCAGATTACAGGAAATTTTAACCTTTAATATTATTTTAATCTTTAGTCTACTAAACACTATTACTCTTGTCAGAATTTTATGGTACAAGCCGTGGAGTGGGTTGTCCCTAGATTCGAGGATCTCAACAGGACATACATTAGGATAAGTAATGGTGGAAGGCTGACAAAGGACATTGAACCAGTGTGTTTACATTGGGAGATGTAGAGACAAAAAGTAATGCATATACATCTGAACACACACATGAACTTTCAGGAGGCATGGATGTATAACTCAGGCAGGAACTAAAGGTACATTCAACTTAGCGACCTTGCTCAGGGCATTTTCTGGTTAATCATTATCTCAGTTCTGGTTTTCAAAGTGATTTGATAATGGCTTTCATGCGTGATATGAACAGTCTGCTTTCTATGAGATGATACTCATATTTTAGGTTGGATTCTCCCCATCATCAATAATTTTCTCTTTGGGATGACAGCATGTCTGGAAAATTCTGCTGCTAATTTCCCTTTTCTTAAAAGGTTTACTAATCTACTTTGTTCTAGAATCTGAAGTAACTGCAGGTTTCCATTTCTTTGGAGTATTTAGAAGATGTATATAATCCAACAGCAGGGTTCTACAAAGGCGATTAGTACAAAGTGAAGCCAGAGATGGCAAGCTGTTTTTAACTCTTGGTTTCTTTCTGGAACAAGTGGTAGAATCAATGCTTTCATGAATGTCAGCATGTGTGAACTATTGCACTACTTTTTGACAATCTCCTCTATTTTTGCATTTTTTCTAACTAATTTTTACTCTCTGTCATACATTTTTTTGCCTATTGTTATAGTTTTCTTTTCTTTCTGGAATTTAATGCAAACCTAAGTTCAAGCCAACTCTACCATCTCCATAGATGATATCAACTAAATCAATCTAATAACGTAAACCCTGTCTCTAAATATTTCTCACATGTGTCTCTCCCCTACATTATTTCCATGAATATTAAAATACTAAAACCTCCATCTAAGATTTTCAACTTAAATTGTGAAACAAAAATTCATTTTTTTCCTAGAAAATTTCCTGCCTTCACATTTTAAGGGCTTCAAACTCTTAATCCACCATGTTCACCTTGAACAACCTGCCCACTCTTGCCTGTCCTTTAATCCTTTTACACTCTTATGTCCTAAGTATTTTTCTCTTAACAAGTCATGATGAATATTCTATTTTTCTGTTTTGTCTGCCAAAAGAATTAGAGTTTAAAGGAAGAAAGAAAAACCTCCCCAGAGCAGACAGGCTATAAGATAAATCTCAGCTATCCAGAGAAGGACAATGGAGAGAAGAAGGAGAAAAAGTCCATGCCATTTGAGCTGGCATAGACATTAGACACATGGCAGACAAGCTGACACATGGTGGCACAGGAAGCATAAGAGAAAGAAGAAGGAAGTGTGAATGTTAGGGCAGCACAAAGGGCTAGAGAAAACATGCTTGCCAAGCCTGCTTAGGAAAAGAGACAGAAGGGTATACTTCTCTGAATAATTTAGAAAACTGGTCCAATTTACAAAACTGTGTGGCTGTGGCTTCCCTTCCTGAACTACTACTATAGGGGTAGATATTGTGGAAAAGGCAAGTATAGCGTCTCACTAAAGGAGTAAGCACTTTGTTCATGTCATTAGAAGGAAGTAAGGATATCCTGTGTGATGCTTAAACAAGAACACCCTCTATAGGTTCATATATTTGATGGCTTAGTTACCATGGAAATCATGGTAACTGTACAAAGTGGACAAGACGTGGACACAGGAGTACTACCAAGCTCTGCCATGAGAGGGTAAGCAAGTCTTCCATATTCCTGCTTTATAATGATCTCTGTCAGATATACTGAGCTAGAAGGCTAAATGTGATATTCCAATGTTATAGAGAGAAAATGGATGACTGACTAGACAGCAAATTGTCTCTATCATCTTTGTTTTGGATGCTGCTTTCTTGTACTTCTTTCTTAAGCAATATTTTTATTCCCTCTCAAGTCTCTTGTGGGGTTGAAGACTATGTGGTTATAGTTTCACAGTTAAGACTGAAGTTGCTTGGGATTTAATATATTAATATGTTAATAATATATTAATGAATATATTAGAAATTCTAGGATCAATTATCAATAAGACTATCATCTATAATTTTTAATAGAATGCAAATAGTAGGAGGTGTGTCTTTCTTGTCTTACTACCATAAACAGCCTAGCCAATTTCCATTTCCTTTACTCATCATTCCTTCATCTAAAAAGGTAGCATAAAGCCTTATGGAATTGATGCAATGGCTGATTTTGCCTTTTCCTGTTCAGTATGTAAATAAACCTTGATTAGACATGTATTTTTGTTCCTTTACCAGTTTTAATAATTGCTACTAATAGCAGATCAATGGCCCCATTTATTTTAGTTGAAATTTGTTTGAACTTTGATCAGAGAATTCAGATATATATATATATTATCTCTAAGTCTTATCCTTAATTACTTACATTAATCAAGCCTTTATAAATCAGATTTTATAGATTTCCTTCACATTCTGGAAGCAAATAATGTCTTAGCATAATCTTTATATACAAATGATTATTTACTGAAATATTTCCATTTTTGTATGTTATTTACTAGCTATCTTTCTTAAAACCTTGGAGCCTAGTGAGATGAACAAATAAGTTTGCCATCTGATGGGAAAATTTTGTCTTTGAGTGGAACTGATGTCTACCCCCTTCTAATAAGTTCACAATGTCAAAGTAAAGTTTAATTCTACCAAAGACCAGTTTATTGGACTTACCCATGGGTAAATATGGGCTAGGGGTTGTAAAGAGGACACTCTAACCAAATCTTCACTTTGTATTGGTATGGAATTTTCACAACCTTCAGTGTTACATCTCCTTTCTATGGTCTCCCCAGTCTTCACAGTGTAGTTCCTTCTCCAAACCACCAGGCAGTGTGTGATTAGGGAGAGAAACAGCACACATCAGGGTTAGAGAGTTGCTTCAGGAAGTCAGTTCTCTGTTTCTACCAGGTGAATTCTGGGTATCAGATAGATTATCAGCCTTGGCAGCAGGTGTTCTTGCCAGTGAGACATCCTACTAGTTTCATTTATTTTACTTTTAAGAAAAAAGGACAAATTTAAAAGCTACACTATTCACTGAAGAACTGTTTTGGCAACAGCACTAGACATATTAACATGGGTAGGAGAAAGCCCAGTAGGTCTTAGTCCTACATACGTTTAGGCAGTTAAGGAATGCTGAGAGCCAAGAGAAAGTTTTCTCCTGGCAAGAGCTCATCTACTGATTAGCCAATACCAAGTAGTCAGGCTGAAAACAGAGATACAAATAACAGTATACAGACTGAACAGATTATACTTACCCATTTATGTATGTGTGTGTGTGTTGAATGTGTGAGTGTGTATGTGTGTGTATGTATGTGTGTGTGTATGTGCATGCATGTGTTTATGCACATGTCTGAGTCTGGTTGTAAGAGCAATTAATAGACCCAGAGGACAAGGATTTTGAATAAAGAAATGGAAGGAGGAAATGATGTACTTATGATATAAAAAAACTAAGAGAAACATAAAGAAAATGTCCTGAGATCATTTAAACTATATTTACACATAGCACATTGCCTGTTTTTCCTTTTCTTGAAACAAAATTCCACCTCTGTTTGGGCTCAGAAATGTTGGGCGTCTCCTTATTGCAAAAGTTTCTCTTATCTTTTGAAGTATTTTCTTTCTTCAATAGTGTAATGTTGTTTACTAATGAATCCATCCTATGGAAGTGATGATGTGTTTTGACAGCACTCAACATTTAATTACTAAATTATATAAGTATATATTGTATGTGGAAAAAGAAAAGGTTGCATGTAACTATGTAAAGGGCATGCTATCTTCTGTATTAGGAGGGATTCTTCTGTTTAAACACAAACTGACTCAAGTGCCCTTAATTTGTCTCACCTTGACTTCTTTACAAAACACTAACAAAAATATTAATTAGAGTTTACCAAAGACCAATTAAAAAAGCAGTGCATTTTTTCAGAGAGACGTTCCTTCCCTAATGTTTTGACTTGTACAAGATTACATTCTATATTTGAGGGACTAATATGGAAGGATGAATGTCCTAGAAATGTTTTCAGTTCTCAGGTCTGTCTTTTTCTTCCTGAGTAAGTTTTAACTTAATGTTTCCTTAAGACAAGGATTAAACAACAACAACAACAGAACACCCTGTTCTTCTACAGAAGGTTCCATATCTGAAAGTGCCCCCTTGATCTCCTTTTTCCGCCTTTGACACCCCTAACTTCTACCTATTTAAATTCCCGTGTGGCAGAGCACCAGGAGGTTTTAGAATGGCATCATAAATGCTTGAGTTGACGTACTGCATAAGGTCAATTTTCATTCTGGACTTCGGTAAAAATCATCTACTGTCCAGTTACAAAATAAGCATAATGAACTAATGTTGAAGAATTTTTAGAATGATTTCCTACAAAAATAAAATAAGATTTTGTTAGAGACGTAAGTCTTAAATAAACCATGACACCTATCGCTTCTACAGTGAGTTTCCACCCACTTTACAGAAAACACTGAGGGATTACTTGGCATCAGATTCTGAATATTAACACATTAGTATTGATAAGATTTAGAGCTTCATCTACAATCTCTATGTTTCTCCAAAAAAGCAGTCTAGGAAAAGACACATATTTATATATCCATTAGCATATATATATATCCATTAGTATATATATATATATATATACATCTTTAGATATTTGTGATTATTTACATGAATATGTAAATATACTCCAAATTATTTCTATATTACTGTTATAATTCTTTCTTGTTTCTTTAAAAATGTCAACTCTAGGCTCTTTTGTCTATGTGATACACCATCTTGTTAGTTATTAAAATCAACAAAATGAAAACTGTATAAAGCCATACAAAAATTTCATGATATATCTTACACATTGAAGCATTTGTATCCATTTCTCTTTGGCTGTTTTTGTTTAGAAGTTTTTTGAGTTCACTTTTGTGTTTGTTGTGTTGTTGTTTTATTTTTTGTGCTATATATCCATGGGAAATAAAGCCCATGACAATGGAGTAAAAGCAGAATGTAATACAAGGTATGTGTTCAACTCTTAGAGCTATATGAACTGACAATCATTGTTCATTTCCTGAACACTTGTTTTCCAGAATGCATTCCAACTTAGAAGAGTGACACACCACATTACAAGATGGGCATTTCATCCTGCCCTCCACCTTCCCTCTGAGTTTCATTAACTCCACTGGTTTTTTTTTTTTAACTGAGGTGAATATTGGCTGACATTTATCTGATATATTGAGCTGTAATATCTTTTTATTTTAATTTGATTAATGTTTTATTTAATGTCAGAAATTGGTGAGATTGTGACATTGCATGGATATATATTATTATGCTTTCTTCTTATGTATCCCCCACTGACAACTGAAAAATTATAGTGTAACTTTTATATGAATTTTCCTCAAGTTCAATATCAGTTCATGTAATTTATTTGCTTTTATGACAATAACTTTTATAAATGTTCACCAACGTTTCTTCTATATCTTATTCATATTCTCTTCCTCTTAGGATTTAAATAACAAGAATCATTGTAATATAGATATGAGAGCTTTTGGAATATATGTGTTCTAATTATTCTTCATTGTTAAATTTCTATTCTTCTCATAAAATTATCTCTGTTGGAGAAGTATTTGTATATGTATATGTATATGTACTGTTTTAAAAATGTCCACATATTCTAAACATGGGAAGATATTTCCTCTTCAATTTTCTTTAAAATTAATTATTTTTGTTCTCCCACTGGCAGAGAAATTGGATCTAGACTCAGTGTGCGTAGGGTGGTACATGTGTACTTTTGGAGTGTCTTTGATGACCAATCTTCTCTCCCTACTCTACTGTGCTTCTCTTTTTTTTGAGACAGGGTTTCTGCGTTGCATTTTTAAAAGTTGCTTTTGCATGCACGTGTAAATGTGTAACATTGAACCAAGCATCCTCCTTTACTTGTTGACTAATAGGACTGTTTGGGTAGCATATTCTCTTTATAGTTCTAGTTAATTTACGGGTAGTACACAAAGGAATTTTGGTAGCTCAAAGCAATTCTAAATCATATTGGTTATAAGTACCAGGAACACCATTAAAGTTATTATATAGCTACCAATGTAACTGTTAATGATGACATAAAATTATTTATTTATTAAGACTAATACTTACTTAGTTGACATAATTTGTGTGTGTTTACATTTTCTAGATTTTGATTTGTTATTTTTAACATTCAGCATGAGACAAGGACTATGAAAGACCATAGCCAAGTAATACAACACCACTGATATTCATATGTAAATTTTTATCATCCCAAGGTAATGCTGCATTAAAATATATAGTAACTCTTGATTACAGATTTTTATTTAGCATGAAAACTAAGAGGAGAGATATATTGATCCACATTTAGATTATCATGGCACAGATCTTCAAATATAACATATTTTGGGACTACAAAACATAATTTTGTTGGTATATTTACTAAATATACTACTTATTAAATAAGATAAAACATATACATATTCTCATCTTATCTTATTAGGATATCATTTTTTCCTGAATTACATTGACACATGTCTAAAGTTAACATGGGGATTGGAAAACGCTGGTATCTAAAAACAATTCAATATTTGGATTGAAACAGCTCTGTACCATTCAAAATCAATATTGCTCCAATTGTCCTGATCTTCCTCTTATTATTCTGACATTTAGTTTCACTAATCAGTCCTTATATAGATGGTTTAAGCTATCTATGCTAATCAGTAACAGTAAAATGCTCTTAAATTTTAACTCAGATTTTTGGTGTCTTTTTAAGTTTTTTCCTTTCTGAGCAGCTCATTGAAGTTTTCACTTTTTTGTTTTTATTACCTTTATCTCCTAAATTAATGAATTTGACATGTTTGTATTGTAATACCAATTCATTCAGTGAGAAAGAAAAAAATATGGCCAATGCATATCTCTGCGAGAGTACAAAGATTCAGAAAGGAAGTCTTTCCTTGTGTCACTCCTATTTCCTTTCTCCTTTCCTATCATTTTCTCATATTTCTGTTTATTTATCTCCAGAAAAATATCAAGGTATACGTTTTCTGTCCCAGTGTTAACCTATCCATGGAATTTAGTGTCTTAGAAAAAAATCACGAATGTGTTTAGGTCACAGTTCTTCAGCTCAGCATCAGTTGGGATTTCACTGAGCTATTTTCTAAGTCTGGATGAGACTGCTGGTATTATTGTTTCCTCATTAGGCTGGCAGGTTACTGGAGGCAACCTGCTCCCAGATGCCCGTGGTTTCATGCCTGAATGCTTGATGTCTGTCAGCCTAGATAATAAGTGGTGCAGGTCCATGTCTTTCTTACCATTTGGCATCCTGGCCCACAGTAATCATACTGTCAATTCTGGGTTAAAGGAACAGCAAGAGGCCACATGCAATACGCAAGCTCGTTACTAGTCTGTTCTTCTGCCATGTGCTGTTGCCCATTGGCCAGAGCAAATAAGATAATAGGGTGTTGAATTAAAAGCCAATTGCTATAAAATCTTTCACAACAGCATATTTTGTGAACTCTCCCTGTTGTTACTAGAAACAGAATTAGTAGAATTGTATAAAGCACAAAGACAAACAACTAACACAGTTTAATTGCAGAAAATAGAAAATACATGTTTCTGAAAAAGATGCTAGGTAAGTGTACTTTACATAGTTTAATGTCACAATACTCCTGATCAGTAGGATGTGTTTTGCTGCTTCCAGGGCAATTGGAAGACTGAGATTACACTAGTAATAAGATCCCTTGAATGGCAGTCATAAGGAGCTCACACATCCATCCAAATCACTGTGCCTCAAAGAGGCATGCCTCTGGCTCCCAGAGAGGGAGAAATTGACCCAATCTCCCTGGATCAGCTACAGGAACAGGATAGTTATGAAAGAACTCAGTGAAGCAAAGCACACATGAAACCTAAATTAATTGGTGGAAACATATAAGGTATACTGAGGGCAATCCTTAATACTCGGCTACAGGCAAGTCAAAGTTGAATATGCCATGCCTGTGTAAGGTAAAGTAAATTGTCTTTCACACTATTTTGTACAAAAGATTGTGCTCTTTGATGCTTCTCAAGTGATGGCACTTATTGTGATATTTTATATATAAATTTGCAGCTGTCCCTGACTTTAAATTTCTCTTTTTTTCAATTTAATTTTATTTATATAATCAGTTTACAGCTCTTTCTCAGCCTCTATCCATTTCTCCTTTTAGTCCTACCCTCATGCTCCCTTCCCCCCATTCTACCCTTTTCTTCTTCTGAGAGAAGTGGGGGCAGGTTCTGAGTGGTACCAACCCACCCTGGCACTTTAAGTTACAGCAGAAATAAGAGCATCATCTCCCACTGAGGCCAGACAATACAGCTCAGCTAGGGAAAATGGATGCAAAGTCAGGCAATACAGTCAAAAATATCATGTAGGATAGTAATCAATATGACAATATTTTTTACACTAAATTGTCAATAGATACCCATGACTTTATTGTGACATGTGACTACAGTGATTATTATATACACAATAATGTAGTTTTTATATTTTAGCATCTTTAATTGTGGATAAAGTCATTTTTTACAAGGCAGCTAAATAAATGGTCACATAATTATGCCCTGGGCATTTCCATCAACATTATTATTTAATACTGAATATAGTTAGAGATCATATTAGAGATCTGTAAGTAAAAAAATTCTCTTTTCATCAGCTAGTTATTATTTTTACATATGTCTTTGTTCAAATTGCATACATGCAACTACCTTACCTCTTACATAACCATTTGAGTTTATAAAACAGAATCAAATAATGATGATGATAATAATAATGATAATAATAATAATAATAAAATAATAAAATAATAAAATAATAATAATAATAATAATAATAATAATAATAATAATAATAATAATAGTAATGTTGGTACTAGGGCAAAGGGTGAATAAAAACAACAATAAAATTATTAAAGGCCAAACTTGTACACACACATGAGTATGCATCTTTTATTTGCCATATGTAATTGCTGTCTCAAAGGTTTTCTGAATAATAGGCTTATCCTTTATAGCTCTTTCTGAACTCTGGCTGGCTGGTTCAACTCAGATGTTTTGGCTCAAACTCCTTGACAAGATGACGGATTCAATCTGGCTTCTCTAGTCTTCTTGTTAAATTCCTCTACTTGGCCTCAAAAGAACTCTGGCAATTTGTTATAATATTGTAGTTCCTTCTTATTCTCTGGCTTCAACTGCCTCTGCATGAACTCACAAAGAAACCCAACTCTACTGTGTTGTACTCATTCAACTGAACTGCACTGAACTAAATTCCATTCAACTGAACCGACTGAACTGATCTGACTTTCCATGAACTGAACTGCCACATTGACTCTCAGCTGACTCTACAGTGGCAGCCAACTGACTGACCTCCACTCAATTCAACTGGACTGCTTTTTCCTGGGCTCTCTTAGATCATTTCTTTTTCGTGTGCTGTTCTCCTGTGAGTTGGGCATATCTTATTCCTGTTAAATCTTTCTCTGATTCATCACTTTGTCTGCCTTTCCATTAGAAGTCACTTTCAAACATGGGTGCTTCATTCTACAAACTAAACTTACCTTCATTGTTTGGGATTAAAGATGTGTACTAAGGGTGAGTCTGCATTCCAAGCAGAGGGATTAAAGGTGTGTTGGATTAAAATTCCTTTACATATATAAAATACATAAAATAAAACATCTATTTCTCTGTTTCTTAGTGGAAGTAATTTATAATAGCCACTGGCCACCTGTCAAGTGTCTCTTATGTAATGTGCTACTTTCATATCATGTATGCTATATTTCTTTCTTATCCTAGGGTCATACCACCACACTTTTCTTTGCTTCCTGTTCACTAACTATTGGCTGTAACTCCTACTTAAATATATAAATGTAAAAATTAAAGGTTATCATCTCATTGGAAAAGAAGATATTGCATTTGTTTCCCTACACCTGTGGTACTTCAGTTACTATATTATTTATATTTTCAATTATGTTTACCTTCTAAGTTTAAAATCACATTTTCTTTAGTAATTAATATAATTATATTGTAAAATTCTCTGGCCATATCTGTTTGTTGGCTATTAGAACTACATAGAAAAACTTGTTCCTAGAGGTACTGTACCCTTTACAAAGAGAACACGTGTAATTAAGCTGGAACAGAACTAGAATCTAGAAAATTAATGGTCTTAACAAGTTATGACTCTTTTGTGTTACAATACTGATTTGCTTAGGAAGAAAGACTAATTGGTGTAATGGTGCTATGATTGTTTTAGAAGCAGCCACGAGCTTCATGCTTGGAATTGAGTTCCTCTCCACAAGAAAGAATCCATGATTAGTTTTATAAAACTGATAACAATATACGGCTGAAAAGTCACACAATCTATTATGGAACTTACTGCTGGTTATGTCTTAAGTGAAAATGTATCAGATTGCTTTCATTATATTTATATGAATATCTAAAAATTAGAGCTTCTTTCAAACTTAATCAAAGAAGCTTCTTTTTTTTTTTTTCCAATAGATAATTGTTAAGGTAGGGACTGAAAACTAGTCAGAACACTGACTGTAGGTAGGATATCTATTCCATTACATTGAATATAGGGAGTAGACTTGTTATAGGATACGGAGAGTATGAAGTTGCTATTAAGCACTGTATTCGGGATATGATGTAGCTATTGAAATCACAAATACATGGTAGCTGTGGTACCTGGAGAAATACTGAGCAACAATCAAGCACATTAAAGTAGGAGGGGATTAAGTTCAGATGAAGAACGGAGTATGTAAGAGTGGGCATGAAGCAAAATAGAGCAAAATTAGGTTAAGGAAAGGCATGGATATTATCACAAAACACTGTATGAAATGATTAAAAGTAAATTAGGAAAAAAAATCAAAATCCTTGCTATGCAAGAGAGTGGGCAGACAAAAGACTTTAGAGTGATTTTTTTTTCTCTCGTCTGTTCCTCTGCTTTGTCTGAACACATTCTACGAGTGTTCACAGCCCTCTGATAAAGTATGACCTGTCCTGCCCACTGCTGTACAAAAATACTGGCAATTTTGATATAGTAACACACTAATATTTATGTCCTTTCAGGTTTCAGGTCTGTTTTCTTTGGGTATTTTCTGCCCATGTCTATTTGTGCCCCTTCCTTTACTTTTCTCAATAACTTGTAAATCCTGTCACAGCCTAAGCTTGTAGACTCTAAACCGTTTTTATCTTTGTTGTTGAAGCATGGCTTATAGATCCTATTTGGGGCTTTTCTTTTTTACACTAATATTATTTCACCAGTTATGAAGGAATTAGGAAGAACACAAATCTCTCTAAGAGTCAAAATGGTCAAAATTTCTGTGGAGAATCAGACATCACCCCAGATTGAGTAGACATACTATCTTACTCTCAGTAGACTTAAGTGATTCAAGTTTGCATTTTCTCACATTTTGTTATAATGAAGAATATATATTTCTTTGGGTTGGGAACATCTCTATTAGTTCTCTGATATTGAATATTTACAGACAACATTACATTTTGTGAACTGTTTAGAAAAGTCTTTTAGTTACTCCTGGGTGAACAGAGAAAGTGCCCCGCCTTTTTATTCAAGTTTTCATTTGAGTGGACATTCATTCAAATACTAGGAATTTGACTGTTTTTTTGCTCATAATTTCTATCCTAAAAATTGGAGTGAAAGAAAAAATTTAAAAGTTTGTAAATATATTAAAATGTCTATTTTAAAAACCCAATTGGAAAGTGTCTACTAGTAAAGTTATTTCTGCCTGGTGAGCCAAAACAATTTCCATGTCACAATACTTGACATAACACATGAAATACATGTAACAAACATTGACAACTGAGTTTTTATATAGCTAGCACATCGCCTATGATATCTGCCATAGGCATGGTCTTCAAACTTCACTTTTCCTCATGATAATATGTGGAACAGAATGGGGTGGTCTGGGCTATGTTTTATCTTCATTCTTAGCAGGATTGTCACCAAAAAAGGTAAGCTATGAGAAACTCAGGTTGAAACATGTGAGTCTATGCATGTCCTAGCCTAATCTGTCACACTGCCCAGCAGTCAAAGCATCTGACTATTCTCAGACTCCTCTTATAAAGAATTCAGCAGCTCCTTCCTCTACCGCATTCTATACTGGTCTTCACTTCAGTAACGGCAGGATTTTTTTATTTTTATTTTCTTGCCACCCAACTGTTCTACCATAAGTAAAAACATACATTGCGTCCGTCTTAATATTTTTAGAGGCAATTTTATTTTTTCTTAGGGACAAAGAAACTTCTGATGAGGTAAAGCAGAATAAAGGAATGTATTCCATTTTAGGGTTTAACAGTGGCTGGAAAGTATTTACTTTTAAGTAGCTGGAACTAACATAGCACTGAAACTGAGAAAGTCTGGAAGCGATCTTGGTAGTATCAACCCTTCTTGTTGGATGACACAAATAAATGAAGTGCTCCCAAGTAAGGCAGCACTAAATCTCTAACTTAAATATATTTCTTCAAAATGTCTGCTCTGACATGAGAAGTAAAAGCAACATACTAGCTGCTGTGAAATGTAGATACGTCCTGCTAACATCTCCCATGATTCCTCACTCCTTCTCAAACTGAGAACCTGGTTCTCTCTCGCACTTGATATGTGTGTGTGTGCGTGTGCGCGTGCGCGTGCGCGTGCGCGCGCGCGCGTGTGTGTGTGTGTGTGTGTGTGCGTGCGTGCGTGTGTGTGTGTGTGTGTGTATGTATGTGTGTGTGTGTGTGCGTGTGTGTGCGTGTGCGTATGTGTGTGTGTGTGTGTTTATGCATGTATATCCACATAATAACTATATAAATATAACTTACTGAATCTGGCTAGGGTTGCTTGTATGTATATGCTTTCAAAGTTCACCATTTTGTATTTGATAATCAACTCCTAGTCCCAGCAATGTAGCTACCTACATAGAGCATTTTATCTAGAATTAGGACCCCAGGAGATTTTTCCCTTGTAAGTTAGCATGTTTACTGGTATTGTCATTGTGCGGGTCTTGTTTAGGCACCCATATTGTTGAGGCATCATGGAAGTACGTTCCCTGTCATTTTGAAGGGTCTCTTGTTTATCTTTTCTGGCTAACTGATAATTTTCTATTTCACTTTCTTATTAGATTTGGGATTTCTTCCTGTCAAAGCTCTTAGGAGTGTAATTTTTAATTTATACATTTAAGTTTGCAACATCACCTGACCAAAGTATATTCGCCTCTACTGGGGAGACCGTCCAGAACCAAATGAAAGAGACAACATGTAGAAGGACAGTGTTGAGTAAGCAGTGATCATGATCCAGTTAAAGTGAGTAAATAAAGGTCTACAGTTGTGAAAGAGGTGATAAGAACAAAAGTGCTTTCTTCTCATGCTATTCCATATAATTGGGGAACTAGTTTTAAGCATAGAAATGTAGGTTATTACTGAAGTTCCAGGCTAAATGGAAATGTTCTACTGCAAATAGTCTAAAAACATTCACAAGCAAGTCTTAATTTTTCTTTTATGTAAAGCCTATAGCAACTACTCAACTCTGGAACTACTTATCAAGCCAGAAGTTTGGTTTTATGTACATTGTGTTCTTGTTACATAGACTAAAACAAAGGAGGTTTTATTTCTTATGATATGTAGCTTTTTTTTAAAAAATCACTTAAATTAATTCTTATATTTATATATATTTATCCTATTCATTAGGATAGATGATATTTTAGTGAAGTATCAGCTAGAAATTTTAATGCTAAAGTTTGATTAATGCCAACTGAAATACATAATACACTTAAGAGTTAATTTTATTTCATAAAATTATAGTTATGGAGCAATGAAATTATACTCTAATTTTTATTATCATTTCATGTATAAGAAAAACTTTAATTTTGTGCCTTTCATATAATGAAAAAGTAGATAATGCATATTTTTCATAAGAAAATTGCTAATTTTATGGACAATTACAACACATGCAGGTAATGCCTTCTAATCTTACTGTAATTATATTTCATGCTTCACAGAAAAATTTAATCAGTGCAGATGTAAAAGAAAAACAATTTATCTCCTGCAAAAGCACTACAGGCTAACTGAGGTATCACAGTTGATATGCAAGACCTTCTAAATTCAGAAAATTCATGCTGTGGTCGAAAGGCCACTCACTTAACATACCATTGCAAAGATTAAAGAGACTAAATGTGAGGGTGCATCAGAATGAAGTTTAAATGAACTGTCACTGCCTCGGAATATTTTCCCATAAAAAATTCATGCTGTTTTATTTTGTCTTCTAATTATAATTACTTCAAATTGTAGGCACTATATTTTGTAAAATGGTATAAGTACGACTAAGGAAAAGATAAATAGTTATTAACTGGTTTTAACTTTCATATATTTATAAACATAAAATTAAGAAAATATTAAATGTAATGGTTAAGAAACAATTTGTTATTTTTTGTATTAGTCTCAATTGAAAATATGCATTTAGACTTTAAATTTATATTGTATTTTATCTGATTTTCTTTTGTTCATTTGTTTTCAAACTACTGCACAGTACTGTGAATAACAGATTATGAAATAACTCATATTTTCAATGGGATGTTCAGGGACTGAAGACACAGAAACAATATTCTGCTTGAGATGAAGTCTTTGACAACCAATAAAATGTTCTGTCTTAGTACTCTGCCTTTGTAAGCCATTGCTGGACTTGAGCTTGTCCCTGCTGCTATCCATCTCTGTGTTTTGAAATTACAGATGTGTCCCAGATTGTTTCTGATGCTCCCCAAGTGTGTAACATGGCTTTACACTACTAATGTTCTTCATTTTTACTTTCCTGTCTGTCTGCTGCTTAGACACCTCCATACTGGCCTGGAGCTCGCGATGTAACTCTGTCTTGCCTCAGACATGCAGTAATCAATCCTGTTGCCTCATCTTCTTTTCTACCAGAATACAGAGAACAGCCATCACGTCCTGCTGTTTGCCTCCAGTTTTAGTCATCATCAGCATAGATTGTCATGATTACATTATTGTAGCCAGAACATACAGCTTACTGTTGATCCCTAATCATGGCTTTTGAATACACATATGACATAATATGATGTAATTGCATATCATGTACTGTGTGATATACACACATATTTGTTAAAGACAAGGCTTAAAATCTATGAGAGGCAATGTAGGAGTGTTAACATATTGTATAATTAAGGCTTGTTAACATCTCAAATGTAATTGAATTTAATCTTGCTTCATAATCTCTTTCACTCTGTGCACACATTGGAGGTAAAGAACATTGAGTGACAGACGGTTTAAAAAGTCCATACTATCACAATATTAATGCAATAAAGGAATTCTTATGGGAGGTCATGTAAGAAATATTCTATATAGGCTCCTGTATTTGGTCAGTTTGTTCCCACTTAGTAGAACCATCTGGGAAAGTTATGCAGCATTTGAGAGGTATGGTTTTGCGGGAGGAAGTTCACCATTGGCCACTGACATCAGGAATTCTCCTCTTCCTATACTCACTCTCTATTCTGCCATGATGAAAATGTGACCATTCAGCTCCTTACTCCTGTCACCATGAAATGACTTTCCTCTAATTATGGACTCTAATCCTCTCAAACCATAAGTATGTACAGACACATTCTCCCAGAACTTACTTTTAGTCATGTTATTGTAATACAGCAACAGACAGGTAGGGAGCTAAAATAAGTTGGTACCAGGAGATATGGTAGAGCCATGTTTGTTTTTTGGATGAGTGTGAAATTTTAGAATAAGAAGAATTTGAACCTAAGAAGAGTTTACCAGTTAATTTTAGAAAAACACTGGAAGACAAGAGTCCTAAGAATAATGTGACCATTGTAGGTTTGGCCTTTGGCCTTGAAGAAACACCCCATTGGTAGCCAGTCCAGCTTTCATTGGTGTGATTTTATTTTAACAAGGAATCTCACTGCGTTTTCACAATCCCAAGGACTCGGTATTGGTTCAATTACAAGGTAATGGGCTAATTTATTTGGAAGAGTTCATTTTAGTACAGCATAACATTGACTCTGTTGCATGATTACTCTAGTGTCGGTCTACAATGAGAAGAGCACCTGAGGTAGAAAGAATTATAACACGGGCAGCAGGAAAAGCAAAAGAACCCTAGGAATCTTGATGTTCATACCCTCAGGGTCATGTGTAGAAGAGGGGCTGATTAAACGTATTAACTCAAACGTCCTGCTTCCTATTGGAAAAAGAGAGTTACCCTGATAACAAGTCCCAGCCTTGTTTCTTCCCAACTTGTGAAAAGAGAAGGCTTAAGATTTTCCTCGCCATAAAAGGTAGTAATGTTAAAATTGTTTTTAAGGAAGATTATAGGCTTGAGACTTTCCTGATAAGGAGCCTCTTCAACAAGCATACGGAATTCCTGGAAGAACTCCACCCTATGCTGAGGAGATCCTAGCCTCCAGGCAATGACCTTTAGTTGTACCTAGAAGTAGTCCTCTCTCACCTAGGATAATTAAGTACTGTTTTCTCCCTCATTACTGCATCACTGTTTCTAGACTAACTATCCTGGCGCCCTTGGCCCTATAGAATCAGATACATTCACCTTGAAACCCTCTCCCCACTGCACAAGGTTTATAAATACAGGCCTGCTGAGGGATTGCTTGATCTCTGGCTCTACATTCTTCCACCATGACATCTGAGACTTTATTTATTATGGAAGGAACTGCCACTGGACGCCTGGTATCAGGCAGCAATGGTCAAACTGAAAAACTGCCTTTGAGGTCACTGTTTCCACTGCTGCAGCACAAACAAGGAGCTATAACACTTGGTGTCACCATGGCCTTGGGGAGCTCTGAGCTTCCAAGACCTGCAGTCTTGTTCTAAAAAGGGCTAAACTGTCACCCCCAGTGGAAAACTCATTTTCCACTTCCCCTGGAGAGGCTGGGAACCTGGCCTAGTGCCCAGGCTACAAGCCTCACCTTAAGGCACTGTAGCCGCCTCTGACTAGAAAGGGACCTTGGGACCTTTGATCTCCTGGAGTTCTGCCCATTCTTGTCCCTGGAATGACCCACAGGAAGTAGAACCCAGGCCAACACACTGGACACTGGACAACAGTGGTGGTTTTGGAGAGTAGAGATAGGTAATAGTGAGCATATCACGGGTTCTTCCTTTGCAGTTTCAGGGAGCCACTGAAGCTAAGCATTGTGTGGCTAGGGTACAGTTCCTGAAAAGAGGTTCTAAGAGGTCATGCTGTGAAGTGGTGATGGCAAAGTCTGTGCCGTCATGGAGTCCTTAAGATACTATATCATGTCAGAGCTGTGAGGTCTCTGCCAAGAATAGCCACATACCCAGAGTGGAGCTAGCCCAAGAAATAAAGGTATGTTCCATTCAGTTAAACCAGAGAGGTGGGGCTGCCTAGGCCCCTTTGAAACCAAGGCCTTAGGGCATGGTCATGGTAGCTGTTTGCTCTGCTAAGAATACATTTTGCTTTGATAGCCTTTCCTCACAGTGCCCCATTCAATCTTTCTGTGGCAGTGCTGTGGGTTCTGTGGTAATGAATGTTGGCAATAAACAATTTTTTAATTAAGACAATATCACAGTAAAGAGATTTCCCTGAACCTCAGAAGAGACTTTGACCATTGAATTTTTGAATAGTGTTCAGACTGTTAAAGATGATAAAGTCTCTTTAAGGTGGAAAAAATGTATTTTACATCAGAGATGTCCCTGAGGTTATGGGAAAGAACATAGTGATTTGAAAGAAATGTGTCACATAAAATTGTTTATTTGAAAACCTGTTTTCTCTTGGTTGTTTTTCTTACAATATTATGGAACCTTCAAGAGGTGCAGCCTTGCAGCTGGAAGTATTGCCAACAGATGCTGAGTGTATAGAGCTGCTCCCTACTTCCTGTGGTCTTTTTCTACTTCCTGTAGAGAAATGAAAAGGTTGTATCCAATCTTTCTGATCCGTACACCATGATATGTTTTTTCTACCGATATGGATTTTCCTTCTGGAACCATCAGGCAAAACAGATCCTTTTGGGGATAATGTTTTAATCAGAAATAGGAAAGTAATACAATATGTAATAAAAAGATGAAAATGTTTGGTTCTAAGTATTATCATTTGTTTATTAAAATTATTATTATTTTGAATTTTTAATACTCAAACCCATGCCTCTGAAGTGTTAAAATCTTAAAACTGAACTATACCAATAGATCATTATGGCGTGGTTTGAAATATTAGTAATGATTGACATGTTTTGCTTATCAAGTAGGAATAAAGTAAGTAATCAAATAGTTATTTGAAGTTATATGAAGTGGAAAATACATTTCAAAATATTCATAAATAATGACAAGAAAAATCAAAACAATCTTGAAAATTATAACCAAAATTTTATTCTGACTTCAAAAATTAAAGTTTAAAATTATTAGAATTGTGCAGCAATGCCGTAATATAATTACATAGGTTTAGATGTGAACCCACTAGTCTGTGAGATATTAATATTTTAAAGGTTTTGATTTAGTTTTCTATCATTTCAAAAAATGAGATCTTTTGATAATCTACCAGAAACAAAAAACGTGTTTTGTTTTATGGTTTCAAAAGTTTCATCGTATCAGATGATTACTTTTTTTGTTGTTGTTGTTCCACTGTAAGGCAGAACATCAGAACAATAACAAAAACCTAATTAACCCAGCTCATCTGATGTTAGCCATGAGGCAGAAAGAAAGAAAAATATATCTTTCACAGGCATATCCTACTGACCCACTTCTCCCACGTAACTCTTATCTCCTAATATTCACATTACATCCAAACGGTACAACCAGCTGGTAATCAGGCCTTTAAGCTCATTGCCTTTGGGGAATGTTTCATATCTATTCATTGAACTACCTCTACCCTTCAAAGACTTATATTGATCTTGTGATGCAAAATGCCTTTAGCACATCCTCAAGTATCCCCAAATTAGTCTCACCTATTTCAACACTGAGCAACTGTTCAAACCAAATGTCTTCTTAAAAGACAATTATAGTTTATTTTATTCATGTGTGATAATATAAATGTATACAAAAGAAACATAATAAATAAATTGTGTTAGCTCAACAGGGTCCGTGCTCTTTTGCTGCGTGACAACCTGAATTCGATCTTCTAGGGCCATCTCAGAGTCATGTTGTGACAAATCCTTGGGCTTCCCCACAAAATAAGTATATAAGTAAGTAAGTAAGTAAGTAAGTAAGTAAGTAAATAAATAAATAAATAAATAAATAAAATTGTGTTAGAAAGCCATCTAAATAACAGCCCAGAGGCTAAAGATATAGCTCAATTGACAAAGTACTTCTTTTGAAATCATAAAGACTGAGTTGAATTCAGAGTTGGTAGTATGATTTTTTAAGCCCAGTGGGGAGGAGATAGAGACTGAAGAGTAGCTAAGGCTCACTGCCTGGTCAGTGTAGCCTCCGTGATAAGCTCCAATCCAGTGAGAGACTGGTTTACACTCTCAGAAAGAGGTGGGCACTTACAGAGCGCTTGAAGAACGATACTCAAAATCACTTCTGTGTTCTGCAAACATACACCTATAAGCACTTCCACACAAGAACACACACCCAGATCCAAACCCAGAGACTCAAGAAAACTGCTGGACAAAAACTTTTAGGCTTAAACTTTTAAAAAATATTGTCAAAGCTCATATTTTTGTGATTATGATATAACTATATCACCCTTCCTATTTCTTCCCTCCAATCCTTCCTTGATCTTTCTCATATTCATTCTGTCTTCTATTCTTTAATTGTTACTACGCATATTTGCATGTGTATAGTATAGATTCAAACAAGTCATTTACTACCAATAGAAAATGGTATAGGATAGACACTCTCAATTCAAAGAAAGAAAAATAGCAAGGAAGTGTTAAGTCAAAAAAGCACTAGCATCTAGCAGGAGAAAGATGCTAAAATTGTTAGTTGTAGATCTAGCTCCAGAAAGTAGTATAAAAACAGTGGTGTGATGCAAGGTCCAAATGGCTTATCCAGCATCATTCTGTGGCATCCCTGCTGCAGCCATGTGAAGATTCCCTTGGGATACATTTCTATTGCTTATAAAACGGAATACATTTTCTATTGCTTAGATCCACAAATAGTTCACATTGCTGCATTTCAAAGTCTCTATCTATGTTGTATTTATTGTTATGCTCTACAACCTAGATCCATTACCTTTGGTCAGGGTCTGGCCATGGAGACTCTGACTCTGTCTTACTTTTTAATAGCAGCCCAGGAAATTCTAGGATCTCTGGATGAAAGTTTTGGTGATAATATAACCTATGTATTCCTCCTACTTGAAAAAGCGGCAAAATGCTAAAGCATGCTAGCAGTAGGGCACATAGCCAGGAGAGAGGAGACAATGCCTGTAGAAGCCTGTACATATCTAGATTACTAAAGAGAGAAAAAGGTTCATTACAAGGTGAGTAGTTTATACATTTTTTACCCAATGCATAGATGAATGATGGCCTGCCAAACTGGAAATATCCAGCCATTATATTTTCTAGTGTCCTGATAGAAATTGCTGTTTAAAAAAAAAAAAAATGAAGCCTGTTGGTTTTATCAACCTTTTCAAACATACTCTTCTACCTAAAATATTAAACACTTTAATATGACAAAATTCTATGGCAAAATTGCAATTTAAAAAAGTTTCCCTGTTTTTTCCCTTCTTACTTTCATTATAAATCTGCATAACAGCATTAAAAAATACTCCTGCCATAAGATGACTGCAGCAGTGCTTTGAAATCTCATTCATAACATTAATTCATCTGTGAACTTTAAATTTAGGCTCAAACACGATCTCAGAGCATGTATAATTGTAATTTGTCATCTACGGTGTAAAGTAATGTGCCAGTAGTGCCAAGTGCAGTAGACTGTGCACTTTAGTCTGAAAAGTACTGATCAGAGTCTTTGCATTCAGTGTCTTTATTTTGGTCTTCTGGTCTTCAGCAAAAACAAACAAACAAACAATCAAACTAAAAAGTCCATTAAACTCTGTTTATGGCATTTTCAAAATTCTTAAGCTTACATCTTCAAATAATTCAAAATCGCAGCTATTATCCAGTTTCAAATGCTCCTGGCACTTTTCTGTGTTATCCTTTCATATAATTGCAAAATAACTGAGACACCAAAGACAAGACAAAAGATTTACTGGGCTTCCTGTCTTCAGAGACTCACTACACCATGGCTCCTTCGTTTCTAACACTACAACATTAAGGTGAATGTGATGGATCAAAGTTGCTCACATCACAGCACACAGAAACTGGTGAGAAAGAGAATAAGAAAGTATCTTGAGGAAAAAGTGCCCTTCATATAGATGGCAGCAGTGTCAGAGACCAGCTAAATAGACCTGTGCTCAAAGTGTCCCTACTAGTTCCTTTTACAAACACCAGGCGACACTTCCTGGGGACTTCACAGATTCTCTTTGGTTTCAGACACTCTTGCTCACTCCATCACTTTGTGTCGGCTGCCAATACTCAAAGGCACTGTTTACCTGGGAAGACGCTGGCCATACGAGCCTGGAAGTCAGATAGGCTGTCTTCATTCTCCCTACAGTCCTACATCTCCGTTTCCCCAGCCATGTGGAAGACTGCTGGTCCTTCCTCTGACTCAATGCCCTGGGTACTCTACTTATCCTTAGGGAAGAACAGCCTTTCTCCCGATTGTAGACTCTCTTGGTCCCTGCTTCTAGCTTCTCCCCATCCACTGTGACTCATCTCAGTAACTGTGGCTACACTCCACCTGACGTGCTGTCTATCAGGAAACTCACAGGCGCCACACGCTCCTAAGATACAGTGTAGGCATCAAAAGCCAGGAAGCAGCACAGTATCCACCAAGGCAAATACCAGACATCACTTTCTATAATCATAATCATCTCAAACATTGATATCTATACTTCAGCTGGAAAAACACAATCAGTAACAGCCAAGACTAGAAGCCAGAAACCCTCCTAAGAAATAGCTAAAGCACAAGACAACATTTTAAAAATAACTATTGTGAATCTGATCAAGGAGATTAAGAGATAAATGAATAAATCCATTTATGAAGTATTTAATAACACACACACACACAGCTAAATGAAATGAACAATTCAAGATATAACATAGAAATGGAATCACTAAAGAGTACCCAAGCTGAGGTAAAATTGGAAATGAAATATTTAGGAACTCAAGCAAAAACCTTGAGTTAAGCGTTACTAACAGAATGGATCTCTGTAAGTTCGAGGCCAGCCTGGTCTACAAAGCAAGTCCAAGACCACCAGGATAACATAGAGAAACCCTATCTCGAAAAACAAACAAACAAACAAACAAACTGATATATATATATATATATATATATATATATACACACACACACACACACATATATATATATATATATATATATATATATATATATATATATAGAGAGAGAGAGAGAGAGAGAGAGAGAGAGAGAATATAAAATATCAGGCATTTAATACAATATAAAAAAATAATCATATAATTTAAAATATTCCAAGCACAAACTTATTTTAACACAACATCCTACCTGATTTTCAAATAATTAAATCCCTTAGTTTATTCCACAAAATTGAATGAGAAAGACATTGCCTTAATTCATTTTACAATGCCCAAACTACCCTAATACCTAAATGGCATAAAGAAAACTACAGACCAATGCCCACATAAACATAGATGAAAAAATGGTGAAAAAATTTCAGCCAATGAACAATCAAACAGACAAAACAGCCTGCAAACTGAATCCAAGAACACATCAAAAAGATGCAGGGATGGTTAAACATATGTAAATTAACATATGTAACTTACTATAAAATGAACTAAAAAATAAAATCTACATAAGACATATTTATAGTAAGCAAAAGTTAATGATGCAAAGAGTGGATTAAAACTGTTCCCTTTAGTAGACTTCCTTTTCTTTTAAAATGTCTTTCATGTTAATTGTGAAGCAGGGTTAAGTAGATTGATCTGGTGGTTTGAATAAGAATAGTCCCAATATGCTCATATATTTTATGGTATAGTCTCTCTCTCTCTCTCTCTCTCTCTCTCTCTCTCTCTCTCTCCTCTTCTCTCTTTTTCCTCTTCTTTTCTCTCTCTCCATTCAGCTCACAGACCAGGAGTCAAAGCTGTCTACTACTGTTCCAGCCCAACGTCTTTCTTTCTGCTCTCATGGACGAACCCTCTAACTCTAAACAAGCTCTCAGTCAAATCCTTCTTTTATAGGCGTTGCCATGGTGTATCCTCAGAGCAGTAGAACAGAACGAAGACAGGTGAGAAACATCAGATGGGGTTAGGTTATCACTTCTGACAAAATAATAGTTATAAAACTGAAAAATGAAACCCCTTGAAACCCTCTGGATGATTTTGAAAGAGATAAAGTAAGGCAAGAATAGGTAGGTTACTAAACGTGTATCATAAAAGCATTCAGTAACTATGTTAAGATATAAAGACCTGTTTCTTCTCTTCTCCTCATGTTCTCAAAAATTACAAGCTCAATGGGCTTAACAGCTGTTAATTTAGTAGACATCACTTAAAGCTCATAAAGGTCTATGTCTAATGTATCCTATAGGTGCCCTCTCGTCTAGTCTTGTGTGCTCTGAATACATAGAACACATACAAGTGCAAGGAATAGCTATGCATTGGGTGTACTTATAGCACTTATTTTCATACTTCATTAAAAAAGTGGGCCCACACATAATGCTTTATTCCACTTCTAGACTCAAGTAAGGAGACACAAAAATATTACATTCTTCAATGTGTATTCAAATACAACACATATTAAATACTATGTGGTTAATGACAAAGACATGAATATACATGTATATAATTACCAAAAATTAATTAAGATGACAAAGAAAGAAATACATATGTATATAAACATTTGAAGTTTCAATTAAAAAATTTTAAATTGTGTAGTTAACAAAAGTTGCTCCATGAAATTAGTTGAAGGATTAAAAATAGATCTTAGTCATTGAAATAAAAATAGAAAAAGAAAAAAGCAACACAAAGGTACATTGATGAATTTATTTTTGTAGTTAATAATGAGTAAAATACAATACCTCTTATATGTAGTGACAATATCAGATAAAGGCCAGACTTAAAGGGAATTGAGTACATTTTACACAGTCACTTGTAAAAGAAACCTCTGATTACAGTGAAATGCTTTTGCTTTCAAACAACTCTGCAAACACAAAATCTGTAATTGCTTTCTGGGGTAGTTCAGAATGCTGAAGCAGCATTGTGAATTCACTATAAAACTGAACAAGACTTTATTGTTAAAATTACACCAAACTGATTAACTCAACTGGCCTCAAAACAACACAATACTAAAACCCATTGAAATGAAATGACTATAGCAAAAAAGGAGAAATAACTTTCTCAATATATTTATTCTCTTTTATATAAATGCTTGAAACTAGACAACATCCATATTTGTCTTTCTTTTTCAAAGAACACACTCTCCTTATTTGAATAATGAAAATACCATAAGATATAATTCTATGCCATTATTAACTCAATTCTATCATCCTTTTTAAATTAATTAAGCATTTTTACAAATATGTTTACATTATTACACATATATACAATAAACTACCTCCAGCAAGAAGAACCATGACACAATTAGGAATTAAATAAATGTTACGTTTTTAGTGTTTTGGCTATTTGTATTTGACAGGCTTGAAGAAAACATCTTTCCTATCTTGGTGTGTCTAAAATACTGACTGTAAATCAATCTCTATCACATCTTGCCAATATCTACTTAAAAGATCTATCTAGACCTAAGAATATCATAAACCCTAATCAACTAAGCTTCACTGTAAAACTAAAGTACCTGGTCTTCAACTCCATCAGAGACTTGAGAAGGAATAAGCTTGACTACCTGAGTATACAGGAATGTAGGTTAGTAGCTTTCCAAACGAGAAGATGACAGAGACAGTTTGTTACCTGAATAGTCACCCCAAAGTCTCTATAACATTCATACATATTTTCTCAAATAATATTAATCACATCCATTGTTTCTCATTGGTAATGCACATAGGAACTAACCACAACACTTGATAAAATTTAGGTCCTTGAAATTCCTACTCAGAAATGCTTCTTGCTATGCATGGCATGAAACCAGATCTCTCCCTTTACACTGTGCAGGCCATTAAACCTATATCTGACTTTTATAACAGCTGCTAATTATTATAATGTGGGTGAGGAAAGAAAAAAAATAGAAATATTAAATAACACTGCTTCTCCCTAAAATATATGAACATGTAATTGGGACAGTGTTGAGATTTAGACACATTTGAATGATGTCAGAAGGAAAAAAAAATGTAAGAGCAAGTTGATTAAAGAGTTTTCTATAAGATGATGTCTCTTTATTTCCTCCTTTCTTTTTTGTTTTGTTTTGGTTGTGTTGTTGCTGTTGTTATTACTTTGTTTTGTTTTTGTTTTTGTTTTTGTTTTTGAGACAGATTTTCTCTGTGTCGACTTGGTTGTCCTGGACTCCCTTTGTAGACCAGAATGGTCACAAACTCACAGAGATCTGCCTGCCTCAGCCTCTCCAGGTGCTGGGATCATGGTGGTGGCACACACCTTTAATCCCAGCATTTGAGAGCCAGAAGCAGGCAAAGCTCTGAGTTCAAGGCCATCCTTGTCTAGGGATGGTGTCTCTAGCTAAGTCAGAAGCTACATTCATATCTCACCAAATGCCTGCCTAAGCATGTGCTGAACAAACACAACAACAGAAGACATGCTGAAGTGGATGTGAGAAAAGAGAACGTTCAGGGACAGAGAGAAGCACAGGAGGTTTCAAGGCTACCCAGAGGACTGCAAGAGGTTTCAAGGCTACCCAGAGGACTGCAGGAGGTTTCAAGGCTACCCAGAGGACTTCAGGAGGTTTCAAGGCTACCCAGAGGACTGCTGTGGACTAAAGAATACTGAGAAAAGGACACACACCAATTGGCAACTCAGTATCAAATGGCTAGCATTGAAAACATACCTGCAAGTAACTTTATGGCTGGCGAGTGAGAAGCTTATATTTAAGTATTTAGAAATACATATGTATATGCATAAATATATGTAAGAAAGATTAGTGCAATAAAGAACCATGAATCTTAAATGAAGCAAGGAAAGGTATATGGAAGGATTTGCCAGGTGAAAAGGGAAGGGAGGAATAAAATAAATTAAAATCTGAATCAGTGAATGGTATAATTTTAAAAATTTAAAAAAAAAAAAAAAAAAGAAATGAAATAAGGAGCATGAATGAAGATCTTAATTTTAGCCCAAACTTAGAGCTTCATTTCCTACAGAAATTATTACATTCAAGTCATAAAGTTTCTGGCTGGAATTTTAAAGGTGCATTTCATTTAATAGTGGTCCAAATCACCAGGTAATTTAGTAAAGGTAGCAAAGAAAAAGATGCACAATCTTATTTAGATACTGAAATATGAAATGTGCTATTTTCTTAGTGATAAAAAATATTTTATTTATTTCCCAAAAGATTATTGGATCCATGTGTAAGCAATAATTACTGATCCTTTCCCATCTTTTGCTTTGAAGAAAGAAAAAAAACAGCATTTTCATATAACATTGTTAGCTTGGTATTGCATCTTGCCCAAACCTACATCACCGCAAAGGGTACCTTCAAATTCCATCTAAAATCGCAGTGATGGAACGATAAGGAGAATATGTTTTGTTTTTGTTTTTATTATTGTACTTACAAGTATGAAAATATGTTTTTGTCCTTCATAATTTTTTCTTTCACACCCTAACTTTGTTTAAAATTTAATAACAATAAAATTAAATAACAACAGTAAGGCATTAGCCTAACTTTCTACGATAAGATGAATCATTGAACTGTGTTAATGATATTACTTGATCCTCTTTTAAGTAAGTTAAAACATCTTAAGCATAGAGCAGTAGAAGAAATTGAGTCTTAGAAGGGAGAAATAAATTCCCTAAGTCATGGGGCTACTAATGATATAGAAAGGACAATAAAAACTGAGTCAGGTATGGAAAACGTATTATGGTTTGGAATGTGGAGGCTTGCTTTTTCTACATTGTTCTAAGTTTAAAGAAATATGTGTGTTTATAAGGCATAGTATTTGAAATAAATTGTATGATGGAAATATATTAGAATAAAACATCTTTTCCAGGAATGGGTTCACCATCAGTTATAAAAAGAAGTAACCAAACAGACTGAATTCTAAATTTTCTACAAAATTAGTATAATATGTTAGATTAGAAATAATAACTTTGGTAGATTATCAAAGAGGCAGCTGTAGAAAGATTGAAGGTGAAAAAGAGACTTGTTTTGACCTGAAGCAAGACCATACTTACTCCCGGTGAGGGTAATTTTCTATTCCATGTGTGCGGATGCCCACAAGGAGAATGAGATGCAGGGTGCCACCCCTTACAGTAGCAGAAACGACTTCTATATTCTTAAGGAGAAGTTAGGAAGTGTATACCTTCAGCAGGAAACTATCATTTTTAACTCTGAGAAGATATTAGAAACACAGGCAGAGGTTTTCTTCTGAGGAAGATCTTTGTTAGAGGGAACAGTTTTGGTTTCATTGAAGATGGGATCTTCTGATCATGCAGTCAGAGGAGAGAGAGTTTTAATTTGATCTGCTGAGATGGGTCAGATATTGCCATCCTGCACTCCTGGAGACTTGGAAATTAATTATTAGAAGGTTGTAAGCACGTGATTTGGTTACAGGATAGAACAGGAAGATTTGTCAGAAAGGTTGAGGGATGGGGAGTCATAGAAGTAGGAGGAACGAAATGTGTTGGAGAGAGACTTGGATGTCTAGTTGATTCAGGGTGAGAGTGACTGGTCCCATTGCCAGAGACGAGCATCAAAATCAGCCAGCAGAGTTAGCAGGGAGCTACAGGGTAGTGAAAGTTTTGATTTCTTTTGTGTGATTTTTGTTTGGTCCCACATGTAGGATGTGGAAATGTTTTTAGTTCATCCTTATTTGAAAACAAACTCGTGAGGCGGCACATGATCTTGGTCAGCTGAAAACAGACTCAGGAGAGGCATGTGACCTTTGTTAATGGAAACCACAACAGTGAGAGGGCACAAGATGTTTTTCTGGAAGCTGTCTTGGAGAGGGTTTGTGATGTTTTGCTGAAAACCGACAAGTGAGAGGGCATGGGATGTTTAGAAAAACTATAAATAGAAGCCCACAGCTAGTGAGACGATGGTATTCCTTTCAATGGGTTACATTGCTTCACTGGTCTTCCACAGTCTTTGCTTTGCAGAGAGAAATGCTCCAGACAAATTCTCTTGGTATGGCTGATTCTGACTGCTTCTGCCGACTAATGCTAATGAGGCAGAGCTTTGCTGTTTCTGCTGGATCATGCCAGGGCTACCGATTCGCGTTGCTGTTTGCTGTTTGCTATTGGGCTGGACTGCTAGTATCCTGAAAACAAAGAGTGGCACTGGCCCAAGAAGTTAGATCTAAAAAGGTCCACATCCCTCGCCTCTGTTAACCTTCCTTCTCTCTAACCACTGCTTGGTGGGTTGGAAGGGAGGTAGAAGCATTTAAGAACCCAAAATAAAGTAGGTTTTTGAAAAATCTAAGCCTACACTACAGAGCATCTAACAAGGGACATGAGAAAATAATAGGAGGCTAATGTAAGGAATCTTACCTGGCCTGCAATGAAAGTCACAAAGGTCTCTTTTTGACAGACTTTCTCCTCCACGCTAAAAGGTCATTTTGCTGGTGTATCAGGAACAAATGCAACCAACAGAGCTGTTGCATTGTGAGAGCCAAGAGGAAGCATTAATCCAACATTTTGTTTAGAAATAGAATGAAGTTCAACATGTAAAACATTTAGAGGACAGGGTAAAAACATAAGTTTGAGGATAATAAAGAAGAAAAGTGATCAAGGGAAAGAGCTAGAGTGGGGGAGAAGCAAGAGGAGTTTTCATCTGACCACTGCCTTTAAGCCCCATTGTAAACCAGACAGGATTTGTAGGCATGAAAGCAGCAATGCTCAAAATGGGTGAAAATCCCATCCTCATCACTAGTCAGATATAGTTCTTTCTTATTTTGTAGTATTGCAATAGCCAAGGAGCCAAACCGGTCCTGAAGGATGTCAAGCTGATCTGAGCTGGTGAGACAAAAAGAGTAATTGATGCAGAGGAGTATAGTACAGATGTTTAGTTCTGAGTCCCAGACAATGTCCAGAGTGGATACAAGACAAATGAACTGAATGGCTTAGGGCACGTTAGCACCCCTTCAGAGGTCATCTGAATGGCTTAGGGCACGTTAGCACCCCTTCAGAGGCCATCTGAATGGCTTAGGGCATGTTAGCACCCCTTCAGAGGTCATCTGAATGGCTTAGGGCACGTTAGCACTCCTTCAGAGGCCATCTGAATGGCTTAGGGCACGTTAGCACCCCTTCAGAGGTCATCTGAATGGCTTAGGGCACGTTAGCACCCCTTCAGAGGCCATCTGAATGGCTTAGGGCACGTTAGCACCCCTTCAGAGGTCATCTGAATGGCTTAGGGCATGTTAGCACTCCTTCAGAGGCCATCTGAATGGCTTAGGGCACGTTAGCACCCCTTCAGAGGCCATCTGAATGGCTTAGGGCACGTTAGCACCCCTTCAGAGGTCATCTGAATGGCTTAGGGCACGTTAGCACCCCTTCAGAGGCCATCTGAATGGCTTAGGGCACGTTAGCACCCCTTCAGAGGTCATCTGAATGGCTTAGGGCACGTTAGCACCCCTTCAGAGGCCATCTGAATGGCTTAGGGCACGTTAGCACTCCTTCAGAGGCCATCTGAATGGCTTAGGGCACGTTAGCACCCCTTCAGAGGCCATCTGAATGGCTTAGGGCACGTTAGCACCCCTTCAGAGGTCATCTGAATGGCTTAGGGCACGTTAGCACCCCTTCAGAGGCCATCTGAATGGCTTAGGGCATGTTAGCACTCCTTCAGAGGTCATCTGAATGGCTTTAGGAGTTCGGGGGTATCCAGCACTGAGTAACTGCTCTGAGTGCTTCAAAAGAGGTTCCATCCAAAGGATGGAGATATATATCCTATATATTATATTACATATTCCATCAAAACAATATATTTTTATATATGTGTTTATGTATATAGTGTGTGTGTGTGTTTGAGTATTAACAATACCAGCTATTATTTAATGAATAAAATATATAATAACGAAACATCTTAAGTGAAGCATAATATTGTGTAAGAAACAATCTGATAAGTTTCAATTTTAATAACTGACACTATTACCTTAAATGACCATATCTAGGATTTCAAACATGACAATACATATTTTAACATTAAATCATTATACTGATATTCCAAGATCATATAAATATATTTTATGTATTACCAGTCTACAGAAAGAGAGAATTTAAATCCAAGTTGTGTTTCTCTTAAAAATATGATTTCTAATTTCAATTTAAAAGGCATACTCTAAGAAACAGTGCTTGCCTTGTTATGAGTAAATGATTCATTTTACAAGAGACCAGTTTCTAAGATTAACCCTGTTAACAGAACCACTTAAAAATCTCTACATTTTCATTCTATACACTCGGCCAACAAATGAGAGATAAAAGCAGTCAGTCATGTCAATTTGAAACAAATAATTTACATGAAACATGAACTGAATTAACACCCAAGACTAAAGTCAACTCTATTCATTTTTTTTAACATGGACAAATCTCTCGGTTACCTCATACTGACAGCAATAAACATAGTTCTAAATATCATTTTATTTAAAAAGAGATTGGTAGTTTAGAAGTATTATTTGTAAAGCAAGATAACCAAATTAAATGAGCTTTATTAAATATTGGCTTTTGGATACCTTAGAAAACATGCACAAACTGTCATTTTTTAAAGACTGTATACAAAAGCCCAGGTACTGCCCCCGGAGCTGTCTGTCTTGACAGAGACAAAATTATATTCTCAATGCACCACAGTTGTGCCCAGATTGGTGAGAATCCCCTTCATCTACGTCATCTGCTTCTGAAGAACATGAGGGCTAGGAATATGCTCTAGTAATATCAGTTGTTGACTGTAAAATACAAAAGAACCCACGAAGATAATGCTTGTATATTCTGAGTAACTTTCCAAAGCTGTAAGTTAGATGACTAAGTATCTGTCACCCTCCTTTAATGACGGTACATGAGTGGTTAGTGTTAGCAGGCAGGCATCTCTGAGGCCATCCCAGAAACTAAGGGACAGCAGAACACCATCATCACCAGCTGCCAGCATGCAAGTCTCCTAAGCCACCTGTGCTCTTTCAGTGCATGTGCTGGGTCACCTTATGGGGGACCTATCCCCTCCAAAGTCTCTTTTCTCTTTCCTTCTCCCCTGAGGCAGTCTCTGTAACTTCCTTCTCCAATAACACCTCTCATGTGGGCCTGCTGCATGGCTTGATTAATGTATCTATCACAACTATCACAACGCTATGCTGAATAATCCTGAGAGTTAGGATAGAGGCCTTGAAATTAACTAAACTTTTGCTAAGAGGAATAATTAATTGAATTCCAGAGCAAAGAGCAAGCCCTGTACCAGTCCAGTAGTAGGCTTATGCACAAGGCTCCTCTGTTCACAGCATCCTTGTGTGACAATTCAGAAGACATTGAGTGAGAATTCTAGATATTTGCTCTCTGTCATTTAAGACATTCAGGATGTGGTTGCACTGAGATCCTCCAATTGGGCATGAGAATCCATCCCCAGTCAAGTGAGACATAAGGAATAATCACATTTTCTGTGGATAAGGAAGACGTTGCTTTCTGGTTTGACCTACATGGTAGAAAATGGCCAGTCCTACATAGTCAGAGTTGATCAGAACACTACAGCTGCAGTCAGAAGCAACAGACTTCTGGCCAATCTTATTTCCTGTTCATTCTGATCCTGTAAGGAGGCTACTTACTCTGTATGCAACTTCCTCTGATGGGATGGTGTTCCATCCAAGGGAATTGCATGAGGCAATGGATTCTTGCCACACAAGTGTATTGTAAAATGTATTCATTTTACTCAAATATGCAACATTTTATAAGCAATTTTATATAACTGATTACAAACAGATGAGGAATACTGAGCAATGGGAGATAACAGAACACTATATGATGGGAGATAAAATTTGCTCTGTTCATCTAAGCTTCTCTCTGTAAGAAATTATACCTGTACATAACATGACTGACCATGTACACCTTAGTTAGCTTTAACAGCTAATAACTCTCTTATAATATTAGGATATTAAAATTTTATCATTGTTAAGTTCTAACCTTAAAAATAATATAATTCTGTGTTAAAGACCCTTTATGTCAAAATAAACTTTAAATCATACGCTCCACAGATGGGAACCTTATTTTCCTGATCCTTCTATAATATACTTTTACAAAATGCTAGATTTTTTTATTATTCAATTTCAAAACAAACAATCTTGAAAGCCTGGTGTTGTCTTCTTTGTCCAATAAAAGAAAGATACATTGCTGAGTACAGGGCTCCATAGGTCTATGTTTTAATAGGTGTTGTCTTAATTGATTTATATTGACTGGTCACCTTAACCAAGATGTTGATAAAGTCAAAAGCTATGTCCCTTCTTAAACCTTAGTAAAGACATTGGCTTAGTCATATGGCTGCCAAGATGGCAGGAAGTCACATAGTTGTTATTTCTTCTAAAATGAGCCTAGGTCATCAACTAAGATGGTGGTAAGCAACATGGTGTTCAAAGGTGAACCATTAGGACCATGCTCTTCCTCTAAATGAAAGTTGAACCCAAGCTAAAATCATAGCATGCTATTGCAAATTATGATTATCTATTAAAATCACACACAATGAACTTACAAATCCTAAAATATAGAGTTAAAAGTCTCAAAAAAGCTTTTAAGATAGTAAACAACACTAAGAGAAAAAAGTGTGTGTGTGCGTGTGTGCGTGTGTATTCAGAGAGGTAAACACTTTGCTATTTGTAACCACTATTGGAAATATTTTACTTCTTAGTTGTGTCAAGCACAAACATTTTTCCCAGGACCCTTCTGTTTTCTTTCCTTTTCCCTGTCCCTGAATTAGACAGCCATCCTGATCTAGGACAGACATTTTGGAGGAAACTTTTAAGCACGCATGCTTGCTCTGGAGCTAATGGGCTAAAATCTAACTCCAGAGCAAGATTCTTCATAGAGTTGAAGAGCACGAAACAATTTGTAAATAGTTACTTATTGAAAAGACATTGGCATCTCTGTAAGATTTTCTCCATATCTAGATATTATCTACAGTGAACTACATATCCATAAACAATTTGTCTGTGTCTGCAGATGGTGTAGACAACCTGAAATGCTCTTCTGTATAGTATTTAAAGATACAAGCATAATTTCCCAGGTTTGGAGAGGTAGAAACACCAGTAGGCCAAAAGCATAAGGCAAAAGAGGTACAAGATAAAAAAATTCATGATTTTTTTCAGTTAGGAATAATTGTAGTTTTTAAAATGTAAGCTGGGAGGTCCCATAGAATTGTCCACCATTCTGACCTTGGGTATGGTTGTAAGCCAGAAGCTTGAGAAAGATTTAAATAAATTAAAAGTTTTATAAGATAGGGACATCAGAAGACTGTCATTTGGTCTTACAGCATTATCTAAATCAGCTTAGATATTAGAAATTGAACGTTTGAAATCTGAGGACCAGTGTCCATTTGTCCAATACATTTTGAGGCTAAATTTTCACTGAAAGGCAAGGGAGTGTTACCTATTTTAATTTTCCCATCTTGAGCTCCTTAAGCTAGCCATGAAACAGGAAAAAGGGGTGACTTTCTTTTGGTATAGAAAATTTAGAAACAATATTTGTGTCTATAACCAAATTACAGATGCTGCCTTCTACATCTTAATATGACCAAATGCACCTGCAACATAATTGTACATCAACAATTTTTACAGTTCCTGGAGTAAGAAGCTGCTAATCCAATGGAGGGTTGTTAGAGCTTCCAGTTGAATGAGTGCTCTGGTAGTCAGTAGAAAGTTTCTGGTTTCTTCGGCTGAGTGGGCTTTAAGAAAGTTCCATTGAGCTAAGTAAGCTTCTTGAGTCCTGTAATCTAACTAGGGCACCTCTGTTATATCATCTTCTCATGGTGATTTTCTATGTTGTCTGTGTGTTCTGGTTGAATGCATTATGGTCTCCCAGAAAGGGCAGACTGTGTCAGGGCAATAAAGAGAGTGAGAAAGGGTGGAGACAGAAATGGAAAGAAAAAGGCTGCCTGAGAGAAACAGAAAACAGATGGCTCTGTCTGGCACAGGGCAAAGGAGCAGATGAGAAGTAGGGAGATTAGTCCGTGGGTGGATTTGAGCCATGAGTAGTCTCACATTTCCCAACCTTAGAAAGCATATGGTCTTTCCACACCATATGTTAGATTATTCAAAAAAAATCTGGGGAGAAAGAATGTGTGTGTGTGTGTGTGTGTGTGTGTGTGTGTGTGTGTGAGAGAGAGAGAGAGAGAGAGAGAGAGAGAGAGAGAGAGAGAGAGAGAGAGAGAGAGAGAGAGAGATTTGTTTTTATCTTAGGCAGGACCATGTTTATTCACAGCTAGGGGATATCTTTGTCACCCACAAGTGTGGATTGCCAAAATGCCTACAGGGGATGTCACCACTCATAGGGCCAGTTGTGACTTTTGTAGGTAGCAAGGGAAACTGGGAAGCATAGTATAGTCTTAAATCAAGACATTATCAAACTTCATGATTGATTTTAGAAAGATAGGATATATTTGACATACTGCATTTGATCTCTCTCTTTCATAATAGAAAAAGTTTATAGAAAATAATAAATAACTTTCCGGTGGTTAGAATACCAAAAGCAATCTAAAACCATGGGCTCATTTTAACAGTCACAAAAAATTCCAGACAATATTCACAGCTATGGATTCCCTTGGTAAATTTTCTGATGTTACACTTAATTTTAAAGACATTAAAATGTATACAACAGGAATGTAAGGCCATGAGATAATTTATCAAGTCTTACCACTTTGTAAGTGATTACATTAGAGATTGAGCCTAGTAAGTTTAACTGTGATATTCAGACTCTTAACCACAATATGGTTACTATTCCCACCTGAAAACTTGGCTGATGTGTCTGGGAGTGAGCAGAAGACCATAATTAAATTGGAGTGATTCTGAAGGACATAATGTGAAATGAGGCTGAAGAGTGAGATTAGGAACAGATTGAGGATCGCCTAGGACGTCTTACTACAGCGTTTAGAATTCATTCCGTAAGCAACACTCAGTGACTGTTAAATATGAGGACTGAAAGTGTAATGATCAGATGTGTGTCTTGGGAAGATAACAGTAGAATCCATGACAAATCCAAACGCATTTATTGTATCTTTGCAATTGTGGAAAATACTAGCATGGTTACAGGCAAGTTGAAAACTTCTATCAAGGGATAGGGATAGATTTCACGAAGCAGAAACAAATTCAAATTCAGTAGAATGAAATGAAAAGAATTTGAAGTCTATCCTCTATGTTAAAAATAAGCAAGTATATGATTTATATTAGAAATAAATAAGTGTAATAGAATATAGGATGTAACACTGTGCCATACAAGTAAACAGACATTCTTATAAAAACTGTAGGAGTAATAGCTCATTATCATCTATTGTACAAATGAAGAAAATGAAGCCAAATATTAAATCATGTTACTCTTAGTTTCTAAGTCATAAAAGGTAAAGTGTTATGGAAATTCAACTAGTCTTTTATTAGCAAGATATATTGAAAGGATTTGTAACACATTCAATTGATATGTGTAAAACAAATTACATATCATTTATTGGACAATATAATTAAAAGTATAATATTCTATAATAAAATCATGAGAGTCTCAATACCAGTAGATAATCAGTAAATTGTCCAATGTGTTCCTAACAAGACCCTTTGATATGTGAAAATGCCAATGGTAGATGATTAACCCTTACTATTTAAGGCAAATATCATTAATATAATTTCTATCCTCAAAATTGATCAAAATTATTAGTGAAGTTCATAATGAGAATTGAGAAAAAGAAACATAAATCTGGAACATAATTTTCATAAATAATAAAAGATAAAAAAAGAATTTAAAAGCTGGAATGAGGAGAGGAGTGATGTGAAATTCTGTCTTCAGGATAGTACCTATTCACTGCACTCAGGAAATTAAAGCAGCCACATTGTTCCCTACTAGACCAGCCAGTGAAAGGGCCAGTATGGACGGCAGAGGAGCTCTTAGGCCCCATTCCTACCAAAGAAGATACTGGTGGCTTGTAGATCCCATAAGTGAAAGCAATATTTACTCAAAGAACAGAAAATTAAAGTATTATTAATAATAGTTAAATAAGACAATAAAATTAGGATGCTATCAAACCAAATAGACTTTTTAATACATGTATGATGACTTTCTATTATGTATTTTGCATGCTGGAAAACTGAAGTTGTTGAAAAATACAGATGGTGCTATGATATTACGTCTTGAGCAATTTACTAAAAGAAGAAAAACCATAAATCAGAACAGGTTAGATTCATATAACCTAACATACACCAGGGTTTAAGAAGATAGTTACTATAGGCAGTGGTTATCCCTGTTATAATACCAGATGACTTGGAGCTTTGGCATTCTGCAGTGCACAGAATCACGATAGACTGTTTACATACTATTTGTCTATGGGGATATTCAAATTTCAAAGTAAAGCTTCAGTTGAATGCGAACCACTGCTATGGCAGTATATGGCAGTTAAGGTGTCTTAAAGATTGGATAGAACCATAATTAATTGGAGAACATATTCATACTGTTGAACTAAACACATTTCTACATCCAGGATGTGAAAGCCACGCATTGCATTAGAAAGTGGAAAAGGAAGCCCAAATTGTTGAGTATTTTGACAGCTATGAGAGGAATTTTTACAAAATACTATCATGGCATGAAAACATCTGACCAACTGATGTTGATGCCAAAATCTTGATACTCAGGGTTCATATTATGTAGTGGCATGTTTTCAGTAATTGTAGGTTTTTTATTTAATGAAGCTCTACTTAGTGATTAAAAATTTCATGCCCATGCAATGAACCCCTGTTTCAGTAAGTCTTGGATTAACAGATACTTACAAAATTCTTTACATATAGATTTGTATTTTAATATTTTCATGTTATAAGAAAAAAGATGATAGCCGGGTGTGGTGGCACACGCCTTTAATCCCAGCACTCGGGAGGAAGAGGCAGGTGGATCGCTGTGAGTTCGAAGCCAGCCTGGTCTACAAAGTGAGTCCAGGATGGCCAAGGCTACACAGATAAACCCTGTCTCGAAACAAACAAACAAACAAAAAAAGATGATAAAAAATGACAGTCATAAGGGAGGGGAATAAGGGGGAAATGGGAGGGAGGGAAGAATGGGAGGATACAAGGGATAGGATAACCATTGAGATGTAACATTAATAAATTAATAAAAAATTTAAAAAATGGCCATAGCTATTTGTGGTGTGTGTGTGTGTGTGTGTGTGTGTGTGTGTGTGAGTGTGTGTGTGTGTTTGTACATACCAAAGCATGTTTGTGGATGAGAGTGGAAAGTATGAATTACTGATTCTCTCTGTCTGTCATATGATTCCAAGCAATTAAATTTAGGTCTTCAGGTTTAGTAGCAAACAATTTTACACACTGAGGCATCTCTCTGGCGAAGAATTTTCTTTTGGTTTGTTCTAATGAAAGTAGTGGAAAGAGAAGATTCTGATTATGTTTCTATACCCAGAGTCATTTAATGTCCCAAATGGCCAAAGCCACTTATGAAGCAATAGTCATTTAGAGGCATGCTTACCTTAAACATGATGCATTCCCAGATTCAATAGAATTATATTTTCATGATGATTTAACTCTTTTCTATGTTCTACAAATCTTTCTGGTTTGCAGCACCTCACCTGGTCCAGGTCCAGTGCTTTACTTAGTTACTGCAATCCACTATGCAAATGTATTACTCCACTTGAGTGTATTGTACCAGTTACTCAAATGCCTCTGGCCTAAGAGTCCACTTTTCATCCTATTACACACCTGGCTATACAGATCTTCTAGGCTGCTGAGTGAAAAGAAAAGTCCAAGGCAGGATAGTCACAGAGAAATGTTACTTTCAACAAAAGTCAGTTATATAATTTCTCTCATCAGCTTGATTTTCTCACCTTTATGAATCAAAGTTTACTTAGAGCTGAGATAGAGCAGTGAACGTTCATAATCTGTAAATGAGTAATGCATATACATAATGTGAAGTTTCCTAAAAGGAATACTTCATGAAAATGTCCAAAATGGCTATAATTTACCATTGAATATTAGAGTGTCTAATTTTATTTTTCACAAACAGTTTAAAAGGTATTATTACTGTTTTAATTGTTTATTCCAACCAATTATTAACATGTGATGAGATCAATTTACATTACACGTGTAGCAGCTAAATAAATGTGTTTTTTTTTGTTTATTCATTGACCTTATGTGATCATTGACTCGTATCATTCATTTAGAGAAGGATAAAAAAATTTAATTCAAGTTCACTCTATATTTGGTAGTTTGTACTTTGAATCTGCCTGTTAGCAAATGGTTCCAAGAGTAGTTGTATTTAAAATAAAATTGACATTATCGTGTTAATAGGCCCTATTGCTTTAAATCTACCAGGAATGCAAATAACTGATAATTCTGTACTCATTAGGGAACTCTCCTGTGATTTGCTTCAGTTAAATGTTCCAACAGGCATGTTTAGCACTTCTTTTGGGATTGGTAAAGTTCCAGAAGTCTGTAAATTAAAGTTCTGTAGAGTGCTATCAAATATGCATAATGAAACCCTAGATGTAAATTAAGAAGATTTATGTGGCTGCATTCTGCTTACGTTATTCAATAGGAATGCCTCACAGGTTTTTATGAAGCAAATAAAATGTTGTTTTCTTGAATTCCATTTTAAATGGTCACCATGGATTCATTCTTGTATTACTTGGCTCACTCATTATAGAATGAATTGCTGTTTTAATCTATAATTCATCCTAAAGTTTTACCACACAACACAGTCTAATTATATGATACCCCGTGCATATAGCTCTAAAGAAGTCATCTGAAGCTGTATGAGAAGCTCACTCAGATTCAGAGGTAAGTGTGTGCCATTTATACTAATGGGTTTTGTGAAAATGTTATACAGGATTTTAAAATGACAGTTCAAAACACCCCTTCCTTCTTAAAGATTATGCTGACAGAACAAAATTAGCTCTGAAGTTTCTACAATGTTCTGAGTTTAATGAGAAATATTAAGCATTCTCTAGGAATAATAGATGAAAATAAATAGTTCAATACATATATATTTTATAGAGTAATTATTCAAAAGAGCATATAAGCCCTCACATCTCTATGTTCAGATGGAGATATTATAAGAGAATAATTTGACATATATGACTCTGAAATTAGGTGTAATAATAACACTAATAATAAATAATAATGAACTTAAAATAGGAATGACTTATTCTTGAAATTAATTTAAGAACTGTATTAATTTAATGAAATAATTTAGAAATCGGGTGAACCAAGTGCCTGAGTACGTGGTCAAGAAGTTCTACCACCTTCTGTGAGATTGGAGTGTAGCTGAGTGGAAGAGTGAACTCCTAGTATCACCAAGACTGCAGGTTTGGTCGTGAGATCTGAAATAAAGAGAAAATATGAATTTCACTACAATATAAACAAAGACTGTATATTAAAGAAAAAGAAAATTATTCTTAGCCAATTTGTGAACAACACACATACTTGAGTATTTCAAAATGCATGTTTAAGATATTATACATTTAATTTAAAAAGAGTGCATACAGTTTAATAAAAATATATATCCCTAATGTCACAAATTAGAAAGAATTTTCTGTTAAACTATCAAGTTATTTCAGGAGAAAGATAACATTTCAGAAACAATCTTACGTTGGCTATTTTAAACAAAATCAGGAGTTCAAATCAGATTGTATAACCACAAAAATCATTACTAAACAAGCATCATTATAAATACATCAGTCACTGACATACATGATTTCTCAATATATGCTACCCATTTTCCCTACAGGTTACATGTTTGATCACCTGAACACCCCGTGGGAGTTGGTAGCCCCTTGAAGTGAGACACATTGTGTTTTCTTAAACCTTTGGGGTATGTTCTGCAAAAGGGGTGGTGAGATCATGTATATCTTCTCCTTTATTCCTAGAATAGTGTGAGATTGTTATATTTATCCTAACATGTGCTCCAGGAATTCCTGGCTGTCATTGGTCATGTGGTGGTGCAGACAAGTGGCAGTCCTTCCCAAATCTTCAGTATATATTTCCCTTTGAGCTTCAGAATCTGGAAACAACAAGTCTACTTTGACTGTAAAAGCTGTGTGATTTTGTTGTAGGAATGCAAAGATGACTAATGCATAAGTATTAGACTCAATCCCCAAATCTTAAAAAAATTAAAACAAACAGATGAGAAGAAAAATTAAAAAGCTCGTTTTAAAAATGAATCTTAAAAAATTTAAAAAGACTGTAGCTTTTACAGTAACAGACAGAGCACCAGAGGATGTTAAGGTGAGACGAGAAAAAAAAAAGGATGAAAAAAAGACCAGCAAAGCAAAGTGAGTCAACACAAATTGACTGCTACATGGTACCTGCTATTTTTGAGAAATTTACTCTGAATATTTCAGTGACAGGATTTATTTAAAATAAATTGACATATAAGTTGGTAGACTGAGTAAAGTGAATTATTTTAACAATGAGTGTATTTTACATACATTACTGAATGTCTCATAATGAAATCATTGTTAACGTGTTTATTCTTGTCATCTGTGTTAAGATCTTTCATCCATGTTGCTGAGACCTCACTTTGACTAGGACCTTAAATCTAAAAGAAAGAAACATAAGGTAACTAAGCTACCCAAAGAACGAGAGAAATAGTGTTAGAGTAATAGTTTTCCTCAGGGAATAGCACACCAATTCAATTTTTCAATAAAATAATCATCTATGCAATATATATATATATATATATATATATATATATATATATATATACAGAAACTTGTATGGTTACATTTATGTATTTATTAATACATATATTTTCTTATACACACACACACATATATATAACATACATACAGACAGACACACACACATACACACACAATACACATACGCATAACAACGAAACATCACTATAAAAAAGAGGCCATGAATTTGAAATAGAAAAAGTAAATATGTAGGAGGTTTTGGAGGGAGTAAGGAGAGGAGGAGAAGTGTAATTACATAATCTCAATTTTTTGTTTTTAAAAATAGTACTGTTTTTCCAGGGTTTGGATCATGCAGTGTTTAACAGTTATATCTATGTAGTTAGCTATAAACAAAATGGGATACCAGAAATAACGTTGTCCTACTTAATACTTATTTTTAAATAACACTTTCAAAATTATTTTTTTTAAAAACCAAGAGAATAACAAATAGGGTACATCATACATGACTTAAGTGTCACCATGATTCGGTAATCTAAAACTGATAAACTTCTCTCAGTTTTATTCAAGACATTCTTCCATAAGTAGGTTAATTTAATTTATATTCTGTTTTTATCAAGCTTGTATAGACTATCATAATTTAATTAATTATAATCTATAATTGTAAAAGTCTCCATACGATAGTAACATTAGATTTTCTCCATGTTTACACCATATTATAGATCATTTAACAATCTATGTATAGCACAATTGTGTCTCTCATTATCTATATGGGTCTACTATGGTGACACTTTGGATTCAATGCTTTATGTACACTGGTAGAAAGTACCTTAGCACAACCAATGATAAATTATAGAACGGCTGAAATTACAGTTATAAAATGATTAGTTTAACCTAAAATGCCTAACGCATAAACTCAGTTCAAAATAACGTCATGAGGAAGTTGTCCAAACTACTGAATCTTACTCAAATTACATATGATTCTTTTTTTTTCAAACATATTTTTGTTCTCCCATCATTTTTCCCTTACATCCCTTGTATCATATTCATATATCAGCGGTATTGTTATCACACACACTTAGTATTTCTGTTTAGTACAGAACAGTCTAGGGAAAATATATGTGCCCATGAATCTATTTTCATATTCTTAAATAGAAATGAAAAAATTTTAAAACTGCTTCAGAATCTTCTGTCCTACAGATTATCAGACCTGTCCACACCACCTATTAATGCTTGCTATTAAAAATAGGCCCAACATAAATCTGTGCATAAGCTGTCAAAAATACCATTGCCATGGAATGTAATCAGATTGCTTAAAATTACTGACTTCTAATCTGAAGCTATTACATTGCAGAATTAATGCAAGTTTAAATTCAGCAATTTTATGCTCTGAAATGACAATGATAAAATGTGAAATAAATCTCACTGCAGCTTGCATTTGGTTGCAAAATACACAGACATCTTGTTTGCCGTCTTGTAAAATGTGAACAGTTTAGAACTGAATGTGCTTTTTACCTTCTGCTCCCATCATGTTTTTTTACTGTGTGTTGTAGTGGTTTCTTAGCATTTACATTGACTATAGCCACCGGTGGACGAGTGCAAAGAAACAGTGCGCAAAATTTACCAGAAAATGCACTCTAACTCACGTGTGACATAGCAAGCAACTCATATTCAATGTAACATTTGCTATTGCTATTTTCTGTCCAGTTTTCATATTAATAATTATAATTTACAGAAACTATAGGAAGCATGGAGTTCCTTGTATTCACAGATAAAATTTGGCGTAAACAAGAATATTGACCACATAGGCTTTTCTCTTCAAAGGGAGAGCTCCATGACCTGTTTTCTGTTTGGAAGGCTGAGAGAGGAAGTGATTTAAAGCATGATGATCTTTGTGCTGTCTGTGTGGTTGTGTGCACACAAGATCCTCCCTCAGACTCTTATCTTGAGCTTCTATTCTCAGTTAATGTATAGAATCTATCTTTATGGAGGCTGTAATTTGTACTTTTTGAAGAGTTTCTATTGTAAGCTTTGTTCTACACACGGGATTGAGTTTATAGTCGCCAGGAAAATTTTTTTTTACCAAATTATGTGGCACTTAAGTTTGCCTAATATAAACTACTCAAGGTCAGACTTTCAGAGTTTGAACCAACACATAATGTGATAATCCAGTATATGTAAACACCATCCACTAATCAAAACAGTGTAATTAATATTTTCACTGGCTACTTTTAACTAGTTTGCCACACATATACATGTGATATTAAACATACATGAAACTGTGTAACATGACAAATGTATATGGAACAACAAAATTAAATCATGTTTGTCATGTAATTTTTACAAAAGATTTCCATCTTATAACATTATTGACAAGCTCAGTGGCAAAGGAAAGTAAAAGGACATTTAAGGGCAATCTACCAGCTGATAATTAGTATACTCAGAAATATCAAAGAAAATTAAAAATAGGATGAAGAAGAAATAGCATTTCAAAAAGAAACAGTGATAGCCAGATTATAAAGAGAATTAAAAACAGCAGACAACTAGAAAGGTTACCTTGTGTTTCTGGACAACCCTGCAGCAGAAATATTAGATATTTTTGTAGACTCACATAGTGTTTTAAGTTGGAGATTTTCAATTATTCTTCAGACAGGGTAAACTATTTTGTTGAAGATTAAACTGTGCTTAAACTTGAATTTCTTAAGAATAATGTGAAATGCACATCTTTCAACTTGTGAAAGTCTCACAATATATGTATTTTCATAAAATATTTATTTTTTGGTTCAGCAGGAACCATTACCAAAAAATTAAATGTTAAGCCTAATTTCTCTGGATACTTTTGTTTCTGAACTCCTTTGTCAATAGGACATGTGATAATCAGAAATATTTAGCATTTCTTTGTATGAATATTGCCAGTGCCATAAGGCTTTATTCAATATCTGTTATTCATTTATATTTAAACTTTCAAATGATGAATTCAAAACGAAAAGAATCCCACTGACCATCCAAAATACAGGTTATATAGATTAGAAGTTCTAGAAAAACAAACCGACTGTTCAATATTCTTCATAAATATGGCATGTGGGCATATAAGGCCCTGTTGCGTTATATACATACGTACAATTTGTATACTTTTTAGCAATAATTTGTAGTTTCCAACCTACATATTAATATTTTTCCAGGAATTTATTAGAATAAGTTTGCTTAGGATATATAGAATATGATTTTAGCCACTTTCCACTGCTGTATATATTAAAAGGTCACTGGATTATATAAGTGTGCATTGAGGACTTTGGTTTGGTAATTTCTTAAGAACAGCACGAATCCAAATTCTGTAATTCTATGTCGTCGTATTGGGCTATCACAGTGAGGCGTAACGTGCTTCTAATTTCATTTTAGCTCATGACGTAATTCATTGTCTCATTTCTATGTATCAGAAACCTCTATAGTTTTGTTCAGTGTAAGGTAGACTCATTTTTAGATCCTTGTGAAAGCCTATGGTTCATAGGCAGGTGGCTGAAGTAACTTCTTCACTTGTTCCATTAAGGACATAATAGGGTACTCTATTGCCAGAGCAGCGAAAGCAGCACATGTGAATTACACTGCCATGAGGTGGATGCCCAGCACCCTGGTCACTTTCTATTGTCTAAATGGTTATCTTATGCTCCATATGCACTCAATAAGAGGTTCTTAAACAGACACATGTCAATAAGTGAGGGTCAGCACAGCTTTTCATGTCAATATTCTCTTATATTGCTAGCTGTAGGCAATAAAAGTACATTCTATCTACACGAACAAATTCATTCCCAATAATATTTAAAAGACAATTTTTAATCTTAAGTTTTATTTAATATCTCTTTATACAAAGTAATGAGCATTTAAGTAGTTTACTAATATAGTATATAGTAATGTCATGGTTTTGCAAGTCAAACCTCTGTTGTGTGCTGGTCAATGGCATACAATGGCCAAGTGTATCCATGGATATCACTTATAAATAGTTTTTTTTGCAAAATTTTAGGTGCATTCCATGCTTTTCTCTACTCAGTTACATTTCTCGTAACATGACTGAAATCTTTCAGGCATTTTTGATATTCTCTTTTTTGTCTGTTTAAGTTGGTGTTTTAATTTTAATTCTTTGTACACGTAAATCCTGACTGCAGTTTTCACTACCTTCACTCCTCCCAGTCGCCTTCCCTCTCCCCTAAACCCACACTTCCTCTGTTATCCATTAAGAAACAAAACAACACAGGCCTCCCAGGGGTACCAAGCAAACACAGAATAACAAATTGTAATAAGACTAGGCTCAAGCCCACACATCAAGGCTGAACAAGGTTATCCATTAGAAGGAAAAGGGTCTGAAGGGCAAGGCAAAAAGTAACAGGCACCAACACTCTTGATGTTAGTGGTCCATCAGGAACACGTAGCTAAGTAGACATAACATACAAGGCCTGTCACTGTTGCCTCAGTCTCTATAAGTCCCTATATCGCCTGCTTAGTTGACTGTGTGGGTCACGCTTCTAATCAGTTTGAAAGTCATTCCTTCTTAATTTCTCAAGAAGTTTATATTATAATCATAATTCTAATTCCTCCTTGATAATATTTAGTTTCCCTTCATGCAAATATCCTTTAGAATCTGTTCCCATCTAAATTACTATACATTAATTTTCTTTATTTTTAATTTGTTCATTTTACGTCTTGATTGTAACCTCCTCCCTCATCAGCTCAGGATGGTTCCCACCTTCCATCCCTCATATCCTCGCCCCCCCCCCAGTCCTCAGAAAGGGAAGCCCTCCTCCTCTAACATCTGACCTTAGCCTATCAAGTCTCATCTGAACTGCCTGTATCTTCTTCCTCTGTCCTGTCAAAGCAGCCCTGCCAGGGGAAAGTGATCAACCTATGGGGGCCAGAGCCCATATCAGAAGTAGTCCCTACTCCCCATACCATGGGAACCACAAGGAGACTCCGCTGCCTATCTACTACATCTGGACAGAGGGTCTCGGTCCACACCATGCATGGTCTTGTTTGGTGCACCTGTCTCTGTAGCACGCCCATCCTCCACCTGGATTTGTTGGCTCTAATGGTCTCCTTGTGGAGCTTCTGACCCCTCCAGGTTTCTCTGTTTCCCAACTCTTCCACAGGACTCCCTATGCTCCACCCTGGATATCAGCTCTGTGTCTCAGCATCTGCTTGGATCTCTTGCTGGGTGGAGTCTTTCAGAGAATGTCTATGGTCGGCTCCTTCCTGTTCCTTCTCTTCAACTGTTCCCAGTGTCTATTCTAATTGCCCTCCTGAACAAGAATTAAACATCCTCCCTATGGTACACCTTGCTATTTAGTTTCTTTAGGACTTTGTATTGTAGTGTAATTATCCTCTGTTATTTGGAAAATATCCACTTATAAGTGAGTATATACCATATGTGTCTTTCTGTGTCTGGGTTATCTCACTCAGGGTGAGTGAGATTCAAGATTTCTTTGTTTTTAATTTCTGAGTAGTATTCCATTGTGTAAATGTACCACAGTTCCAGTTTTAGGGACATTTAGATTGTTTCCAGTTGATGGCTATTACTAATAAAGTTTCTGTGAACATGTTTCCCTGGAATGGATCATGGTGAATGATATATTTGATGTGTTCTTGGATTTGGTTTGCAAGTATCTTATAGAGTAATTTTGCATTAATATTTATGAGAAACTGGTCTGAAAATTTCTTTGTTGGGTATTTGTACGGTTTAGGTATCAAGGTGACTGTGGTCTATTAGAATGAGTTTGGTAATATTCCTTCTGTTGAAATTTTATGGAATAGCTTAAAGAGAATTGGTACTATCTCTTCTTTGAAGTTCTGGTAGAATTCTGATCTGAAATCATCTGGCCCTAGGCTTTTTGTGATTGGGTGTCTTTTAATGACTGCTGTTATTTCCTTAGGAGACCTATTTAATTTGTTTAACTGATCTTGATTCAATTTTGGTAATTGGTAGCTATCAGTAAAAATGTCCATTTCATCTAGATTTTCAAATTTTGTGTCATATAATTTTTTTAGGTAAAACCTAATGATTCTTCAGATTTCTCCTGTGAGTTTCCCTTTTTCATTTCTGATATTGTCAATTTGAGTACTCTCCCTCTTCCTTTTAGTTAGTTTGTCTAAGAGTTTGCTTGTCTTTTTGACTTTCTGAAAGAACCAGCTCTTGGTTTCATTGATTCCTTGAGTTGTTCTTTTCATTTCTAATTTATTGATTTCAGCCATGAGTTTGGTGATTTTCAGCCATCTATTCATCTCAGGGGTGTCTGCTACTTTTTTTCTAGAGCTCTCATGTAGGATACTAAGTTGCTAGTAAGGAATTGCTCTGGTTTCTTTATGAAGGCCCTTAGTGCTATGAACTTTCCTCTTAGCACTGCTTTCATTGTGTCCCACCGGTTTTGGTAAAGTGTGCCTTCTTTATCATTGAATTCTATTAAATCTTTAATTTCTTTTTTAAAATATCATCCCTGACAGAGAAGTCATTGAATATGGGGTTGTTCAGTTTTCATGCCTTTGTAGGCTTTCTGTTGTTGTTGGGTTGCAGTCTTAATGCATGGTGGTCTGATAAAATGCAAGAGATAAGTTCAATCTTCTGGTGGCCAAATACATAATCAATTTTGGCGAAGGTTCTGTGAGGTGCTTAGAAGAACGAATATTCTTTTGCTTTTGGGTGAAATGGTCTGTAGATACCTGTTATGTCCATATGATCATCATGTCTATTAGTTTCATTATTTCTCCATTTAGTTTCTGTCTCCATGATCTATCTACTGGTGAAAGTGGGGTATTGAAGTCCCCCACTATTAAAGTGTGGGGTTCCAAGTGTGATTTAAGCTTAAGTAATGTTTCTCTGAGGAATGTGGGTTCTCCTTCATTTGGTGCATAGAAGTTATGAATTGTGAAGCCTCTTGGTGTGTGTTTCCTTTGATGAGTATGATATTCCACAGGGGACTAATATTCAGAAGAATGAATATAAATGTGTAGAATCACAAAAAGGGTACGAATACATGTGTGAACTAATTACTTTTTTATGGTGTGTTTGTTTTGGGGCAAGTAAATGATATAGAAACAAAAACACCACTGAAAATTAGTGAAGCAAAATACTGATTCTTTAAAATAATATCAAAGAAATGTATAAATGTGTAGCCAAACTCACTAAACATATTGAGGAAACCTCAAAATAAATAAAATTTAGATTATAGTGGGGAGAATCATAACAGACCCATATGATATCCAATGACAGTAATGAAATTCATAAAACACCTACATTTCAATCTAATAATAATCTAAAACACATCAATTCATAAATGCATGTGACTACCAAAGTTACAAAAAAAAAAGAGGAAATAAAAATTTCAGGGAAATCCATCACAAAAATAAGATTTAAGTAGCAATAAAAAAAAAGCACTTAACTTAAATAAACAAACCAACAAATCAGGTCCAGATGCATTCATTGCATAATTTTACCAGAATGTGGAAGATGTAAATCAAATTCTTCTCAAAGCTATTTCATGAAATATAAAAGTAAGGTATACTTCCAGTCCTTTTAATGATGTTAGCATTGCACTTATAATTAAATCAGATAAAAATTTAAAATGGGGAAAGATATAGAACAATAACCTTGATGAATTTAAATGCAAACTTAAAAACAAAATATTTGCCAGCTGATTTGAGTAACACTTCAATAGATCATCCTCCATAAACAGCTCAGCAGATTCTGGCAACGTCTTGGGGAAAGGAGAATTCAGATTCAGTGTTGTTGGGAAAGCAAACAAAAGTAGTCATTTTCTGAATGAGTATGAAGGTTCATGTAAAATCTCAAATTAAAGGTACTATTAACCCTGATAAACATCTCCTGGGTATGTGTGTGTATATATATATATATATGTGTGTGTGTGTGTGTGTGTGTGTGTGTGTGTGTGTGTGTATATGTGTGTGTGTGTGTGTGTATGTATGTATGTATGTATATATATATATATATATATATATATATATATATATATATATAACAATAAGGACTTTATATTGTTCTATAAAGATATGTTTTCATCCATAATCAGTTTCAGTTTTATTCACAATAGATAAAAATGCATACAGCATAGGTATTCATCAACTGACGCATCAACTGATGGATAATAAAAATATGGTACATATACACAATGGAATTTAATTCAGCTATAGAGAAAAATTACATCATGAAACTTACAGGTATATGGATAGAACTAGAAAATATTATATTTAGAATAAACAGTGTGAGAAAGACAAATGCCAAGTGTTCTTTCATGTTTGTGGATCCTGATATTTACGCTATAACCTGTGGTAACTGAAGAATCAAGGAGAATAAAAATATCCAAAAGAACAGAGAGGAAAAGGAACTTTAGGAGATAGTGTGGGACATGTGATAAAAGAGGTTAATTTGAAAAAGGAGGGCTTTAGTAAAGGAGAAGGGAGGGTTGCTAATGGCTACTATAGTTACAAATATTTATTTAGATATTTCCATGTTCTTGGTTTTTGTTCTGCTGAATGAAAGTGCTCAAATGGGAGTTTTTAATACTCCAATCACAAACTAAACTAAAATAGTTAGTATTTTCTTAGAGCGACATATCTGATAATTATGTGCTGTTTAAAAATAGGTTAAAATAATAACCCTAATAGTGGAAATAAAGGATTGTATAGATCAAGAAATATCTTCAGTAAAACTATGTTAAGTAGATATCTGTATGATTTCCATGGAGAAATTGTATCCTACAGCAATGAAGCATGTTTAATAGGTATTAAATTAGATATGTGAACATGAGCAGTAAAAGAGTGAGAATTGATACCTTCTGTTCAAAAAGTGTTAATTGAGCACAGGATGCTTGCCAGACATTATACAGGATACCATGTGTTGAAAACATAGAAAAATAAGAGATTCATTTTGAGTGACACTGATGAAGATGGAAAGGAATCCAAATTACCTGGATTTATAATAGAGTTTTATATTGCTTCATCTTTTCATTGTGTGCTTACCAACCAAGATATTGTTATATCTATAGGAATCCTCTATACCCCAAATCTTAGATGAAGGTCAACATTCTTTACTAAATCCAAACATTCAAAGATATAGTTATTTTTCAAAGTTGGAAATTTATAGAGAAAAATGAGCTTGGTTCACTACTTGAGATGTATGTAGACATTTTTCTCCATATATTCCAAAAAGCAAACATTTGCAAACTGTAAGTATCAGGAATAGGGAGTTCACTATTGTAGTGACATTGTACTAGCAGGCCTGGGTAGCCCTATATAGAGGAAATCTACAGGACACTCTTAGAGTGACAATGTTTCATACTTACATAAATCCATGCTGTTACATGATACAATACTTTATCACCAAACAGCCAACATAAATAAAATAAAATAAAATTCTTTCTGACAATTATTTGTTAATCCATTGAATATTATCAGTTCTGCTATCAATAATCAACAACCATAATATTGTTTTAAATTTTGTAAATAAACTAATATAACTGACATTACATTTTGTCTCTAATATATATGATACATGTTTCATGGTAAATATGTACTCATGAAGGCAATAGAATGTTGTTGTATATTTTTTATCACCAAGAATGCTATATCAATAATGTACATATACAATTTAACGTATAATGTGAATGAATTCTTATCAAATCTTCTAAGTTTTTGTCAGAATAAAATAACCATTAATTGAGTGTTCTTCTTGCAATAATCTCCTAGTGTTTTCCAAATTATATAGAATTCATGATTATAGGTTTTCAAAGAACTACTGGGCATACATAAGAGCTTACACATCTAGAATGAAAATTCTCTGCTTGATTGTGATTTTTGCCTTCTGTAAAAAAGAAACACAAGTCTGGAAGGGAGAGGGAAGAAAAAGCTTTTCATTGATACTAAGCAATACTCTATGTCACATCAAGCACTAACTAAGCATCACCATGTTCTTTAAAGGGTCATGAAATTGTTAATTACATCAAGGTAGAGTCATCAAGAATGTCTGAGCATAAATCTTTAGTACACCCTATAAAATATTTTACTTGCACTATTAACAGAGATTTGAGACAAATATTATAACTTTCTCTATATTGTGTTTGCTATTGATACATTTATGGGATGATCATGGATGGTAAATAAGGAATAAACACCAACTAGAAAACTGCATGTATTTGTGTAATTGAAACAAATTAATTGCTAGGGGTGATTTTATAATAATAATGGGTGATGTGTGAATCTTCCACAGAGATAAGAGCAAGATTCTCTTCACTCCCAAATGTGGTTCTTATGACATGGCAAAGCATATCCTACTGCTGTCTTACTATATACACCTGTGGTTTCATTGGAACTGCTCACAGAAGAGGGCAGGTTATATAAATAAGTGTGGGTGACACAAATACAGTTGACTAAATGAAAAGTTCACAGAATATGGCTGACAACTAATGGAAATTGCATGCCTGGAGCTTCCTGTATCACTTACAGGCAACCAGGTGGGTCAAAGAGCCTCTTCTCACTAGCACTTGTTACTAAGCAACCTTGGTTTGGAGAATACAGTTAGAAATCTTGTAAATTTGATTATTTTCTAACTTTGTAATATTTTTGCTTTGATTTTATGATTTTCCCTCACACTCACAAGAGGGCATATTTTTCCTCGAGGAAATAGCCACATGACACAGCCAAAATACAGAGGTGAGAAATATTGCACACGAGATCTCAAAGGTCATATATTCCAACCTGTTTTTATTGAAAATACATAGAAGATATGTGCAAGCCGTTGTTTCTGTAAATGTTTTGTCTTTTTGCACAATATTTCTTAAATACACCGTGAAAATTCCTATATGACTTATTAGAATGCTAAAATTTACAAAGGAAATTTATGTTCCATGTCAAAGCATCTTAATATGATCGAATGAATAAATAAATTAATGATTTATTTGATAAAAAGTAGGGTGTTAAATTTGATGATATCCAATCAAAATATCTTTCAAAGTCCTTTTATTATTGGGTTCAATCGGATTCAATTAAGAATGTACCCATCTATGTGGTTTAAGCTTCACAAGAAATATCTCTATTCTGTTTTATCTGTATAGTTGAAATGTATAAGTTCTGTTATGCTGATGTTTAGTACATATTCATTAAGCCAATAATTTTCGTAATTAAAGATGTTTGTTACTAGTTTTCATTCACTGTATCACTAAGATTAGAAAATGTGTAAAACCATTTTATCATATGTAAAAAACAAATCTTCTTCGTTACTCAGTTTTCTCCCTTTTTCCCCTTTCTGTGCTCAAAGCAAGCAAGGAAGAAATAGTCTTAGGTCTTCACTTTTAGATCACTTTCAACCCTGTATCCTCAGGTATTTTTATTAGGTGCCATCTGTTGTATTTAACTAGTTACTCATTTTTCTATTTCTTTCAGATTGGAGTTCACTGGTTTAAGAATTATTGCTATTATTTGACAGCCACACTAGTACACTAGAAAGTAAACATGGTATGTGTTTCTTAATGTCTCATTACTTGCCTGAAGTTTATCTAGTTAGGATTATCAATATTGCACACAATTTATCTTTATGTTATGAAACATTCTGTGGAATTGCTGTATATTCATATTTGATAGAATTCATCAGTGACGGAAAAAAGTCCAATGCCTAGAGGCTTGCTTGATGACTGTATTAATTTATTTAACAGTTGTGGTTATTTTCATTAATTTAAACATACTGGGTAATTTTTCTTCTAACTTTTAGTGCTTTAGGATTTATGTGAAAGTAAAAGTCTTGGCAACAGTCACAACAGTAAGAATTTAAAATAAGAATTGTCACATCCTCCTTTGTAGTGACACAGATTCAATCATCCATGTACTGATCTCTCTGAGAGAACTTCAGAATCTAGAGAAACCACTTTCCTTTTTCTCAGTGGTCACATAAGCCAGTCAACTGCACCAATGGGAAACTGGGATATTCTCTGTTGCAACATCCCTTCTATGGACTGTTGTAGGAGATCAGGCAAAGTGTTCCCACACTCCATTCCCACCTATTTCTACGCTTGGAATAGGAAGAGGTCAATAATGTGTCCAAATCTCTACTTGTTTAAACAAAATATCAGAAAATGGAGGCTGCTTAACATGTCTACAGCAAAGCAATACAGCACATAGAACACTGTAGCTAACTGGAGTATTACAAACACTTGCTGTAATTTCATTCATGTTTTATTATATCTGGACTTTTCATAAATTAGCATTTTCAGTGAGTGGTTATATAGTTTGGTTATTATTTTTATATTTATGAACACTTGTTAGCAGTTGGTGGTATGAAGAAGACATGTGTGTAGATATTAAAACTGACTGTTTTTGTGTGTTCCTTAAAAGTATTTAAAAGTGAAATGCCTGTTGACAAAGGTGTAGATTTAAGCACTTTGAAGCGTATTTTCTATACTTTAGAGCAATACATATGTCTTAGTTTTCTTTGTACAGATTAATAAAATATAAAATTAAATTTTCTTTTCTTTTGTTTGGTGTTACTGTGATTTTACTTGGCATTACATTATAATTAATGATACTGACCCTCCCTAAATTTGTTAGTTTTTACTTTTTGTGAAATGACATTTTCAAAACACTACATACAGTTTTATTTACCACAAATTTTGAGTTATAATTCTTTACACGTACTAGATATTTTGTTTTTACACTGTTAAATCCCATGTGTACTTCATTGCATCTGTGCTTTGTCAGTTAAATGTCATTTATTTTTTATTTTGACTTTACCTAATCATCCATATTTCTCCATTTTTGCCTTACTTAAAGTCTTTGTTACCCCGCCCCTGGCCCAGATTTTGGCTCCATTGTTTTTTTGTGTGGAGCTCCTGTCCTCAGCAGGTCCTTCTTTTCCCGCAACTCTTTCATAAGAGTCCCGGTGCTCCCCCGTGAAGTTTGGCTGTGAGTCTCAGCATCTGCTTCGATCCCCATTGAGTGGAATCTTTCCGAGGACTTCTATGATGGGCACCTGACCTCTTCTCTTCAACTGCTTCTAGTGTCTATTCTATTTGCCCTTCTGCATGAGAATTAAACATTCTCCTTAGGATCCTCCTTGTTATTTAGCTTCTTTATGTTTGTGTATTGTAGTGTGGCTATCATCTATTATGTGGCTTATATCTGCTTATAAGTGAATATATACAATGCATGTTTTCCTGGTCCTGAGTTACCTCACTCAGGACAATCATTCCTAGTCCTGCCTATCCTCCTGCAGAGACTGATGCAGCAACCAAGGACCTTACATGGTGAGGACCTAGACCCTCTTCTCAAGTGCAGTAGATAGGCAGCCCAGTCTCACTGTGGGTCCCATAATGTAGGCAGTAGGGTCTATCTCTAACATAGGCTCTGGATCTCACTCATTGATAACTTCACATTGGCAGGGCAAGCTTCACAGTGCACAGAGGATGAGGATGCAAGCAATCCAGATGGGACTTGATAGACTGAGGTCAGATGTTATGGTTGGAGTGCTCCTTCTTTTTGAGGACTAGGAGTGGGTGGGAGGGAGGATGAGACCAGGAGGTGTTGAGAGAGAGGACTACAATTGGGACATAAAGTAAACAAAATTAAAATAAACGTGTTTTCCTTTTTCCTTATGGTTATAAAGCTTTAATCATATTTTAGTCTGAAATTTATAATTATACCTATCATGTCTAATATAACTTAAATTTTATTTTTATTTATTTTATTTTTTTCATTTTTTAATTAATTTATTCTTGTTACATCTCAATGGTCATCCCCTCCCTTGTATCCTCCCATTCTTCCCTCCCTCCCATTTTCCCTTCCTCCCCTCCCCTATGACTGTGCCTGAGGGGGACTTCCTCTCCCTTTATATGCTGTGCAATTAGATTTAGTGAACATTTTTCTTATGTAGATATATACACTGCCCAGAAACATTTGAAAAATATACATGTATTACTATGATGCATTTATTCCACTTTCAAAACACAGCCACTAAAAACTCATATAGCAGTATCATTTTTAATCTTATCATGAACAATTTTTCATGAGTTTATATTTAATCTTTTAACATTTTTGGTACTTTTTCTTTCCATTTGAGAAAAATGCACCTATCTACAGCAAGAAGTATACTTTGCAGAACACAAATATGCTGGTAGTAACTGAAAGCCATTTCATTCTTTTCTGGTTATCCATATATCACCTTATGTAGTTGTCATTTGCTTGAGAAGAAGACAGTCAAAACCCTCCATTTATATGATACAACACTGGTAAGATAAAAAATTCCATTTGATAAAAAGATAAACCTTTCCCTTTTATTATCTGTCTCTCTACATATTATATAATCTATATTTCTTTTTATTAATTTTTAACAATTTACCATATACATATCATCTGTTCACAAATTGAGATCAGTAGACAAATAACTCAGAAGGAACAAAATATTTTGAAAAAAAAAAGAAAAGAGAATAGAAGGGTTACCACATTACATAAAGAGTGTTATAAATTTGCAATGATGTAGCTAATTTCTAGTATTGATGAAATAAATGTATGTATAAAATTATCTTAAAATAGTTACGAGACATTATTTATAAGTCATTTTTTATGATTTACATATATATACACACGTATGTATGTATGTGTATATGTATGTATATGATGTGCGCATGTCTCAAATTAATGGATTCTAATGTGTGGCATGATACACTTTTCATATATCATGGCCATAATCTTAAAATAGAACTATACCATTTTGATGACTTGTGAATAGGTTAATATTAGGAAAGATTGAATTTTATAGTTTTTTTTAAAGAAGGTGCCATAAAATTTAACCTGATTACACATCCATATTAGCAACTTAATGTGAAAATTATATAGATGGAGGAAAACACACACATGAAGTCTAGTCCATAAACAAAGACTCTTAGTGTGAATAGAAGTAGTGAGGATTATGGGGAGAAATACATATGAGTTATAAATTCTACATTTGCTAAATAATAAATTTATAATTTCATGAAACCTTTATAATTTAAGTTTACAAAGATCTCAATATTTTGAGATGATATTTCACTATCAAATCAACAAAAAATGAAATAAGTTATTGTAGATATTTTCAGAAATTGTTGAAAGGTCATGACCTATATACACTGAGAATTCTCAAATTTTCAGTTAGCCTAATTCTATTTTATATTAAATGTAATTTTTGAAGAGAATAGCAGGAGTGAAGCTTGTGAAATATATAAAGATACTCTGACTCATCAAATCATATTATTTTCAAACTATATTTATTTATAATGTTATCTGTGAGTAATTTTTATATTACAAAGAAAAATCAACATTGAATAGCTGAAAGTATAATACCTATAGAGCAAGAATTTGTATTTTAAGATTTTTAACTATTGTGCAAGATGAACAAAAATGAAAAGAAGAGAAAAATCTGTCTGGGTAGATTTTATGTTACATTTTTATGACTCCAAACCTATATTTACACAATAAGTTTTACTAATATTCTAAGGATCTTTAATAGTAGCAATCATTTATTGCAGCATATTTGGAGAATAGAGTGTTTAAATGCTTCTTATTTAGTAGTGAATATTTGAGAATACTGAGACTCCTTTGACAGAAAATGATGGACATTCATCTACCAACTTATATAGAAATAACATGTTCTAATCAGAAGATATAATTTGAGGCATCAACACTAGAAATGACAAATCGAAACAACAGCCCATGGGATCAAGACTATATTTTCCTTGGTTCCCCTGCAGCTCTTTATAGCTCTTAAGATTTTCCATCTTGCCAAAAGCATGTATCAGGCTTCCTTTGTTGGCGGATGTAAGATTGGCTGAGATGCTTCTTCAGGGTCAGTTCTTTCCAAAGGTACATGAGAGAAATCCTAGTAGAAAGCATAGTTGGTGAAACTTATATGAAAATGTGAATGCAGGTTTATGTGCCAAAATCAATCAAAATGATTACCAGCAAAGGCCATATAAGCAATGGATCATGACTGGCAGTTCCTTATCATTTCTGCACCTAAATAAATGACAATATTGGCATTGTGGCTGTTACACAGAGAAAATAAAAGATATAATTCCAAAGTATGGCACAAAAATCTCACCAGGTTCTGAGAATGAATAATGCCATAGATGGATAAAAAGGAAATGTAAAAATTAGTGGCAACAAAATAATCAAAACAATAAGATGCTGAGAATGAATGATTCACAGTGAAAGAAAAGTAACTGAGGAGATGAACCAACAAATTTCCATCAGTCAACCAGGGACAACTCTCAATCACTGAGCCATTAGTTGAAAATAACCTATATACTGTTAATGAATTTACAATGTTGTCACTTCTATGCAACACGGAAATGGAAGAAATGAAAATTTCCTTAAATTTAATTTTTCTGATGTATAAGAATATATATGCAATAAACATATAGAATTAAAACTAGAGTTTTATTCTTTTTCAAAAATAAAGACTTTGAGAGAAAACATTACTTATCCATGAATATTCATTTTGTTTGTTAGGAACACGAATTAAAATCTTGGATTAAATTATCTGATTATGTACAACCAGGAAAAAGCATTAGTCAATTAATGTTTGGGAATTAAATGAGAGTGAAAATACTAGTGCTAATGAATAGAATCACAAAAGAACAACACAGTGCGTCATGGAATGCAAAATGTGTAAGGAAGTTGAAACCAGTCTCAATGTCAGAACAGACAGAAAAACAAATACTGAAGGTTGAGGTTGTGTTACAGTAATCTGTAGTTTAAAATAGAGGAAAACTGCTGAAGCGATAAAGTACCATAAAATTATATTCAGAAGAATTCATTATAATATTTAAATTTTAGGTAGCACATAAATATAGAGCCTTTTAATCTAAAGAGACATAGAAACAACAAACTCTTCATAGGAAAATCATATATGATGCCTGGATATCTGTTTCAATACAATTTGTGAAAAGAAATGAATACCTCTTGGAAAAATGGCTCAATTGTTCTGTGTCAGAAAATACATGTGATTGACTTGAGCCACCTAGCAGTGTAAGAAGTAAGACACATACATATACATATACATATACATATACATATATATATATATATACATGTCCATGTTCATGTGCATATGCATATACATATATATACACACTTGTATATAAGTTTTTATTGTATTCACATAGGTAAATTCACACACACACAGAGTTTTGTTGGTACATACCTTGAATTTCATCACTGTGGCAGGAGAGGCAAGAGTGTTTTCCAGTTTGAGGCTAGCCTGTTCTAAAGAAGGAGTTCCACGGTAGACAGTAAGGCTACACAGAGAAATTCTGGGTTGAAATCAAGAGAAGTAGAGATCAGAAGAGAGGGAGAGAGAGAGGGAGAGAGAGAGAGAGAGAGAGAGAGAGAGAGAGACACACACACAGAGAGAGAGACAGAGACAGAGACAGAGACACAGAGACACAGAGAGAGACAGAGAAACAGAGAGAGACAGAGAGACAGAGAGAGACAGAGAGAGAAGAGAGAGACAGAGAGAGAAGAGAGAGAGAGGAAGAGAGGGAGGGAAAGAGAGACAGAGACAGAGACAGAAACAGTTGGGGAAATATTGGGAGGAGTTGGGCAGGGGTGAGGTTATGATCGAAATATACCTTATGAGAAATATAAATACCTGGAGCTATTTTTAAATATGTAGGGATATATAAGAGAATAATAGGAATTGAGTTTAAAGAACTCTCAAATGTAAACTTAAGAAAATGTGAAAAAATAATCTCTGAATGTAATCCAAAGTTAAAAATTAAGAGTACCTGTTATATAATACTAGTATGAATAAATGATGGGAGGTGCTTCTAAATTTCATAATAAAGTACAAAACAAAAGTAAACTGATCCATACCTAGGTTCCTTATAGTAAACTTCAGTACTGATACTTGAGGTCATTCTAAGCATTCTTTGCAAGACATTTGCTAGCCACCAAGTACTCAAACATTCCACTGCACATAGAAAATTGTTTATTTTCTTTGGTCAATGATGGTGTTGACCACTATTGTTTTGTTACAGGATTCCTACCTGTATTTTACACTAGAAGGCTTAACATTCATCAACCTCCCCTCTATACATCTTGAGAGCTGTGGCCATAAGCGTGCACTACAACACGTATGTTAAATATACCTTTATGTTAATGAATATATTGCTAAGTAAAACACAACTCATAAATCAATTGAGTTTTGCTGAAACGGTGGCCTTCCTGTCACAGATAAGCTATATTTTAATGTACAGGATTGTTTGGTAATAACTTTTTGTATTTTAAATTGCTCATATTGGAAAAAGAAAACTGTTTACATATATTAGAAAGTCCTAAATGTCTCAGTGATTGTATTTTTCCCCCTAAATTAGTCTCCATATCCCACTTGAACAACTCTTTCTTCCAGCAAACCCATTTATTATCATGACTGAAATTTAATTCCAGGAAGTAGAATCTGTTCATTATTCTTGAATAAATGCACGTTATGTTTACAGAACTGATAATATAGCTTACTAATTGTAATATTTACACGTGTTAATGAGATTTAAAATTTACAGTATTATTCTTGTGAATTGGAATATCATACTTAATGTAATGTGTATTGTCAAAATTGATGATTGAAATTAAAAATCAGGGAACAGCATATACAAGTAGAGCTGTAATGTAGCAATATAAAATTTCATTTCCAATTAAAATTTTAATTTCAGTTTGGTTCAATTAAAATGTGTTTTTATAAACATGTTACATTATTATTGTACTTTCACAAGAAGTTGATTTCAATTCTGTCTTCTTTATGAGCTTATATGAGCACAGAACTCTCTTGAGGTAATATGCTAATAATTACTGGTTTCATAACTGCTAAAGCAGAAATATGTTATTAAGAATATTTGAATGTATTTGATAAATTAAAATTTTATTTGAGGGAGATAGAGCCAGAAGTTGATATATTTTGATTTAACATTTTAATATATAAGAGTATTTCTTGCCAACGTGTGTGCACGTGTACCGTATATATGTTGGTGCTGGTGACAGTCAGAAGTGGACAACCCTGAATCAGGAGTTCTGGGTGGTAGTTAGCTGCTAGGTGGATGTTGACACATGAATCTGGGTCCTCTCAAAGAGCAGGAAGTACTTTGAATTACTTATCTATTGCTCCAGCCCCGGCTCCTTTAAAAAGGTGTCTTTGTGTATGCTTTTCTGTGTGCTTCTGTGTACTACTAAAAAAGATAAATGAATGGAAGCTAAAATTAATTGCTGATGGGCTGGAGAAATGGCTTTGTTTTAATAAGAGCTTATTGCTCTTGGAGAAGACATGAGCTCAGCTCCCAATATCCACGTCTATTGTTCACATCTGCCTATAACTCTCACGCAAAGATATTCTGTCTGTTGTATTTTAGAATTCCTGCACAAACACACACACACACACACACACACACACACACACACACACACACACACCATACTCATAAAACATAAAAAAATAAAAATTTAAATTGAAAACGTATTAAGTTTTATAAAAAAAACTTTAGACTCTGTTAATATGAAGACATAAAAACAAATTTCAAATATATTTACACCATTTATATTTTTAGACACTAAATGGAACCCCATGTGTGGCCTCTTGTTATTTAAGGCTAAGCCAAGGATGCTTAATGCTAAAATATAAGTGAGGGGGAAATTCATCTCTACACCCAGAAGAATCACAAGGTTTATTTTAGTTGTATTTATTTCAGTAGTCCCTGCCTGTGTTTGTCAGTATTGATGTGATCCATGTTGTTTTAACAAAATACCCTTAAAAGGTGGAAGTTGTTCTTGAGATCTTGGTTTCAGTGGTTGCAGCCTGTGATTGGTTGGCTTCAGTGCTTTGGAGATGACTTGAAGGATTATGTACCACAGGGGATGTGGTTGTAGAAGGAAGTCAGTGACACACTGGGGTCAAGGAGACAGAGTGGCTATGTTTCCCTATATTCACTTATGAGACCATACCAAAGTGAGTTAACCTCCTTCAAGTAGGATTTCCTGGTCAGCCCTTGGCATATATGCTTTTGGGGCTATATGAAACTGTTTTCTTTTACATTTTTTCCTGGACAATCAGCTCTCATGAACAGTTGGCAATCTACATATTTGTCTTATGAAATCACAATATAAAAAAATCAAGCTTTTTTTAAACATTTACATTCACTGCTAATACTGCATCTAAATGGATTTAAAATAAAATTTTGAAAATCATAGTTAGCTGAAGGCTTGAGAATATTAAAATAAGATTTTTTTAGGTAAAGTAAGTTAATCCAATTACCTTATGTTCTGTTTTATTTTTCACATATAAATAAGAAAAATATGTTACAAATACATAATTCTCTGTTGTTTTCCACTATGCCGATGGAATTAATTTTTAGTTTGTTTTAATCCAGTGCTTTATTTCAATTCATAATAACATTTGAATTTTAAGGAAAAGCATTCTAGATATAAAATTTGGATTGTTTGGATTAAATATAATTTGGTTATTTAAGAACACATTTTCAACATGATCAAACCAACACTTTATTTAATCCCTTTGCTTACCCTGTATTTGTTCTAATTATCCTCAGGGAAGAATAATACTATCTCTAGGTCCTTGCTTTTCATTTATCTTTCCTGGCTAGTATGAAATGAACACTGTAATCTACCATTTGAAATAATGGTATTGTCTTATCATAGTCTCAAAGCAAAAAAGCAGAATAATTATCAACAGAAACATCTGAATGTGTGAGCTGAAACAAAAATTTCTACCTTTAATTTTTGGCTTTGTTTGTTTTCAAAAATGAGCACAAGTCATTGCATAAATTCTTATATGGATAGCTTCAATGAACTGACAGACCTCTAAAAAAATGAAATGACTCTTTGTACAGTCAGACAATTAAGTGTGATTATTTAATTTTTAAATTATACATATTTTATTATAATTTATTTACATTACATTTTGACTGTGATCCCCTCACTCTTTTCTTCCTGTTCCCACTCTTCGTCCCTCTTCTGCCCTATTCCCCTCCCCGAGACCTTTGACAGATGGAGTCTTCCTCCCTCAACATCTTACCACAACCTATCAGGTCTCATATAGAGAGCAGTGTGCATCTCCTTCCGCTGTGTTACCACAGGGCCTCTCAGCCAATGGGCAGAGATCAAATCGCGGGCACCGGAATCGTCAGAGGTGGTCCTCCGCTCTCCCCTCCCATTCTCCATATGCGGAATGAGCTGTCCATCTGCAACATCTGAACAGGGGTCTAGTTCTCTGCCTGAAGTGTCCTCGGTGTGTCAGTTTGTGCAGGTTCCCCGGGTCCGGATCCACCAGCCTCGATTGGCTCCTTGTGTACCTTTTGACACTCAACCTCCGGCCCCCTGCCCATTCTTTCATGACCCTTTTGATTTTTTTTTTATTGGTAAATATATTGGGACTTTTGGTCTTTAGAATGCTATTAAGAAAATAACTGTTTTGTTCAGAATATCACATTAAAACCACTGAAAATTATGTTGATACTTTAGTTTTATTTTTAACAGAAATAATTATCAGAATCTATCATATCTTTTGAATAGTAGAGTGTCAAATACTACAGAGCGCACCTAGAGCATCGAAACCATCCAATTTTGACTAGTGTGTCTGATGACTTTCTTCTCACAGTCTACATTGTATTATGTTGCTGGTTGCTGCCAGGAAGAATGTGAGGTTTGGTTAAGAAAGGGACTAGAGCAATGGAAATGTGCTCAATAGGGTACTATGTAGCGTGCAGTCTCAGTTTTATTGAACGATAGCTTACATAGTTTAATGTGTATTTATTACTTGATCATAAATGTGTGGAGGCTTTTCAGCATCTCTTCTCTCTATCTCTCTCTGTCTCTGTCTCTCTTTCTCTCTGTCTCTGTCTGTCTGTGTGCCCGTCTGTCTGTCTGTCTGTCTGTCTGTCTGTCTGTCTCTCTCTCTCTCTCTCTCTCTCTCTCTCTCTCTCTCTCTCTCTCTCTCTCTCTCTCGGGTTTGTGTGTGTGTGTGTGTGTGTGTGTGTGTGTGTGTGTGTGTGTGTGTGTGTGTGTGTGCGTGTGTGCGTGCGTGCGTGAGTCTTCGGAAATGTCTTTTGAGGTAGTTATTCATTTCGATGATTCTTCCTTATCCTGTTCTTCTGTCTTCTAGTCCAGTTTTACTCTTCTTATTTTTCTAAGCCGCTTAAGTCTTTATACCAGCGCATTACATTATCTGCCCCTTCAAATGCCTCTCGATCCAGTGGCTGCTTACTCATTCCCTGACCTCTGTAGCCATTCCCAATGTAACCTATGTGTTTTAGTTACCAAAGCTAACATACACAAATTAGAGAAAACCAGGAAACATTTGTCTTTCTGAGCCAAGGTTACTTCACTAGAATGATTGTTTCCAGCACTATCCATATATTTTAAGAAATCATTATTTAATTTCCTTAAAAGCTAAATAATATTATACTGGAAAACTGTATCATATTTTATAATCCATTTATTTATTGTGGAAATTAAGCTGCTTCAATTTCCTGGCTTTTGTGAGTAGGGGTGCAATGAACACTGATGATAACATATCCTTTGAGATTTTGCCCAACAGTAGTAGCTGAATTCTGCAAAATGGACATCCTAATGAATTATCTTTATAGCCATAAAGTGGTACATGTCTCAACCTTCAACAGAGAAGCTTTTATTTCCAGTAGGTAGTAATTGACTTAAAGAACAACAAGGTTCAGAGAACAACTGTAAGGAACTCTAAGCCATAAATGGGACCACTACATCACAGCCTCTCCTCCAAAGACACCTGGATCATTATGGATATTGAGCCATAAAAACTGTAACAACCTAAAGTAGTAGATGAATAGAAGCAAATAGTATCAATTTTAGGCACTACACACCAGCTTCTATATGATCCCCCAGCAATTGGGATAGCAGCCACAAGACCTTGCACAGAAGAAAGAAAAATGGGGATGGGATGGCTATGTGAAGGTCTACACATAGCTGAGGCACCACTGCCAGGTGATGGTTTGTGGGAGAGAGAGGTGTTTTGCTTAAGAATGTTGCCTTGGGTAAGTGGACCATGCTCTGTTAGAAGACCATGTATCCAAAAACATAAAAAGCACAAAGGAGACTTGATATGTGGAAATGGGAAAAAAAAAAAAAACAAGAGGGATACAGATGTAGGTTGGTAAAAATTGAGGTGTATGTGATCATAGGAGGAGGGGTTGATAAGTTGTACCAAATTCTCAAAGAATGAATACGGTTTTTAGAAATAAATTGGCAAACTAAAATAATTGTTGTTATAAAAGTGTTATGTTTTCCTTTCCCTTTAAAGAATTCAACTTAAAGTAGATTCAGTATGAGTTCAGTATTCAGTACTTCAAAGACTTGCCATAAGTGATGTCAAGTAATTTTATTTGAACTACAGCTGCCAGGTTCAAGCGAGATATTCAAGGTGTCAGGACCCTAGGGACACTAGAAATTTTGCTAGTTTCAAATTAATTTAAAATATATTAACTTCAAACACTGTGAAATGTTGGTTGGCATTATCCTTACAGGGAATCTTTGGGAGAAATTAATATGAGCTTTCTTTTGGTGATGTCACGACAAAGTTGGGTATCCATACTTTTTCTTGCTTCCAGGATTCTATTTCCTACTATTCTTAGAAATTCAATTTTATAGTCACTACTAGTAGTGAATCACTGTATTTTCAATGTATTTGATTTTTTCAAATAGTCATAAGCAAATCAGGGGAAAACACAGAAGTTAAAGTTTATTTGTTTTTGCTGTTGTAGAGACATCCTGGCTATCCTACAACTATATGCTTTGAAAATATCTAGCTTTCAAAATTACTTGCTTTCTCCCCAGTATAGAAAACCGGATGAGCATTATTTTAGATTTTATTTTCTAATTAATTTCTCATTGCAATAATGTAGAATGCACAGAGAAACCCTAAGGTAAAACTATCTGAATATACTTCTGCCGTTTGAAGTGATGCTTTTTTTTTTTTTTAGTTGACATTATTAAATAAATACGATTTAGAGGATTTATTTATTTTTTTTTTTACAGACCAACAAAAGCCCATGGGAAGTAGACAAGATTGGTAAACCCTCTCAATGCAAAACTTTTTAGACTTCAATTATTTAGCTAATTCAGAAACAACAGACTACTACAAGAAGGATTGTTGTAGTTTTTGACTACATATAATATTTCATTTCTGTAAAAAATGGAAGTTGTCTTAGTTGTGTCACTATTATTATGACAAAAGACTATGACCAAGGAAGGTTATGAAAGAAAATATTTAATTTTGGTCTCCTAGTTGAAGAAAATTAGACTCCATGATCTTCACAGCTGGGCACATGGTAGCAGACAGGTAGGCAGGCATGGCACTGGAGGAGTAGCTGAGCCTTATCAGCCAGGAGGAGGCAAAGAGCGATAACTGGGAAGGGTGTGGGTCTTTGAACTCAAAGTCTTCCCTAAGTGACACAGTTCACCCAACAATGCCATACTTCCTAGTCCTTCCCAAACAGTGCTCCAATTCTGGAGAAAATGTTCAAGCGTATGAGCCTATGGAGACGGTTTTCATTCAAGCCACTACAGAAATAAATTTTCCCAAGCTTATCAAGAAACACAAGTGTGCAATTAGTCAAAAGCATCACAATCATGATAACATAATTTGTATCTAGTGTATATTTTTTCTTATATGTCAATTTTAAATAGTATTTTCTTGACAAGCCTTTTATGCTTCAAAGATCTTTTTTTTCTTTTTTCCCCAATGACATTTAACTTGTTTACAGCAGAATACAAATTTACAAAATAGAGGTTAATCATTTTTCCACTTTTTAAGAGATAGAGTTTAAAGAGAATATATATTTATATGTATTTACATATATTCATTTTTTATTTCACAGTTGCTTAATCAAAATTAACTCAGAATCCTGTTAATGATTTATTACCTGCAGAAACCTACATGTAGTTTCATTTTAATTGTATAAACTCACTTTTATAATTATAACTTAAATATGTGTAAGATTTAATACTGTATTTTGTAATTACATGTCTTCACAGTGATATTAAAGTCTCACACTTAACCAAGGAGAATTTTGGGGTAGGTAGGTTCTTGGGGAGGGAAAGGCTTTCTTTTTAGAGAAAACTCCAATTTATAATTTCATATATATTAGCAGACAGGCTGACATCCATGCATTCAAATCTGGGGCACAGGAGGCTGGTGTTGCTACAGAGAGTGATGCACCAACAAAGCACCATGCATGTTAAGACCTAGACCCTCTGCTCAGGTGTACTAGATAGGCAGCACAGTCCCTTGATAAGTCCCATAATGTGGGGAGTAGGGGCTATGTCATGAGTGGACTCTGGTGCCCACTCGTTGATGACCTCCCCCTGGTGGGGCAGCCCTGCCATGCCATACAGGGAGAGGAGACTTGATAGGCTGAGGTCATATGACAGGGGAGGTGGGCTTCTTCTTTCTGAGGACTACAGGAGGACGATGAAAGAGGAGCCTGGGGCTGAGAAGTGATGATAGAGGGGGCTATTATTGGAATTTAAATCGAACAACTTCTAAAAACTTTTAAAAAGAAATAAAATAGAAAGCACTGACAATGTTGACAACATTGACAAAGACATAATGATGATTTGTGACGTGATTAAGATATCTGATAAAGTGCAATTTCTGAACTACTGAAACAAACAAATAATAAACCTAACCTTAAATTTGTTAAGTCAGTAACACTACAGATGGATAGAAATTAAATAATACAAAGTTATATTACAAACATTGTACACGGGCATGTTTTACATTTTGGTGGTTAGTTTCTTCTACAATTTCAACTTTTTTCTTATTTGTTCCTTTTTTTTTTTCCCTTTGGGGTATGTTCTCTCATAGCCCAGGCCAGCATCAACCGCAGTATATTTGCTTGTAGTGTTAACAGAACTAGCGGCCTTTCCATAGGACCCAGACTGATTAGCAGAATCCACATGGTGAATTACAACTGTTCGTAATTGCAGTTCCAAGGTACCTGTTGCCCAGTTCTGGCTTTTATGGGCACCTCTTTCTGGCTTCTAGGTACATGGTACAAAGGTATGAATGTAAGACAAACATTCATATACATACAAGTACATAAATACATCTATTAATATAAGCCACTATCTTGCTGATGCTAGCCTGAAACTCCTGATATTTCTGCCTCAATTTGTACATTATGAGATTATAGAAAAGCATCAGGAGGATTGGCTTATTCTTTCAAATTCAAAAATCATAAAAAATTACTGAAAGTCATTACAAAAGAAAAGATCTGGGCCCATATGATTATTTTTTTAAGTTATAGATGTTAGAGGATTAATTTTATATTCTTATCAGGAAAAGAGGGACTTCAAATTTATATTATAAAATCTTAAAACCCCAATACTAAAATACATAAGGAAAAAAACTATAGATACTAGGCTCTTTTGAAATTGATTAAATTATCCAATATAAATTATTAATGCTTTTAATTTTCATTAACTTAGTACACATAAATTCTACATAATCCCTAACAATCTATAACCATGCTATATTAATCTCAAAAAGTTATATGAACAGTTTTAACACTCAGAAAAGTTCTTCACAAATTTAAAGACAAATCATACTAAACTACTTCAATTAGTCATGTTAAAAAAAAACAAACATTTTTCCAAATTGAAGAGAAAGAGAAATCCATACATTTGTAAACAATACAGAAATTAAAATTACTTAAGCCCTTCCCATGACATTTGTAGTTATCATATAAATTCAGTAATTTTTTAAGATCTTAGGAAAACATGTGGCTCAAGATTTTTAAAAGGTTTAATTACAAAATGTTGTTTATAAATACCACATATATTTTCTACTTTACTTAAATATCACTAAAGCATATGGCTCAGGATTTGAAAAAATATATTTGAATAATTGATTTCAGCGTGTTAAACAACATTCAGTGTGATCTCATCTGACTTAGGGACTGTGCATAATCTTTAAACATAATCCTCGTGTATGTTATTTACAGATGGTTCTACATATACATACATTGTACGAGTGCAGTCATCCATATATTTTCAAATGCTTTCATGATATTAGAAGCATCTATCTTATCACCCAAACACTGATAATTTATATCAACCTGTAGAAGAATTTTGATCCAGCAACATAGTTGCTCTGGACAGGCATCATATCCAAAGACATTCTAGGCCTGAGTGATTCAGATAGAGTGAAAACACCTAGGCTGGAACGTGAGTACACACTTAGTACACACCTTTAATCCCATATGATGGCATTGAATTGAGAGGCAGACAAAGTGAAGAGTCCAAGAAAGTTTTGACAGAATGCATCAGAGGTAGGATATGCCCAACTCTTATGAGAGCAGACAGGAATGAGAGGCTACTTAAGAGCACTGAAGGAAGAGAGAGAGAGAGAGAGAGAGAGAGAGAGAGAGAGAGAGAGAGAGAGAGAGAGAGAGAGAGAGAGAGAGAGAGAGAGAGAGTACAAGGAGACAGTTCAGTAGAGCTCAGGAGTACAGTTTAGTAGAGTTCAGTGAAGTTCACCTGAGTGCAGTTGATTTTTGTGCAATTGAGCTCTTAATGTTCAGAGGCAGTGCTTTTAAGCAAAGCAATTAAGTGAGCAGAGAAGCTAGTTCTAATGTGTCAACTTGGTGGGAAATTTTGATCCAGAACAGCTGAGTTGATCCAGCCAGCGAGAACTCAGAAATAGCTAGAAAGGGTGAGTTTGTTCAGCAGTAATTCTTGGAGGCAGAAAGTCTTTAGGCCTAGGCTAGCAGATGAAGGCTGGAATATGGAGCCCTTAAAGTCTGGGATTGCTGAAGTTTAGATTCCATTGAGTTCCATTCCATTGAGGCTAGCAGCTTCCAGGCGTAGGCCTAGAAATATTTAAATATAAATGTCCTGGGCTCAGTCAAGCTATGTATTCTTAAGGCCTGGATACCTCTCTCATCTTTACACAAATGCTGTAATTTTATGATAGTGGAAATAGTGCCTATTTTTAGGATAAAACTGACAGATTATTACCTGTCAAAGTTGTAGCTGAGAGAAATCTCTCTCTCTCTCTCTCTCTCTCTCTCTCTCTCTCTCTCTCTCTCTCTCTCTCTCTCTCTTTCTGTGTGTGTGTGTGTGTGTGTGTGTGTGTGTGTATACACAAAGACGAAGACAAATAGAATCATTTTATCTGAAAGGAATTATTTGACTAAATGGTAAAATATCAGACTCAATCTTGCTCTTGTCTTATAGGGAATCATGGCTGACACATGTCCTGATGAATAAAGAATAAGACACATAGACAAATATTGCTATTAGGGGAGGAGCTTACTAACTTCCTTGATCAATATTCCTAGCTTTACAAGTGTTTTGTGGATGTGTGGTTTTAATTGCAATTTGATATATTTATTCTATCTTTGAAATTAACAGTATTAATGGAAACACCACTTGAGTTCACCTTTGAAAGTAATACATTATTTTGTTTGTTTTTTTAAAAGGAGTTCTTATGGATGGATACATACAGATTATGCACTTTAGAATATGGGTAACTTTTCTTTGCATGTGTAGGAAAGAGATGTATGTAATTTTCCAATAAAAGCAGCCTACCCAGACAGAACTATCAATAGTACATTGAAAGTAAATTGAAATAGCTGAGAAATGAGAGAGGGATTATAATAGAAAATGTGAGTGACCTTTAACAAAAATGGCTCTAGGAAGAACCATGGTAATTAATTAGAAAAATGAAAGGAAGTGCTCTTGTGATTACTTGGTGGCATGAGTCCACTGTTATAAACCAAGCGCTGCCATATAATTGTTCCTGAAAATTGGATGGCAGGTAAATTTAAGTCATGAAGAAGTTAGCATCAGTGGGTTCATGGAGATGACTAAATATGTAAGTCAACATACAATGAGGCTCACAGTTATTTTGTGGCTTCCTTCACATGTTACTATATCTTGAATGTGGATTTTTAAAATTATTGTGATTAAAAAACAAAACGAAATCATTTACTCTGATGTTTAATGGTCTGAGGTACATATAACCAAATCTGTCCAAGATCCTTTTTGCATTTTGTGTAAAAGCATGTAAATGGAGTTCTTAAGTAGCTTAGGAATGGAGAGTGATAAATGTTACAAACAATTGTAGCCATGTGTGGTTGTTGAGCATGTTTGAGTCATGGGAAGTGGAACAATTGGCTTTATTGGAGGAGGTGTGGCCTTGTTAGAGGAAGTGTGCCACTGTGGAGGCAGGCGTTTGTAGTCTCATATATATGCTCAAGTCTGGCCAGTGTGACACAGAGTCCCCTGCTGAAGCCTGTGGATGAAGATGTAAAACTCTGTGCTCCTTCTCTAGCACCATGTCTGCCACACTTCCCCAAGTGATGATAATGAACTAGAAGTGTGAAACTCTCAGCCAGTCCCAGTGTGATGCTGTCCTTTGTAAGGTTGCCATAATCAGAGTGTCTCTTCACAGCAATGGAAAAACTAAGATTCCATGTAAAATAGTCTTCAATTTACAAGTTTTTAATAGATAACTTCTATACTGTTCTGGTTGGAAATGAACATGTTATACTCCTACAAAACGGTAGACACTCCATGAAGAGATCTGTGCTTTGGAAACTCAATAGCAATTCTGGAATTTAGTTCACTGTAGTCTCAAAGCCAGTGTTGCAGTTGACATCCCAAACTGAATGACTGGAACAAGTGTACATGAGGGAGGGAGAAAATTATTGCTCAATTCCTTAAAAAAAAAATGACCTTGCTATTCTTTCAAGGCTTAACACTCTAGGTGATGTCAATCAATCTTGTAAGAGGCCTCTACTTTTCTCTCAGATTCCTGATTTAAACCTCTTCTCAAAGCACCATCATAACACTTAAATGTTTCAGTCAAATATCTGGGGGATCCTCTCTTCCTGGGACCCTGGTCCAAAAATTAAAAATCACATCCATAAAGACTACTGCTTCATGATTTGAAAAAATATATGAGCTTTGCAGAGTGTTGTGGTTTTAAAATTTTAGTTAAGTAGTTTATTCAGATTACATCTTAATTCTTATCCCCTCAATTGTATCTTCCTGTTCCCCTCTCCTTCTCCGCTTCACCCTATTCCTCTCCCCAAGGTCTGTGAAGAAGGGGACCTTCTCCCCCACCATATGGTCATAGCCTGTCAGGCCTCATCCTGGTTGTCTGATTACCCTTCCTCTGGGTGGCAAAAGGCCTCCCCACCAAGGGGGAGTAGTCAAATAGAGGGCATCAGAGTTTATGTCAGATTCAGTCTCCACTTTCCACACACCTGTGGAGAATGTGCTGTCCCTTGCCTAGATCTGATTAGGGGGTCTACATTCACTGCATGCTTGTCCTTGGTTGGTACAGTAGCTCTAGCGAACTTCTGTGGGGCCAGATCTGCCATCCTTGATGGCTTCTATGATATGTAGTATTTTTAAATTTATAATGCTGGATGCAGGTATTATCAAATTAAATCTATGTCTTTGGAATCTATTAAGTCATTTCTCATTTTCCTTTCCCTTCCTTTCTTTTTCTTTTTTACCTTGTCTTGTCTTTTTCTTTCTTTTTTTGTTTGGTTTTGAATTTTTCTCTGTGTAACCTTGGCAGTCTTGGACTCACTTTGTAAATGAGGCCGGATTCAAACTCATAGAGATCTACCCGCCTCTGCCTCCCTGAGTGTTGGAAACTCAGGTATGCCCCACTGCACCTGGCTAAGCCCTTTCTTTATAAAAACTATATTGTAACACCCTTTAACCCATTTCTTTATAAAAAACTATATTGTAACACCCTTTTCTTAACATTGTAACATTGTTTTCTTAAACAATGTTCAGATTTTATTATAAAATTGAAATTGCTACATTTTAATGGAAAATTTTTAAGCATTGAGTACTATCTCTCAAAAATAATTGTTTCAGATTTCCTGTGAGTACATCTGAAGGTAACCTTATTTTAATTTAGGATCTTTTAATAAGAAACACTATTAAACAGAAGACATTACCATTATACTTGATTTTGTTTATCATTATTAATATTAAAATTAAAAGCTTAGAGACTAGCCCTCTTGGAAGAAGACATGAGGAACTCACTGTAGGCATCTGCAGTCCATAAAATCCAATAATTGCTTTTCAATTAAAGAGACCAGAAAAGGGAAAGGGTAATTCTGGCCCAGCACTTTCAGAAGTACTGGGGTTATTTCAGATTTTAAGTTTTCACAACATGGAAAAGATAAATTTATTTGGGTTAAAATACCCATGTTTCAGTACAATGTTTCAGATACCCTAGGAAACTTATATATATATATATATATATATATATATATATATATATATATATATATATATAATTCACAACCTGAAGATTGATATTTTACTTTACTTTACTAAATTTATGTGATTGTAAGCCATGCCATGAAGCTGAAATGGTTAGTGATGACTTTATAGTGGAGAGAAATTTCTCTGCGTTCTCAGAGGCCTTTGAGATGAGAAATTAAATCCCAAGCTGGACACTATTTTTGCAGCATAGCCAGAAAATGCCAGTGTCTATCACTCAGTTATACTGCCCTGTGTAAACCTGTCATCATCTACCATAATATCACCAAGGCAGCTAAGGTCTGGAACCAAGCTAAAGGAAATGCATTTTAGGCATCCACATTGAATAAATTAAGTAGACAGTTTGCTACCAAATACCATAAATAACTAGTATTTTGTCTTTCAGTTTAACTGGCTACTCAGTTTACTTAATCTTACTGTAGACTAATGTCTTTGTTTGTTTGTTTGTTTGTTTGTTTGTAACTGCCTTTTGTGAAATGACTCTAATGAACTCCAATTCCTCAATTTCAGTCAGCAACATGATTTATGAAGAAATAGCTATTTTAAATAATTGTTAGACTTTTACAGAAGAGGTAAATATTAATGATCCACAGGTAGTAAAAATGAGATCTAGGTAAAATTAAATGCTCTATATAATATGGCATTGATATATTCATAGTTCCTGTGTTTTTCTATAGATGTAATGGTGGTTGAGGGTCTCTATTTCAAAACTGACTGACCTGGTGTTAAATTGTGCTACAACATTCACTAACCCTGCCCCTTTGTTCTCATGAAATATCAATTGTGTTTAGTTTCTACATCTGTGGCATATGAGTAACACATAGCCTAGAGTGTTTTTTCTATTATTTTTATGGGTTTCTATTTTAGAATCATCTGAATACTGTCTGGACTTTGTTAAGCACTATGTACCTTTATATTAAGTAATTAGATACATCTAGAATTCTGATCTTTGGAATTAGTTTTAGTTTTGAGTTTCAAAAAACAGATCCTTTAAATAATTCCTCTTTCAGTAATTTATAGATCTAATGAAAAGAAGTTGAATGTGTTAACCTTAATATTACATAATTCAGCTTCTTAATTTTGCAATTAAAAATTCAGAACACAGGGTTGGCTGGATTGTTCAATGGTTAAGATCTTGTTCTGTCAAACTAGACTTAATGTCTGATCATAGGGAATTCATGCTTCATACTCTGAGCCTTGCCAGGTACCTACTAGTTGCAGCAGATGTCATATGTGATATAGGAGACCTACTGATGCTGGCTTCCTAAAATCATGTGAATTCTAATTGTTTCCTAAGTACCTACCCTTGTATTCATAAATATGTTAACTCTCATCCACTATCAAAGAGATTTATTTTAGCAACAAATGAAAACTATAATAGATATCCTCAACAGTGGGAAGCCAAACCCTTATTGATACATTTGCAGTGCAACTTCTATACCTGTAGCAAAATCAAAAAAGAGTTCACTGGGAAATTTTTAAGACACCGAGACCTATGACATTGTTGCAAGGCACTACCCTTAAGACATGATAGAAAAATTGTATCTGTAAAATCTGAACAATCCTACTGTCTGAACAGGACAGGCGTAATGACAAGAGTGACGTGCAGACACGAGCATGCGAACCTAGACATGGAGTTACTGTTGGAATATGGCTGCTGAGAAACGGAGAAGCAGTTTTGCCCAGGGAGTAGCTGCTCCTGCATAGATTGCCCAGTGAGTTCAGTGTGTTGTATATAATACATCATACATAAATATGAATACATATTTATATTTACATAAGAAGAATAACTAGAGAAGTAATCATAAACATAGGCAGGAAGGGTTCCCAGGATGGTTTGCAGAGAACAGTACAGGGTTTGGGAGTGATATAGATGGAGGGCTCATGAATAAATTAGTCACAATAGTAAAATTGAAAACAAAACAATATATAAATAAAGAAAACTGGGGGGAACCAGTCCAGGCTGTCTCACACAAGACTCAAGCTCTGTTCCTAGTGTCTGTAGCACAAGCCAGGAACCCTTGGAATTCTAATTCTTGGGGTCTAGCACCATAAACACAAGCACTATGATCACCACACATATACAAATGCAGATACACAACAGAGAGAGGGAGAGGGAGAGAGAGAGGAAGAGAGAGAGAGAGAGAGAGAGAGAGAGAGAGAGAGAGAGAGAGAGAGAGAGAGAGAGAAGAAAGCGTTAGTTCAGGGAGACAGTACAGGTGAGTTTGGGAGTATAGTACAACTTGGTGCAGTTTGATGCACTTTGGTTTAATGCAGTTGAGTTTGTTCAGTTGAGTTATTGGGGTTCAGAGGCAGTTTTTCTAAGCAGAGGAATTCCATGAGAGGCAGAGAAAAGCCAGTTTGAATTATTCGGTTTGAGGAGTTTTGAGAAAGAGCAACTGAGTTTAACTACACAGAGATAACAAAACAAAACAAAAACTAGAAAGAATGAGCTTATTTAGCAGTGAGTCTAGGAGAATGAAAACATTCAAGCAGATGGGGGCTGGAAGCTGATGCCTTCAAGGACTGGGCTTACAGAAGATTAGATTGTATGGAGTCTAGAACCTTCCAGGCCTTAGTAGGCCTAGGTATATGTAGATAGAAATGCTTGGAGCTCAACCCAAGCCATGTATTAGAAAACCATGGTTACTGCTCTCATCAAAGTAAACGAAAAAAATTGCGCAGAGCTTCCTTTGCCTTTTTGCAACATCACATGGCACCCTGTACTCCCAATTTATCTTCCGTGTCTGTATATTGTGACAATCATACAAGATTATTTTCTGCATTTGAACTCAGTAAACATTCTCACAAACAGTGTCATATATGTTTGTTGATTTTAATCTAATTTTGAATAATTCTTCAAATATTTGCACAGATCTCTGTAACTGCTTTTTAAAAACTTATCTGTTGAATATCATGTATTTAGATATTTATCCAGATAAGCAAAAATAAAACAACAACCTTTTGTTATTAGCATCAAATCTTTTATTTGAATAGCTTAAGTATTTATCCTCAAAGATATTTACCCTCTACACAATATTGAGACCAGAATGTTATTATATTGTGGTTTTCTATTTATTTTAAAGGTCAAATTTCTTATAGTGATAAAATTCATATTAGCTCTATAGACAACACATTTTACATACTTATTTTCATCATCAAAAAAGAAAATCCATACAAAATAACAGAATCAAAATGTTAATTAATTAACATTAAAAAATTAAAATATAAACACACGATATTGGTTAGTAGGTACATCTATAAATACTTCAGATAGAGTTACTCATTCAAAAAACATCTTAAAGAAGAGAAATCAGGCATAATACTGCCTAGCAACTGCCTAGGAATAATTAGTTTATGAGTCCTCACAAAATCATATCATATAAAATATAGGTAACATCTGTTTATGTAAAGCCCTATATTCTTTCTTAAAGCCTATAAACTTACATATTTGTTGAACTATGACATTATTAACATTATGTCTAAATTATGTTAAAATTTATTTCTCAATGATTAAACTCATGGACTGAATAACATCAAAACCGTGATAATTGCTTCTTATTAGCTTTGGCACATTTAAACAACTCCAAGAACTGCAGGATAGAAAATGTTATCATTAACCATTCTAAGTTATACTTATCAATTAGATCACATTCTGGTACAACAAAAAGTGAGAAATTATTCTGTATTTAAATGTGTTTTTCTCTGCACAGAGACCTGCCTTGGATGTGTGTGTGTGTGTGTGTGTGTGTGTGTGTGTGTGTGTGTTGTAATGTAATCAGACAGACTACGTGATAATTATATCAATTCAATGTATGTCCATCTATTTAGCAGATGTACAACTTTCTCTGAAAGTCAATGTGGGAAGCAATGCATACGAGTGGACAGAGAATATGTGCCACTCTCCATGTGTTTTCTTGTTTTAGGTATGAATCTAATGCTGCTCAAAAAATCTAATAAAATATATTAAGCTATTCATAAGTGGCTTGTATGTCTAATAGTGGCATTGCTCACTTGTAGAATAACTCTATTTAGACTTGTGTCTGTGTGTGTGTGTGTGTGTGTGTGTGTGTGTGTGTGTTGGAAATCTTTACAGTATTAAGTTTCCATACGTCTTTTTGAAAAGATGCTTAGTGTTGCTTGTCTCTACCCATACTCCTTCCTCTACTTCACTCTCTATTTCTCTCCCCACTTTAAAACTTCTTATTCCATTATTCCCTTTTTACTCTGTGTTTTAGTTAGGTTTCCATTGCTGTGAAGAGACATGATGACCAAGGAAACGCTTATAAAGGACAACATTTCACTGGGGCAGGCTTATAGTTTCAGAGGTTTAGTCCATTATCATCATGGCTAGAAACATGTCGTTTCCATCCAGACATGGTGCTGGAGAAGGGGCTGAGAATTTTACATCTTGATCCACAGGCAGCAAGGAGTAGACCAGATTACTCACTGCACAGAGCTTGAGCATAGGAGACCTCAAAGCCTGTCCCCACAGTGTCATGCTTTCTCCAACAAGACTACGTCTACTCCTAAAAGGCCTTATCTCCAAGTAGTGTGACAGTGCCTATGGGCTAAGCACTCCAACCAATCAAATGTATAGGGGCCAAACCTGTATAAACCACCACACTCTGAATACCAGTATACTTTTGAAATATTAAGGGTTAAGCACATCACTGACAGGAAGACAGACATGCAAAGGAGCCACAAATAGATAATAAATATGGGTGAATTTAGGTCCAGGCTACTTTCTCACCATCCACAGTCTTTTTATGGATCCAGTACAACTGGATGCAAACCCACTCCCAGCCCTTCTATTTTGTGAAACCTCAAACATTTCACATTTTCTCTTCTAAATAAAAAAAAATGTTGCATAACTGTGAAAATCCAGTGAGACATGATTTCCAAGATAACTAGAATAAACTATAGCATGTGACGCACTCTCAGAAATACTAGAAACGACAAAATTATCCTTGGTTTCTAGAAGCACACAGATGTAATAATGTATTCTCTTATTCAAAAAATGGAAAATTAATTATATAAATTTGCAAACATTCCACCGTAACTATAAACAATAAATTCCTACATTCTTCCTTTATTTTTACACATTTTAAATCCTATTTTTGTTTCTATTTATAAGAAGTATTCTCATTTACATGATAGTCTTGAATTGCTGTATATCTATTATCAAGCTATCGTCTATCAATAGATATGTACATACCCACACTGTAAAATTCTACATATATACTATTTGAAGGCTTAAGTTTTAACTGTATCATTATATTAATTGGGGGAATAAATCTACTTTAATGTTTAATTGTTTTTAATTAATTTTAATTTCTATATTAGAGGTACAGATAATCTTCAACATTTTATTATCTAATTAGGCTTGAGGAACGGCTAAATAGTTAAAATTGATTACTGACCTAACAGAAGATTTGAGTTCAATTCCCAGCTCCCATGTTAACAGGCCAAAACTACTTGTGAATTTCACTACATGAGGTCAGAAACCTCTGTCACTACAGGCACAAGCACACACATTCACATGCCTACATACACACATACACTCTATTTAGAAGTACTTTTATTATTTTAAATTTAAGTTTAATTGCGTCATTTTCCTCTTCCACGTTTTCCCTTTAAACTTTCCCTCTGTTCTCTTTCAAATCTGTGGCCTCTGGTCTCTTAGTGAACTATACTTTTTAATAATTATGATGCACTTACAAGCTTCTATGTTTTCTTAAATATATAGATATCATCACTTCAGTGTCTGTAATATTGCTTGTATGAATATGAATTCATAAAAACATTTGGTTAGTATATATTAGATACCAAGTTGGGAGAATATTCCCTGAGGAAGGCCATTGTTTTCACTGTTGCCATTCCTTGATTGCCTGCAGTGCTTTGTCTAGGATTGGCGTCCCATGAGATTTCTCCCATACTGGAAACTTAACCATGGCCTAGTGAGTTTCTGTGTCTTGGAAGAGAACACATGGCGGCCACTTTATTAAACCAGTATAAATTCTAGTCACATCTTAAATACTTATCCTTATACCCACATATAACTGTAACTCTTAACCCTCAACAAACAAACTTAATTTTGCAACAGATCAAGACCATTACAGGAATCCACAACTGATGGAGAAACAAGCGGGAGTGATCCTGTGGTGCCCATCCCCAGCTTGCATGCAGGTCCAACACAAGCACACCTAAGCCTCAGGAAGTAACTAAGCCCTTTCAGTACCATTTTCACTGAAAAATTAAAAAAAAATTCTTAGAGTAGATTTTCAACTTGAAACTGGAAAGCATATGAGAAGTATTTTTGCTGTTGATACTGCTTTGCACTTTAGCCCAACCTTTTAGGTTTTTCTTTATAGGTTACAATAAGACATAGTAATTAGACAATGTCACTTGCAAAGGTTTGAGAGCTAAAATAATATGAAGATAAATATGAGGTAAAGTGAGAATTGACATGGAGCTCAAATATATATGTAAATAACAATCCATACATATAAATAAATAATATTAAGTATAATATTGATTTAACTATGTAAATTACTGAAAAATAAATCTTTTTTGATATTGTAGCAATCATTTTATAGGTTGATGTTGTTGATTTTATTTTGATTATCAAATTTGGTGTATATGTACCTTTACATGTATAATATTTAATCATTAAATTATTTCTGGACATGTGCTACTCATTTTCTGGAGAGTAGGAGACCTCGTTGGTAATAATGGAAAATTTTTATTTTTCTCATCAAAATATATATATTAAACCTAAACAGTTAAGTATTGGCTAATACTAAAAGTTCGAAATCTATATTTAAACTAGAAGAATTTGAAACAAAATAAGTGTAGAAAGGGCTCGGTTGTAATTATAAATTAACTAGTGAAAGTATTAGTGTGCATTAATAATTATTAACATTTAGTTTTGTTCTCAGAAAAAAATGGAACACTATCTAATAAACTAGGAAACTCTCCAAAATGTTCAGAGTAAAACTAGTATAATAAATACCATCCAAGAAAAAACGATTTTCAGTGATTGTGGAGGATTTTTACTGCTTCAAATGGATGATTGTTACACAAGCAATTTTATAGAACATGTGAAATTTAAGTCATTGGAAACATTCTTGGCTGACATTTTTACTGTTCAGAAATAGCCTTAATGTACCTCCATTACCTGCAGGTGAGGCACAAATCTAAATGTGTTAGGTAAGTAGGTGAGTGTAAAAGATAGAGAGACTCCCAGAGAATGCTTGCCTCTCCTCTGTGCCGTCTATTCTAGGTCAACTTGAGCATAACAATTGCAATCTTATAAATTATGCAATTTATGTGTTAAAACAGACCTCATGGTAAAATGTAAAATGTTACGCATGAATATTCCCAGAGCTGACCACATCCAACCTATATAAGTTAACTGAACTTTAGAGTTATAAAGGAATAAAGGGAGGGTGGTATAAGCATGGGAATTAGAAAAGGGATGGACAACATGGGTGCATCCAGTGCTGAAGGGAATATGGAGAGAAATAACTAAAACTAAATCCTTCTGAAAAGCCACATGAAAAGCTACTATAGCCAAAATATCCTAAACAATAAAAGGAGTTGCCATGGCACTGGCAAGACAATACTGCAGCTATCCAATGCCAGAAATGGGTAACATCTATTTGACTAGTTGGGCAAAGGGGTTCTATAGACCATCCCCAAACTTTGCTGAGCAGCTACAGACTATTGATGATCCCCAGCAATGTGATGGCAAAACTAGATGAATCATGGACAGTAGGGAAAAATCTTCTATAATTTTTCTACAAAATGAATGTAGCATTAAATGACTCATAACATCACACACACATATATATATTACATATATATTATTGCTATAGATTGTAATTAATAATATGGTTGCTGTGAGAAACCTTGTATCACTCATTCTAAAATGAAATCTCTTTATTATCTTCCTCCCCTCAATGTTTGCTCAGGAATCTAGGTGGAAGACAAGGCACAATACTGAAAAACCCAGAGGTGGTGAGAGCAACAGTATTTTCCAGATACAATGGGACTGATGAATGTATGGACTCTGATGCTTTCACATCATTTTTAAGACTTGCACAAATTCATGCCAGCTAAAAATCCCAGAATAGAGAAAATTGTGTGGGTATAAAGAAAGAACCAGGCCTAGCCAAGAAGCATTTTGCCACTGATAACAAAAATCAGTTTTGTTCAGTGGGCTGAATCTTGGTATATCAACAATACTTTAGGCCAAGCCTCAGCCAATACTTTTTAATTTTGAAATGATGATGTTTCTTAGTCCATACTATCTCAGGAAATTGACAAATGTAACTTTTTCAATTTTTATAAGATGGCACAACTAGGTAGGTAGATATAGATATGTGTGTTTTAAAATAAATAGTTTGGGTTATTTAGATATATTTTATATAGATACAAACTCAATTACTCATTTTCCGTATTCTAAAAACAAAACAAAACAAAAAAGCCAGGTGATGGTGGTGCATGCCGGTAATTCCAGCACTCAGGAGGCAGAGGCACATGGACATGTGAGTTCAAGGCCATCCTGGTCTATGGAGAGAATTCCAGGACAGACAGGGCTACACAGAGAAACCCTGTCTGAAAAAATTATATAGGTTGGATATATTATCTTTTAAATATCCACCAAAACCTCTCTGTATTAGGCCATAAGGATTGTTTTTTAATATGGTGCTTTTATAATCAGAGTAGTCATGCTCAGCAGTTGGAGAAGAGTGGGTAACCACTTTCAGGAAACATGAAAAGCCTCATTTTTTTTCACATGGGTTCGATGACACTAAGTAATAATATGCTGAGGAGTTGTGCTTTAACCTGAAAACATTTTCAGGTAGAGGTTTAGACATACATTTCCTTTTTTTTATATCTAGGTGAACATATTTCCAGATGTTCTTACTATTTGAACTTACATGGTAGCTGTGAAAAACTCACTCTCCTCAGTTTGGATTACTTTCCTTATAGATGAGTGAATGTGAGAAAAAGTCATTAAAAGCCCCCTTTCCTCTTCATTCCTGACAACATAAAGTAAGTCACAGCTGTCTTGTTCTTGCATTGGGTCATATAATTTTGAGTCTCCTGTTGGTGACCATTGCAAATGTTGTGGAATTTACACAGAAATGGATTTCCAACACAGAGAAGGCCGATCATAAGATGTGCAGGTTTCAGTAATCATGAAAGTCAACTAATTTTTAAAAATGCATTAATTTTAAGTACATATTATGTTTACAGCAGTACATAGTATAAAAAGTCAAATGGCTGTAAATTGAGGTGTGTGACACACACACACACACACACACACACACACACACATCTAATCTACAACATAAACCTAAAACTGTATAGACCTAATCCACAGATACAAATCTAATCCATATGCACAGGATTGCTCAATGAAATTATTTGGCCAGACATATCCCTGAGATTCATTTTTCCAAATTCTTTTAACACTTATTGAGAATCGCACTTCCAGTGAGAGGAAATAACCAAAGAACCCAAGAGAGTGGGCAGGTCAGTGTAAAACAGAAGATTGTTTCCTTTTACACGGCCCCTTTTCAGCATTTCTAAAAATACGAGGCAATATGACATTTATTTACGAATCAGCACTGTCATGTTCACATCCTGTCCTCTCATCTTATGCTTAAAAAGCTACATTTACTTTAAAGTGCATACGGTAAGAGTAAAAGATGACAGGACTACTTCCTGATGATTTCATGGTTGAAGATGAAAACTTGTAATTTCAAGGCTGTGCAACAATCTTAGCTATTTTTAAAATGTATTTCATCCTCTCATTACCTTGCAATTATTTAAAAACGTTTGGAGAGAAAATTAATGCAATTGAACCCAACTCTGATACAAAATCTCTACAATATTATGATGAGAAACAGAGCAATTTGACTTTTTTTTGGGTTCAGTGAATATATTAAAAATGTTCTTGTAAATTCTCATTTTCTTTTTGTAAAAATGGCATGTGGTGAGGCTATTCCCATTTTATACATGAGAAAAAAAGGTTAAGGAAATTTAAACTGCTTAGAATCACAAAGGTAAATAATAATAGTTCTTCATCTCCAAAAACATGCCTCCAGGTTTCAGACTACAAATTACTAAATTCCACTTGTTTCAATTTTAATAAGAAAGTAAATTCCCTTAATAAAGCAATGCTAACTTAAACTTGTAGTGACTCAGATGTTCACCTTACTTCATTCCATCACTATTTTACTCGTTAGACTTCTCGGTACCTGGCTAATAAAACTCATTATGACATCTCTATAGACTGCAAAGACTAAGAAAATTAGTTTCCTTATGGGATGAATCTGTTTCAGGAATCTGAGATACTTCTAGATAGATGAAATTTTGCTGGACCCATTGAGTTATTTTTATACGCAGCAGATACTACAGAACTGAATACAAATAGTGAGTTAACCTCCATCAAAGTAGGTTAAGTTTATAATTCATGATTATGGATTTCTAGTAAAATGAACAAACTTGTGAAAATCTTCAAGTTGTCACTTTACAAGAATTTTAAAGTAATATTTATTTTAAATATTATAATATTAAATATTTAAATATTAAAGTAATATAATAAGTAAATATTGTATACTATGGAATGTCAGGGCCATGCAGGAGGAACAGCAAAACAGTTCTAGCACTCATGGGTATGTTTAGCACACCAATGATGGGCGTGTCTTGGCTAGGCACATCCCCAAAACAACTACATGTCTGAGGACTTTATGTTGCTATGGAAGATAGCTCTGTTTGGTACTCTTGTGGTCCTCATCCTCCTCCTAATATATGAATTGTGTGAGTATTATAAGGGGGGATCCTAGCTCCTCACTGGGCAGTATCACTGGCACTCACAAAAACAATGCTTGATCTTTTTCTGGCATTGCTGCTGGAGCAGACTAATAATTCAATGTCCACCATTCAAAAGAACCTACAAATGTAGATTGCAAACAATGACCACTACTTTCAGAAAGACTTTGGAAAAATAGATTGTTCAGCAAGGTTAGATAAAGATCATTTTGCTCTTGGCTCTGATGCAGAAAATCTTAAAGAATAAATTGTAGTTAAGAAAAAGTACACTTAACAGAAAAGCTACAGACTTTTTGAAGTTGGTGAGCAAAGATAATATCCCAGTCGGCACCAGCTAACATGGTTCTGTCTCTGAAGCTAGGCTTCAAGATGATTAATTTCTTATACTCATTTTTGGCCTAAGCTTCCTGAAATGATTTAATAAAAATATTAGTGAATAGATGAGCACCTTTCAGTTTTAAAGTAGAAATGGCTGCTATATTCACATAGAAGTTTAGATTTGTGATTCTTTTGAAGATTTTTATAAGAGTACTTTTAAAGATAGTTGATTCTTTCTTTGTAACTGCAAAATGCAGCCTGCCAGTAAGGAAAAGCTGACTGAGAAATTACCTTGCTTGCTTATACTCTGTTAATATATAACAAATTGATTAGTTACAAATGTATATGGGTTCTTGGAAATAACTTGTTTTTCATGTTTGTTTCTCCCCCATAATACATAAAACACTTGATCATGTGAAGGTATTGGGGAACATGATTTTCTTATACACACTCATTGTAATTTTTCACTTAAGAATAGAATACAACCACACTGACTTTTGTATGGCTTCAAAGACGTTGTTGGGATATATAATCTGTGGGAGAAGTAATAAAGTTGTAGGAACTTGCTCTTCGATGTTTGTTCCATCCACAAAGATGTGTGTGTGTGTGTGTGTGTGTGTGTGTGTGTGTGTGTGTGTGTGTGTGTGTAACTGCAGCTGTGCTGGTACTGACCATTACTTGTTTTTGTCTGCAGTTGAGACTTTACTTGTTTTTGTCTGCAGTTGAAACATTTGTGCTCCACTGGTTGCCTTCATTTCCTTGTTTTGAGTCTCATTATTTGGCCCTTGGTTTGCTCTCTCCTTGGGGACCTTCCACAGTGTTTTTCAATCGCTAGTTCATCCCCTATATAAGCAGTTCTCTTAGCAGGAATGACCCACTGTTTTGTCGTCTTTTCAATCTGCAGACCCTCGCTTAGATTAGCAGCGCAGGCACTGCATGTGTGTGTGTGTGTGTGTGTGTGTGTGTGTTTCTTCTCTCTCCTTCTCCTTCTTTTTTTAGGAGTGCTGTCTGTAGAAAGCACTTGCTAGTCTCCCTCAGCCCTAGCCCCTGCCTACATGGTGGCTGTAAGCCCCCTAAGAAGATAACCAGCACTGGTCCAGGGCCAGCAGTCTGACTCTGGACCCTTAGTTCTCTGTCAGTGGGAGCATTGCCGGTAACAATCAGTTCAGGCCTGGAAAGTTGCCCTTAGACAAAGTCTGCAAGGTCACCAGCCAGCTGCCAGATATACAATCTGCCTCAGTTTCTGCAGTTGATGCACAAAAGGTCTTCAATAATGGAAGTATGTGAATCAGTGGGTATAATCATGACATAAGTAGTTTCTTCCAGATTATACGGTTAATAGAAAGTATAAAAAAGACATTTTGAATGTGAATATTTGTGAAAATCAAAGAGAATATGAGCTGTAAGCAATCAATTATAGTCAGGTGCAAAAATACAGTAGAGCATTAGCTATGGAGTTTAGAAACTGTTCTAGGAAGAAGATACCCAAAGAAATTCTTACCTAGCAAAGAATCTAAATGACCTGAAGCACAAAATGTGTAGCTAATTACCAGAAATAAGCAATGTGAGTCATTGAAGTTTAAATTTATTATAATACATGAATCTGCAATGACACATCACTGTAACTGATGATCCACAGTTTATAATAGTGTTTATTCTTCCATTTTGCAGTCCTTGGCTTATGTAATGTCTTAATATTTACTGCAGGAATACTTTATTCCATTGGAAAGATATTTCACCCATAACTATTCTTAGAGTTAGAATTTGGCTTTTCATCTTGGATTCAGGATGTACATTAGTAGGTGCCATATGAGCTTTGTATCATTATTTAATATTTTATACTTCTTTCAAATGAAACAATGACTTTGTATTACTTTAAAGATTAAAGATGGAATATTCAGTTGCAATTAGAAAATTATCATGTCATTATTAAAGTCATTGACTCATTCCAAAAGTTCAAGTTTTAGTTTGTTTCTTTGTGCTTGTGTGTATGTGTGTGTGTGTGAGAGAGAGAGAGAGAGAGAGAGAGAGAGAGAGAGAGAGAGAGAGAGAGAGAGAGAGAGAGAGAGAAAGCTGAGACTGTACTTTTAAGATTGAGCTGGCTAAAGCCGGCCTGCAGATTTTAGCAGATTCAGTTTAGGTGTTGAGTAGGCTCAGTTGTTAAACTACAGTGCAAGCATGAAGACCTGATTTTGATTTCTAGCATCAGCTAAATATAAATTTCTGGCGACAGTGGGAAACCATTGTAATATGAGGGCTTGGGAAGTAGGAACAGCAATGTCCCCGGGGCTGGCTTAAAGTCAGCTTAATATGTAGTGTGGTCCAGGTTTTCATGACAGACATCGACTCAATACAGATCAATACCAAACAAAAAAACAAAAATCAACAAACAAGAAACAAATACACAAACACACACACACACACACAAAGAGCCACATAAGCACACTCATACACAAGTTAATGAAGAAAGGAAAAAATGAAAGGAGAGAGGGAAAGATGGAGGGAAGAAGTTCAGCTGGCCTTACTTTAGCTATGTGTGTTTTTTGCAATGTTTTTTTATACTTTTATTTTATTCCACATGTATAAAGCAAACTACATACAGCAGGGAGAACCATGTAAAAATCATGAGAATAATGAGTTCTATATATGTTACATTCATAGTGACTTGGCCATCTGCATTCGTCTCATTTGAAGGAAGTGTTTTTCCTGTCTTGTTTGGTCTAGATTTCCAAATGAGATTCAATATCTATCTTATCTCAACTCTAATATCTTAACTTCTTTATCTTGATCGAAAATGATCTTGTCCCCTAACCAGGTAAACTTGGTTCTAGAACTATATTATCAATGTTTATAACTTAAATTGTTTAGCACTGAGGAACACTGTTGAAACATTTCAAACTATTGTTAGCTTAGCACTGAAAGACAGAGCAAACCTTGCTTTGTCCACCAGATGGTTTATTTTTGGCTTTTCAGAGAAAATTCTTATTTAGAAAATATGTAATAAAAATGTAGTTAAGTATCAGATCCGTTTTCTTCATTTTCGTCTCTGCAAATTCAGCCTCATAATCAGCTCCTGCCATGGCTTCTACTAAGTCCAATTTGGGCTTCTCTTACATGCTGGTCAACCACATTTCTTCCTTTGTTATTTACTCTAAGACATTTATCTCTGCGTTCCTCATCCACTTTTTATTATTTTCAATCTATTTTATTTTTATTGATACTTTCTTAGTTTTCCATCTGGTCTTAATGATTACTTAGTTTTATGCAAGCTACTCTACTACTGGTTAAGTCTAATGTCTTTAATTCAACATTTTAGTAAATTAAAATTGGGTATCAAATCTCAGCAATAAAGACTGGAAAATGATCCTGTTGCATTTTAAATCAGATAGAATACTCAGAGATGACTATTAGTTATTCAACACGAGATTATACTAAGATTTCAATTGAAATGCACCTAGCACAAACATTACTTTCCAAAATGAGGACATTAGTTGCAGAGGTTTGATAAGGATTGAATTAGAGCCTATTCCTCTACTTCTCAGGCATGGCTTCTCTTTATCTTTGGGAAAATATATCATATATTAAAGACTAATGATGGCTGAAGATATTGGATACTTTGAGAAATGTTTACTGCTCATTTATATTTCTCTTTTGAGAACTTTATCTTTATATCCATAGCACCCATTTTAATTGTTTTCTTTGCTATTTTACTGTTCTGTTGGAGTTCCTTGTGTGTTCTATTCACAAGTCTTCCTTCAGAGAATAGGAAAAGCTGGGAAAGCTTTTTCTTCCATTATGTGCGCTCCTTTATCCCTCTTTCTTTTGCTGTCAAGTAGCTCTGTAGTTCATTGAGATTTTTGTTAAGCAATTGTTGATCTCATTTCATAATTATGAGAGTCATGTTGGGAAAGTCTTTCATGTGTGTCAATGTCAAAGTGTGCATGCTACTTTTTACTCTGGCAAATTCAGGCTTTCAAGGTTCTTGATGCATTTGGAGTCAGCTTTTCAGTAAGATGAGAAGTTAAGGATTAAGTTGCGTTTTTTTTTCTTCAGTTTGAAATTCATGCTCCAGGCACCACTTATTGAGATGCTATCTTTTCTCCAATGATGAGGAATGCTGAAAAATGCTGTCATCTGTGTAAATCACGGCTGTAGCACATACAAGGTCACCTAAGTTTTGTTTATCTACATAAAACCTACATAACCTACACAAGATCAAGCCACTAAATTCCCATAGAGATTGAGGAGGGGCTTCTGAGGATCCACTCCTGTTGAAGAGCTCTTTGTAGTTGATGGCATCTAGACAAAAGAGAATCAGGGTTTTGCTGCTGGTTTGCTTTGTTCTGTTCTCTTTTGGTTTTGTTGTTGTTGTTTGTTTGTTTGTTTGTTTTTGGGAATGTGCCTATTGGCAGGCTCTGCATACATACCCCAGAAGATGAACATATAAAAACATAAATAAATGGGTTCTGTAAAGATGGAGAATATTGGTCTTGAAGAATAATTGCTTTTAGTTCCCAAGAAACATGTCACGTGGCGTATAGCCACCTGTATCTCCAACTCAAATGCATTTGATGCCTGTGTCCTCTACTGGCACCAGTACTCACATGGCCATATGGACACACATTACACACACACACACACACACACACACACACACACAATTAAACTATAACTATTTTACAATAAACTCAAACCAGGAAGCTGGCAGGAAGGTGTGACGGGGCCTGGAGCAATTGAAGAACTAGAAGGTAAAAGTGAGAGCTGCATGATATTGAGGTACACTGGGTAATTTATAAAATGATCAAAGAATAAAAACAAAACAAAATAAAAATGAATAAGGGAAAACCGCGATTGCAAAAAGTGATCAGTGATATTTTAATTATCAATCATTTATATTATACATAAGGCATAAAAACATACAAATGAAAGTAAAAGACATTAACTAATTCAAAAGTATACTTTCTATAAAATTAACATAATATTCATAATTATACAACAACACATAATTATAGTTGTTGAAGGAAAATTTTAATGACATATATTCTCACATGAAGGCCTTTACAAACAGGAAAAAACAATCAGTTCAAATGTACTTTAAAAACGTAACAGTATATTCTTTCACAGAAAATTAAATTGATTATTTGTTCCTGATGATAGAGTAAAATGCTGTTTTGAAAACATACATAAGAATAACACTATTGAGACACAGCATATTGTGTGTATTTCAGAATATATATGTATATATACATACATGTATGCATTAAACAATAACTTATATGAAAAAGAGACCATTAATTATAAAGAAAACACAAGTATAGAGGAAGTTCAGCCAGAGAAAAAAAGGAGGGGAAAATTGTGTGATTGTACTAAATCTTCAAAATCAACATAAGGAAAAATAAGATATTGTAAAATATCACATGACACATAATGGTCTCTTTGGGTCATAGGTTCAAATTTAACCAAAATTTCTCTCCATAAAATGAAAAATACTAAATGATTTCTTCTCAGTTGGTGATTTTTGTATGGTAAGCTACATGTAGATTTTGTTGGTCATAGGTTTGAAATTTCATAGCTAGAGAGACAGGGATATCTCAATTTATGTACAAATAATCTGATATGCTGTCTCATTACTTGAATATTTCTTTGAGCCAATTAACATGTTCAGAAATACAATTTTGAAGATGTATTTGAAATACTTACAGTACGTAGATGAATTGCTTTTGAGCCCATTCAGTTTATTAAATCATTTTAACATGATAATTTTGATAAATATTGTGGTATTTTTTTATTTTACCAGCCTGAAATGATGTTTAACCATATTGTTTAATATAATGGTTAAAGAGACTATACTAAAAATGATGTCAGTGTATTTTTCTTATTTTTAAAAGTTGTACTTGATATACTAATTTTATCTTTTTGAAAAATTTAAGCCTACACACATTATAAAATGTGATTTCATTTTTCTTTTTCATTATAAATAAAAATTACACAAATGAGCACTTTTTAATTTTTAAGAGTTATTGACTTTCCTTTGCTCTGTATTTCATATCATGGTCAAGGTTATGGTCATGGGTGATTGTGTCCCTTCCTCAGCTTTGAAATGGGTAGGATACATTTTTAGCACAGTGATCTAGATTGCATAACTTCTATATTTGTTTTTTTAATATGGATCCTTTTCTTAGTTCTACAGAAAAAAAATATGCACACGTAAATAATAATCAATGTAAAAGAGTGTGGCCTTTCTCATACCTCAGTGATTTGTGGAAATATATGGATAGATTCAAAACTGAAGCTATTTGTATTTCTTATTTTTAAATAAAGACAAGTCTCAAAAAGTATTGTTATCCTAACTACACTAATAAAATATACCTAAATTTTAGTGCCATAGACATATAAATGAGTGAAAAGTTTGAGTAAAACAAATATGCATTTTTTACAGTTGAATAAAAATGAAGATAATATCAATATTTCAGATTTCTGGTATTTTACCAGTATACTTACATAGGCTCAAATTTCCAAAAGCTCTAAACACAATCCTGCATATAAATATTTGTAAACAATCAACTTAATTATGGAAATAGGATGTTCATTTCAGAAAGAATTTGTACTTGACTTTGATTCGATTTCTAAAGCCACTCCAATGTACTTACCAAGTACAACTGAAAAATAGATTTGAGTCCAAAACACCCAGGTGAAAATTGAATTAAGGATTATGTATTCAATTGTAGCTTACTTACACTCCAAGGTAAGCTAACATTTTGAATTAATTTGTTTCTGAGGTTTTTAGAAAGCAAATCCCTTCTATGCAAATATCCGGCTTTTGAATCCAACTAATTTGCACTCAAAGTTGACCCCGTTAATACAGCAAACGTCAAGCTCATACAACTACATTTTCTGACTTAGGAACAAGAATATGTATACGTCTGCACATTTTAGTAAGTTAAAGACTTAGAAAGAAGAGTAGTAATGTAATAGCTAAAAGAAGGTAGAATAGTATATGCCATTTATTTTCCATGATCAAAGTGGATGTTCAGAGAATTTATGTTATTCAGGAAGTAATTGTAACTATCACAAAGAATTCTGAAAAATGTGTCTAGTGGCTATAAACATACAATCTTATTCTGGAAACTATGAACATATAATATATAGGCTAAACACATCAATATTAAAATTCTAAAATTTAGGTCAAGGGAAATTTAGAAATTCCACCTGTTTCATGCTTTTTGTATGGGGAAATATCTAAGAAAATATTAATTAATATTCCCATAACTGGCTACATATATAAATAAGCAAAATGTCCAGAGAATGTTGTGCTTATACTTTGTTCATTTAAACATGGGAATAAACCTAATGTCTTGCGCATGGTAGCTTAAGTATTTTCCACTTAGAAAATAGTATTCCCAGTCTTTTTTTTTTTCCTTTTTATTTTTTATTTAAATTCTGAGACAATCTCTTCCCAGGTTGTATGTATTGGCCTCGAACTCCCTATGCAGTCAAGGGAGGCCTGGAGCATCTGTGGAGCACAGCTTCCACAGTATTGCGGGCCTGTGAAGAACAGTATTTCCTTTGATGTCCTTTACCGTTTTCATGTGACAAGATGTTATGAGTGCCAGTTTCACCACAAGTTACTTGTAGCTAGATGATCTGAAAGCAATAATATTCTGTATTTTCATTAATCTATCATTGGGCTTCTCTAATAATTAGGTTATTGTCCTCAGTAATAACTCATATTGCCAATGTATAACTTTTCATACTCTTCTCTTTAACTGGTATATCCTTTAATAGATTATATGGCTTGGACATCTTCTGTAATCACAATGCTTCACAGTAAACTTGAAGGTCTTGAAGGTTCATGCCAAGAAGGCAACATGTCAGCAGATTAAATAACTCTGTGTTTGAATCTGAAAGCCGGAGGCCACCAATACCTCCGTGGTCATACTCCAGCTGCATGCCAGAGGTTGAACTTGCTTGAAGTCGCCTTCTGAAGGAAAACTCAGGAAGAAACATCTCTGCACAAATGAGCTGAAAAGGTGTTGACTTGTTGTACTCCGTGTTTGCCTTTTCCAAGAACACGAAACAATGAGCATTGCCTGCAAGGAACAGCATTTGTCTCTGCTGTATAAATAAATGGCTGGCTGGCTGGTAGCCAGCGGCAATCTTAACTGTGAAATAAATTAAAGAACAGTAAATACAACTTTGTAACTTGGTGCACAAAGACAAAAATTAAAAGGCTAATGTGAAAACAAGTAGAAAGGGGAAAAAGGAAACAGAGCTGGTATCCACAAATGAAATAGCATAGTTGAAATCTTTGCAGTACCATTGCCTATTCATTGGCTTGCGTTCTAAATAAATGATGTTTTATTATTTTATTGTGCTCCTATATAAACAGAGGAAAGAACACAAGATTTAAAAACATAAAGATTTGGAGTTTGTTCAGCTTATGTAAAGCCTGTCGGGTTTCAAAATATGTCCCTGGTCTTATTATAGGAAAAATTTTCTCTAAGCAACAAGAAATACACCACAAACTGAATTATTTTAAATCCATATATTTAAATGTAATTCTCAATATGATGGTACTTTCATAGGGAGTGTGAGATGGTGATAAATAATGTGATGAGAATTATGCCTTATAAGACATGCCTTGATCTGAGCCTGTGTGGTAGCTCACATGGTCAGCATGCCAGCTCTCCTGTGCCTAGGACACCCAGAGTTAGCTTTCCAGCACTGCCCTGGCTAGCTCACAAAATGCTGCACCTAGGAAGGGTCAGGGTCAGCTCTTCTGCTCCCATGCTTCACCAGGGCCTTAACCACAGGGCCAGCTGTATTGTGTTGTCCAAGTGAGGTGTAGGGCCTGATCTCCTGAGTACTGCAGACAGTGAGGGGAAGGGACCAGCTCTGCTACACTGGTGACCCTCAAGGCCAGCTCTCCAGCTTGCCTGAGACAGTGATGGGGGAAGGGAAAGGGGGGGCATCTCTCCATGGCCCAAGCTACCCCACTACAGACTAGGGCCTAATCCAGCATTCCTACACACTCTGGTCTTACTCACCTGTTTTCTTGTTGTCAGGATCAGCTTTAGTGGGCTGCCCAGGAAAGGGGTGTGGCTAGCTGAGCACGGTGTCTCAGGAGTAGGTCCAGATATGGGACATCTACATGGCCTTTGGCCTTTGTTTGTAACATGGGACTGGGACGACATCAATTCAGACCCCAGCTGCCATAGAACAATGGACTCAGGCAGGGCCTCCTGAAATAGCCAGGGACCAGATGTGCCTACGGCCTCAGGTGGCGTTATAGGCCAATCAGATCATCATGTCCCTCCTTGGCAACATGGCCTTCAGATATCCACATAGTCTCCAGTGGCACCGCAAACCACGGAAATCCACTTGGCCTTTGCTGGTAACTGTGGCTACAGACATTGACAAGACCTGAGCTACAGCAGGACTATGGAGCTAGACTTGGATCCTGGCAGCAACAAAGGCCAGACACTCACCATGGCCTCCTCATATCTGCCTGTTCCTCCCTGCCATTGAGTCTCCAGTTCCACCTTTATCGAGAGCATAAAAACTCCTTGACTGGGCTTTCTCTTCCATCTCTCCACGGCGTACTCCATCTTTCCCATGTCACTCTCAAACATTCATCTATCATAGTGCTACATGTGGCAGGGGCTTGGATGTCTTTCTTTCAGCAGCCCAGGATCAACATTGCTGGCTGGGTGCTTGGGTATCTTTCTTCCTTTATACTTGTTTCTAAAGTTGCTAGCTGCATTATTTTATACTCCCACTGAAAATATGTAATATTCCTTCTTTTCCTACATACTCTAAGGATTTGTCAATTACATTGTTGACTGGAATGACATAGAATTTAATAATAATTTCAGGCTTCATTTTACTGGTGACTAAGGGTCTAGAACATGTTTTAAGTGTTTCCTAGACATATGTATTTCATACTTTTATAATTATTTGCTTTTTTCTGTAGCCCATTTTTAATTAGATCATTTATTGTCTTGATGTTTATATGCCTCAGTTCTTTGTATTTTCTAGAAAGTAGTTCTCTATCAGACGTGTAGTTCAAAAATCATTCCACCCTTTCTGTGCAATACATCTTTTTCCTTGATAGTTTTCTATGAATTATAGGAGCTTTACAGTTTCATGAGATTTTGTTTGTCTATTTTTGCTATTATTTATTTTTCTGCTGTAATTCTATTTTGAAAATCTCTATTTGTGTCTCCATGTTGGAATACACCCAATAGCTTTTAGTATATTCATAGTATCAAGTCTCTTATTGATGCTCTTAATCCATGTAGACTTTAGTTCTGTGCAAGTTGAGGAATAAGGGCATAATTTTCTTCTTCTGCACACTGGGATTTGCGCTTCACAGCATTATTTGTTGAGCACACCGTACTTCATCCCACGCATAACTTTTTCATTTTTGTCAAAACTCAATAGCTATACTTGTGCACACTTATTCCTTGGTTGTCATTTCTGTTCACTACTATATGTTTCGTGACAGTGACATTCTGTTTTTATAATTATGGCTCGGTAGCATAACTTGCAATCAGAACCTACTACAGCATGCTTTTTGTTCAAGTATTGATTTGGTTATATCTTGATGCTGCAATAGAAGTTTTAAGAATTGTAAAATTTTTACTTGGAAAGAATGGCCGTGAAATTTTTACCAGTAATCCATTGATTCTAGAAATTGTTTTATTAGAACACCAATGTTTAGAAAATTAATTCTTCTAATTCATTAGCATAGGCATTCTTTCCACCTTCTAATGTCTTCACCGTTATCTTATCTTCAGTGTGTTACTTTTCATAACAGAGACGTCTATGGTTATGTTTATCATATAGAACTTTAATTTTTTTCTTTCTTTCTTTATTCACTTTGCATACAAATATCAGCTCCTTCTCTCCTCTCCTTCTTGTCTCACCCTCCTATCTTTTCCCCCGTCCCCTGTCCCTGTCTTCTCAGAGAAGGGAGCACCCCCTTCTTCCTCTCTATCATACAAAGCTTTTATTATAAGATAATATGTTTCTTAGCTCTAGCTTCTATATGGCTTCCGTCATGAAATGAAATTGGCCTTCAATTTTGACATAATCTTGTGATTTCTGTCTTTCAGTCCAATTATATGATGGAATAATCCATTGATTTATGTATATTGAGCCATCTGTGCATCTATGGAATTAAGCTAATTACAATGTTTGTTGTTTTTATATGTTCCTCTAATTTGTTTGTCAATGCTTCCTTGAAAATAATTTTGCATTTACTTTTGTCACGAAAATTATTAGGCAATCATTCTTTCTGAAATTTTAAGAACAAATTGGGAAAATACTAATGATAGAAGATATCTAGAATAGATTTTAAATATTATGCTGAAAGTATAGACTCTTTCCTTCAGTAATTGTAATGTACTAAGTTGATACTATATTATGAGGTCATTGGAAAAAACTATATATGAGTCATTAAAATCAAAGTCTATTTATTAATAAAACAATTATCGTGAGGAGAATGTAATCTTGCCTTAATCTGGGCCCAAGATGAAAACATTCTTGGGATGCCACCCTACTGAGACTTTGTCTCTACAAACTGATAAGCATCTGAGATAGACTCAAAGGAGGAAGTATCAGTCCAAAACAAAACAGGAGCCAGCAAAATGACCATTGATGAGAGGAAGGTTTCAGAGAGAGAGAGATGGAAGGTTCCTGCCTGATGGCATGAGAAAGTTGGAGGATTGGTGACAGTGCAGCAGTACCGGGGTTACCTCCAAGTTCGGTCGATAGATGGTGTGGCTTCTTTTGTCAGATAGACGATCTGCAAGACCCCTGAGAATTACGCCAGGGAAATTGTTCCACAGAACTGATACCCAGAAAGTTTCATTCTTGTTCTTCTTAATCACTTTTCCCTCTAATTTAGGGTAGTTGGACTGTAAGGGAGGTATATGCCTTTAATAAATTCCTAATAAAGAAGAATCCGTAAAGAATCAGAGCCAACAAATTATGACCATATCAAATCCAGTTTCCTAAGGTATAAAAGTGCCATTGCTGGGCTGGTGGTCCTGGGTTCTATAAGAAATCGAGCTGAGCAAGCCATAGGAAGCAAGCCTATAAGCAGCACCTCCCTTTGCATCAGTTCCTGCCTACAGGTTCTTGCCCTGACTTCCTTAGAGGATGAACACTGTAACCAAAATAAATCCCTTTCATCATAAGTTGTTTTGGTATTTCAACAAAGCAATAGTTACCCTAACTAAGAATGATATACAAGAAAAAAATCAGTTATATCCCCATAGTTCTTGAAAACAAAACCATATACAAATAAATAAATATTTGAGAACACAACACATACACTCACATACACACATGCAAACATACATACGCATATAAAAGTTAGACCTAAATGAATGGATGGATGATTTAAAAAATAACTCAATATAAGCACTGAAATTAGGAGAACCAAAATATATTTTGTCCTTCCTTATTTAAGAACATGCACTTCTAAAGACTTGCTATTCTTTGCTACTAAATTTGTTTCTAATAATGACCTTTAAAACAGTGTGTAGCAAATAATAATATCATTTACAAATAAATTTAAGAAAAATGAATAAAAGTTATAAATATGGAACGGCTTCAAATGTGGCAAACAAACCACTGGGCAATGTCCACATTTCTACCATGGATAGAATTCTTCCTTAAAAAATGACAAGGTTGGATGCAGGCAGAGTCAATGGCCAAACTCTGCCAAGACAGGGTAAGCAAATCCTCAATAGTTCCTGCCTCACAAATATGTTTATCAGATATATTGGTCCAGAAGGCTAAAGAAGATACTCCAACATAATAGGGATTTTTTGGTGACTATTTAGGTAGCAAACTGTCTCTGTCATCTTCTCATTTGGAAAGCTACTAACCTACACTCCCAGCATACTCAGGGAATCGTGTTTATTCCTTGTCAAATCTCTGATGGAGTTGAAGACCAAGTAGTTTAGTTTTACAATGAAGCTTGGTTGTTTAGGGGTCAAGATGTTTTTTGGCCTAGATAGATGTTTTAAGTTCATAATGACAAGATGTGATGGAGATTGATTTATATTCAGAATTTTAGATGCACCAAGATAAGAAAGATGTTTTCTTCAAGGCAGTCAAATATAAATAGCCAAAACACTAAGAATGTAACATTTTTATAATTCTTGATTGTGTCATGGTTCTTTTTGCTATAGGTAGTTTATTGTATAAGTGTAAATGTGTAATAATATAATGTATATGTAAAAAATAAAAAAATTAAAAAACATCAAAGCAACCCTTAGTAAATGAAAGCAACTCTGAACAAAAACCACAAAAATACTTTGTGCATTTCCATATGTGATTTCGTATTATACTACATGCCTGAGAATTGTTGCGGCAATTTCCTCTTATAGAGCAGGGCAGTCAAGTTTATGGTGCCATGTTGTTGGCAAAGAGGGAGCCAATTCCTGCCTTCCTTGCCTGAGGTACCCTGTGTAGAAGCTGTACTTGACCAGTCCTCCGTAATCCTGGGCCATTATGGTCTCACACTCTAATGACTATTTTTAAAATACATCAACATCAGGGCGATGAGAATCAAAACTCCTTTGAGGAGGTAGGGAGATGGCTGATGGTTAAGAGTCTTACTACCAAGCTTGCCCCCCTGGTATCCACAGAGAAGACTAACAAAACTGACTCACGAAAGCTCCAATCTGTTCACTCAAAAATACACACACCTGAATGAGTGAATACATTCAATTTTAGAAAGCAAAAGCATTTGGAGATTCCATTTTCTGTGGCAATGTATTTGGGTATGATCATTCTTGACGTCCCTGAGACTGCATTTCAAGTAGGTAAATATACATCCTGTAATCCAGCTATACCACTCTTCATCACTTCGCACACACCACAGAGATATCTGAATATTTATATTCATTGCTTCCATCTTTACAAGAGCCTAGAAATGGAAAAGGCCTAGATGTCCATTGACTAATTAATGAATAATTAAAATGCATCACATTTACACAATTAAATTCTATTCAATACAGAAGAAAATTGAATTTTCAGAAAAATTGCTAGGACCGGAAAATTATAACAAAAGTGGTAACTCAGTCCCAGATTTTATTTTCTCACAAACAGATATTTAGACTTATTTATTGGTTGATTTTTATACAATCTTGAGCATTATTTCTGTAGCTGAATATAGTTTATAATATCTTTTATGTTTTGAAATTATAATGTAACTACAACATTTCTCCCTTTCCACTCTATACTCTCCTCCCCTGGGCATCTATCTTGCTCTTTTGAATTCATAGCATCATTTTTCTTTATTTTTTCATATGTATATTCATATGAATATATATTCATATTAGCATATGTGTGTGCATGAACATGTTTGTGTACGTATGGTGTGTGTTTATGTGAGTGTGCATGTATATAAATACAACATGTTCAGCATGTAAATTGTTATTTACGAATGGTCTCTCAGGCTCGTCACTCAGTATTTGATAACCAATTTGCTGACTGGTCACTGGGACAGAACATTGCTCCTGTTCTTAGCACTTGATAGTTACCCATCCTTCTCTGTCTAGTGTTGAGGTGGTACTGGATTTTCACTGTCTGTGTTAGCATGTCCATTTGTGTAATTTTTGTTCTAGTCTCGTTTAAGCAGCCATGTGCATGAGACTTCATGGGTTTAGCTTCTGACATTTCTAGGGAGACACAATCTCACACCAAACCTCCTTTCCTCTGTCTCTTACAATCTTTTTGCTCCCTCTTATACAATGTGCCCTGTGTCTTAGTTGCATTAATTGTGTTATACATATATCCGTTAGAACTTGGCACATGATCGATTTCGTGTTCTCTGTAGATTTATTTTTTTTTTTAAAAAAAAACTGTTGTGTTTAAGGTAAAGAGATGATAAAGAGGCTAAATAGGAAGAAAGCAGACATGAGAGGTAGCAAGGTGGAAAGAAATCTGGAAGGGAAGATTCATAAGACTCAAGTAACATGGAAATAGAAGCTAGGGAGATTACGGGAGGAGAGCTTTGAAGAGGAAGAACCACTGTTCACAAACTCACCCAAATTCAGACCTTTTTGTGCCGAAACAAAGACCAGCCTGGAAGGGTACATCAACTGGTACACTAGTGGAATGAATGAACTGAAGTAACCAACCACTTCAGGATTGGATTTCAGGGCTGATTCACAAGAGGTAGTTTAAACCTGACATCATAGAACTTCTAGAAAGCTAAGGGTGAAGGAGGTCACAGTCTTACAAGTGAAGAGGCCACTACAGTTGTGGCAAATGGAACTGCATTTTAAACTGACTGTAAGTAATGTATCTTTATAATCATAGCGTAGTACAGCTCTCAGCTGTGATGAGAGAAGCATCTTTCAGCAATGTGTTATTACAATTGGCCAAATTGCCGAGAATAAGTGATTGCTGAGGGCCTGGTCACTAGCACCACATTTATTGAACACTTGTGAGAACTAGGGACTCTCACAGAAGAGAGGCTGAAATGACTTTCAGTGCCCACAGGACAGAGAAGAGTGCCATGGGCTTTGTCAGTTGGATTGACATGACTGTTGCAATCATTAACTCAATGAATCTGTGACTGCTGGCATGCAGCCTAACAAAGAAGACAATGAAAGGGAAAAAGGGAATAAGGGTCCGAGAGGGCCTGTCTGTAAAGAGAAGGGGGGCAGGTGTGAGTGGAGCATTCTAGAGGATAGTGTGGAATGAATATATTGATGAGTACATTGTATACAAGAGTGCTAGTCTCAAGAAAACAAAAATGCAGTGAACTTTAAAATATTGGTTTTATGGCTTTATTACTAAAATGTGCTTTTTTTATTTCACTCGTCTGAGACTTTAACCCTGGCCTTTATGTTGTCTGGATTCTCTATTGCTGTGTGGTTTCTAGAACACCAAGTGTGTGTTCTTCAAGAAAATTACACAGGTAATATTTCTTGAGGTTTTTTTTTTAGCTAGAAACTCAAATTAATTTTCATGATAACCTATAGCTTATTATCAAGTCTGTGTTATGATATTGCCCTGGCGAAAAGTGTTTCCAAAAACCATCTTTTTTATTTGATCAAATGCATTTTCAGTGTTCCATGTGTGATTGACACAGTCTCCCACATTTGCAGCATCAAAGTTTATATTAGCCAGATGAACATGCTCTCCTAGTTCTCCCCAGGTCATCATTTACAGAGTACCCCATGTCTATGACAGCTCAGTGAAATTGCTTTCTATCATTCTGTGCGTGTTCTGTGCTTCAGAGGGAGCTCTTTTACGTTTTGTGAAGGGACATTTTTGTCAATCACTACTGCCTGTTGTGTTTCTAAGACTAACATGCAACCCTTTCTCTAGGTCCATTGAAAAGCTGCTGTGTTTCACTGTGTCATTTGACTTGCTGAGTTTTTTGTTCCAAAGAAATGGTGGTGGTCAGCATTGCAGCAGTTGTACACTATTGTACGAATGATTACAACAATCTACTCTAATTTTTTACATTTGTCTTCTCAGTCTTATTCACACTGACTCAAACCTGTAAGGCTGACTGATTTTAACACTTCAGTGTTTATTGGCTATCATTTTAAAGGACCTTTCCTTATATTTCAGGAATGAAGTACTTAAAAGTTAGCATCTATGATGCAGCATCAGGAGACTTTGAATGCCTAAGTCTCTTAACTTCTCTCATGATCCCTCATGCTTGATAGCTTTTAAGATGCCCTCAAATAGTTGATCTGGAATTAGGTGAATCCTATAGTTAAGCTTTCCCGTGGAAGCCAATGGGAGAGAAAATTGAAGGTCTTTCAGATTAAAAGTTCAAATTGTGATGATTGTACCTTTTAGCCTCCACACTGGCTTTTACCTTGATCTCTGTAAGCCTGTTCAGTTCATCATATTGAAAAGATTATGACATTTTCTAAATCACCTGGGGGGAGTATTCCATTTCAATTCAGTATCTGAGTCATTCCGTGGGCCTTCAGTACCGCCCTGCTGTGTTCAGTACTTTAATGTGGAAGTAATTCTTATGTTTATAAAGTTTGGTGGCTTTGTAAGGCTCACAAGGAAACCTTGGACTTTAATGTGTAAAAAAATGAGAGAAATTATTCACTATACTTCAACTGTCCTAAGAGGAAAATGTTTGTCAAAGATAGGGAAATATTAGCCATAGACAATTAAACCATCTCCGAGAAAAATCCAACCAAATCAAATAGCCCTTTTATGTTTGGAATTTTGAATTGGAATGTTAAGCAGAAATGTTTAGTTTCTATAGAAATAGTATTTCCATAATGTAAATTTTATTCTTTTGAAGAAAAATTAAGGCCATATCATAAGAGAAAGAGAAATGAATAGGAATTAAATATGCATGTTTTACATTAATTTCTCTGGTTCTCATTCTGTATGTCTACATATAATAATAAGTAAAATAATTAGCTGACAGGTGTACTACCTTATGAATGCCAATGTGGTTATAAGATTTCTAAATGATTTTAAATAATCTTTTATAAATAAATTCTAATTTCACTTCTGAATTGACTTATGTATGCTTGTATATCTATGTGTAGAGCATATGCCATGGCTCTTGTGTGAGGGACAGAGGGCAATTTTTAGAATAGGCTTCTCCTTTCATACTTGAAAACTTCAGGTGTTGATACCAAGTTCTTAGAAGTGGCAGCAAAGGCTTTCTTTATACCCACTGAGTGCTCTCATTGGACCAAAATAATAATTTAATATGTGATTTTAAGTTTTTTATTACAAATCCATTTTAAAGCAATAAGCATCTTTATAAATAAACTTCAACCCAAATATTTGATTAAAATACATCATACACTGTGTCCCCAGCAAGCAAACTTTGAGAACATAATTATTCACTTTTTAAAAGTTGTGTACTTTTTTTTACAACCAAGCTTAACTATAGTGCTTTTTCAATAACAACTTGAATCCCAAAGCATAATTGACTTTATTCAAAATTTTATTTGCTACTTTCATAAAATATTATATTTTCATTTATATTTTATCAAAATTTAAACTTGACTGTTGTACTATATCTCTACACATCTATCTTTAAAAATCTTTTGTGATATAAAAATTAAAATCTTTATTCTTAATTTTAAATATGTTACCTAAAAATGACTATTATTATTAAAAGCCAGGAACTTATATGTGAAAACATAAGAAAATTATATTATTAAGATAAAATTATAGATATTACATACAATATTTATCCCAAATCCATACATTCAGATATTTGAATCATAGTAATACATTCATGAAAAACTTTAATGACAGCTCAATATTAGTCATTTTCTGTTGGAAACATTGAAAATTATAGTTGTCCTTACACTTTTAATAGTTATGTTTTTCTAAAATAAATGTTTTAAATATCTTAATTATCCAAATTTTATTGGGATCTTAAGATTGTTTGTATTTGAAATAACACATCTGGAAAATTTGATGTGAAGCTTAATGTCCTCTGAAAACTCAAAAGCCTTATAGGAGCAAAAAAATAAAAAATAAAACAAACCCTCAAACAAACAAACAAAACAGGGAAGAAAATAGATTTTCTGGATAACCTCATTGACAGACACAGATTTGCAACTTCTAATGTGGTCTGAGATATGCATTGACCTGTGGGCTTAAGAAAAGTCATTAGGAATCTCTTTAATACTGTTACCATTTAGCAGAATAATATGTTCTTTCTCAGTGTCTCTCATATGGCAGGTATTAGCTTTATCTTGTGTCTCTGGACTTAAATCTGAAAGTGGTTGCTTAACCCCTTGATGTTTATGTCACCGTTGCCCCGGTAGCTCATTATTGTAACGCGGAGTGTTCACAGCTGGAAGGAACTGATGATTAATTTTCTTTTCAGGTATTGTACATAGAGCCTTCCAGCAGTAGGAAAGCCAGCCAGTAAGGATGAAAATCTTCCTGTCAGTACGAGATTGAATTCACCGTGTTTTACTACTCAACTATACCACCCTTATTTGTATTCTATAAGGAATGGTTCACATCATGTGGGTCATGACCATCAGAAAATACATATTTTAGATTCCCTTAGGAACTGAGATGCTCTCAGTCTCCAGAAAAATTACAGTATGAGAATAATCTTATAGTCAGGGTTCACTGCATCATGAGGAACAAATGGTCACAGCATTAGTGTGGTTGACAACCACTGTCAAGGATTCCGGATCCTGCTCCAAAAATCACTGGTCTTAATATTTTCTTCACAATAACCATGGAATAGAAACCGCCTAAATGCCCAACAACTCATGAAAGATATTGAAAATGTTGTGTATTTATACAGTGGAAACAATGATTCTGATTAAGTTAACCCAGAACCAAACATACTTATTTCACATGCTTCCTCTATATCGGATGCAAGGTGCAAGAAGGCTTATGGAGGAGGAGATTTGACCTGTAAAAACTACAGATGGAACTTGGCATAGTGGAACAAGTCTGTAGTCCTAGCACTCAGGGAGGCAGAGGCAGGCGAATGCTGTGAATTCCAGGATAGCTTGGTCTACAAAGTGAGTTCAGGACAGCCAAGCCTACACAGATAAACCATATCTCAAAAGAAAACAGACGTGAGCACGAGACACACACACACACACACACACACACACACACACACACGAGAGAGAGAGAGAGACAGAGAGACAGACAGAGATAGACAGAGAGACAGAGAGAGAGACAGAGAAAGACAGAGAGGGACACAGAGAGAGAGAGAGAGTGGAAAGGAGAAGGGGAAAACTAGTGCTATCAAAGCTTATTGTATACAGAATAAAAATGCAGTAATTGTGAAGCCGCCCACCATGTCCATACTAAACACAGCAGGCTATCACACAAAAGGCCCAGAGCCATGAATTGGTTACATTTTTGGAGTCCTGGGTCCCCTGTAGTTCTGAAGTATTAAGGGTTTTGCCTTTGCTGTTTGTTACTCTGGATTTTGAAGGCAAGACAATATTGCTGAAGATAATATATATTAAAAGCAAACATTAGTTGGGTGGGGTCAGGCAGAATGTAAGCTTTTTAGGGTTACAGAGGATTACACTAGTTTTAAAGGAAAATTTCAGAAGTATAGTAGTGTGTTGAATGAAAATAAATGCTAAAAGCATTTAGGTTGTTTCTAGATTCTGACTATTATGAATAAACCTGCTATATAATAGTTGAGCAAGTGTAATTGTTGTATGGGGGAGATTCTTTTGGAGTGGTATACCCAGGATTGATATGGCTGGGTCTTGAGGTAGAACTATTCCCAGGTTTCTGAGAAAGAACCAGAATTATTTACAAAGTGGTTGTACAAGTTTGCTCTAACACCAGCAATGAAGGAGTGTTCCCCTTACTCCACATCCTTGTCAGCATTTGCTGTCACTTGAGTTTTTGATCTTACCCATTCTGATAGGTGTAGGATGGAATCTCAGGGTCTCTTTGATTTGCATTTTTCTGATGACTAAAACATTGAACATTTCAGTAATTGCTTCTTGGTCATTCAAGATTCCTCTTTTGTGAGATCTCTGCTTAGTGAGGTTGTCCATTTTTTTAATTGGGTTATTTTGTTTGCTAGTGTTAAATGTTTTGAGTTATTTATATATTTTGGAGTTATCCCTTTATAATATTTTGCTATTTGTAGAAAATGTTTTGTATATTTCTACATTTTCATTTAACATGATTTTTTTCTCAAATAGTGGATATAAAGAAAGAAGCATGTCTCCTGCAGGGGGAGACCTGGTGGCACTCAGAGGAAGGACAGCAGGTTACAAGAAGAGACTTGATACCCTATGAACATATACAGGGGGAGGTAATCCCCCTCAGGAACAGTCATAGGGGAGGGGAATAAGGGGAAAATGGGAGGGAGGGAAGAATGGGAGGATACAAGGAATGGTATAACCATTGAGATGTAACAAGAATAAATTAATAAAGTAAAAAAAAGAAAGAAGCTAGCAAGAATATTAAACTGAAGAGAGACAAGAATAATGAATGGACATATGTAAGACATTGCATTAGTTTAAATTGAAGCCATTTTATAAATTTCTATAGATATAGGTCCTTATTAACTCAAGTGTAAAGGGAATTTATCCCCCAAATTTCTGAATTCTTCTAACTTGATCCAAGCAATCACACAGATCCTGTAATTCTGATGTAACTGTAAGGTTTCCAAAGAGCACAGAAGCTATAATGTTTTCTACTGTGGTCACAATGATCATAGGGAAAGGACGACTGATGAAGCAATTAAACTTATACTCTAATATAAGCTCAATGATGGGATGCATAAAATATTTACTCTGCCTTCACTTTGCAACATTTATTTACTTCATGATATTATATATATATTTCATGATATTATTGTCCTAATATATTGTTGAGCCACATTGATGTGAAGGGCTTCAAAGGTACTGAAAACCTAAACGATCTTAAATATTAACACTATTACATTCTAAAAGGGAAGAGTTTGTCAATCTCACCGGGCAAGCTGATCACATTTTAGAGCTTTTTCATGTTACTTTTCCCCAGGTAGCAGAAAAGAATGATCTACTTACTGCTGTGGAGGCTTAAGGAAGTTGTTTGTATAGTATGTTGCTCCTTATTTATCAAAGTTCAACAGGAGGTCTGTCCAAACAATCCACAAATTTAAATGCCATGTGAGTGAAAATTTAAATGTCTTGATGTGAAAAGGGGGACATTATTTTACTCTAAAATGCTGTTATATGAATAGATAAATTTATTATGTTAAATACATGTCTATTCCAATACTGATGCTCCATCAGGATCATTAAGAGATAATCAACTGAAAATAACAGTCCATTTAAAATCTTGACAAGATGCTATATTGAAAATAAATATCTTCAGTACTTCAAAATGCAGTACACAGAAAACCTTTAAGATAAAATTAAGTATTATACTTAAATAATTAAATCTAATTTGGTGAAGGCATATGCTCATTAATTACTTTACAAGCAAGGTTTGGCACAAATACTATGCAGCATATGGATTGAGATTGTGAATCTAACTCTGATGCACTTCACAAGACATGGTGAGGATCCATGTGCTCAAAAATGTCTTTCATTTCAACAAAATTTTGTCGTGGAGAGGTTATTAATTTTGCAATGTCAGGGTAGTATTAACATTCTTATCAGTCTTTGACCACAGACATTCTCAACAAGGACTAAAACTCGTACCATCACCATTGATAATTTGTTGAAACTGTGTAAGAAAAAAAAACATTGCTAAATGAAAACTTGTCCCCATTTTAAGTCTATAGTATAAGCAACTGGAAGCATTCATAAAGAAGAGAATGTCTTCCAAATGTCAGAAAGACTAGCTTGTATCTTTTTAACAATAAATTGTGTTCATGATACTTGAACTAAAAATAATATTCTTCATTTATAAAAGGTATATAATGGTGTCTCAAACAATAAAATTAATATATATTTAGGATAAAAGTAATCCTGAAAAATCTAAAACTAGTGTTTCTTCACTGTATTTCCGTATTGTGTAATAGAATTCTTAATTTTCCCCAAAAGTCATTCACTAATTTTCATATTGAAATGTGTATAATACATAAGAATAAGTGATTTCTGTTAGAATTTTATAACAGAATTGTCACTATTACTAATTTCTCTTTGTCATCAATGTCTATAACTTAAGCAAATTTTGACATTTAATCTTTGTAAAGCAGTAACTTTTGTCATTTTTTAATTTGTATTTGTAAACTCATAAGAAACATATGAAAAAATGATATCACAAGCCCAGATATGTGAAAGTCTGAAACTCAGGTAGAATTTCAGTACCAAGACTAGAATGGTCATGTCAATGAAACTTCAATCAAAATACAAAGTTAAAATATGACTACAAATATAACTTAAGTTTGATTACACATGTGCACAACCCTATAATCTGTCCCTACCTATGCAAGATAAATAAGTAGTTAGATATTACCTCTGCGTATGTGCATGTCCAACCACTCACAAATCACTAAATGCAATTTACTAGAATATGCTTCATTGATGATTTAGTCAATTCACATTTTTTAGCAAATTTTGTATTATATTTCTTTTTCTACATATGCATTTATATTATTACACATAAATAAAATAAACTACATACAGCAAGAAGAACCATGAAACAATCAGGAATTATATAAATGTTACATTCATAGTGTTTTTTTTAAAACTTGGTTGCTTGAGAAAATATCTTTACTTCCTTGGCACATACTCTGGTGCCTCACCTTTGACCATGTCCCCTGGAGGGGGAGACCTGGTGGCACTCAGAGGAAGGACAGCAGGTTACCAAGAAGAGACTTGATACCCTATGAACATATACAGGGGGAGGTAATCCTCCTCAGGAACAGTCATAGGGGAGGGGAATAAGGGGAAAATGGGAGGGAGGGAAGAATGGGAGGATACAAGGGATGGGATAACCATTGAGATGTATATACAAGAATAAATTAATAAAGGAGAAAAAAATTGAATTGACTTGAATTGAATTGAATTGAAAATCAATATTTAGCATATCTCATCTCTATCAGCTTAAAACATCTATCTAGACCTAAAAATATCTTAACTCCTAAACAGCTAAGTATAATAATAAGACTAAACTATCTGGTCTTCAAAAGCATCAGAGGCTTGAGAAGGAATAAAATTTAGTTACCTGAATAAAACGGAAGTGCAGGTTAGCAGCTTCCAAAATGTAAAAATAACAGAGACAGTTTGCTGCCTGAACAGTCACCCAAATTCTCTATGATGTTGGAGCATCATCTTCAGCCTGCTGGCCCAATAAATCTGACAGACATATTTGTGAGGCAGGAACTATTGAGGACCTGCTTACCCTGTCTTGGCAGAATTTGACCATCGACTCTGCCTGAATCCAACCTTGCCTGTTTTTAGGCAGAATTCTGTTTATGGCAGATATGAGGACTTTTCCCCAGTGTCCAGATTGCCTCATTTGAAGCCATCTTCATAAGGAGGTTCTTTGGTGCTCATCATCTTCTTTGAGATAGTCTGGGTGTTGCCAGAAATAACCTGTCTTATTGTCAAAGAATTTTTAAGATAATAAAAACATCTATAATTGCCATATTCTGTAGTCCTCTGAAGCTTTTGAAGACCTTATTTAAATTATTTTACCTTATATATCTATAGAATCATATCTATCTGTTAAACCTAAGTTTTGTATTCCTGTGATAAAAATAGACTAGCAATTGACATGACCATAATTTGATCAAATAACAATTAGCTTGTGTTAATTACTTATCCTAAAAGCCTGCAATAGCACTTTTAAGTACTGGAAGTAAACCTTGTATTATAATGGACTTTTATGGGTACAATACCTTGTATTACGTTTGAAATATATAATGTGTGAAGAATAATCTTAAATTTGAATTCTATACCAATATATCAAAACTAAACTTATTTTGCATCAATATACAAAATTCTATACCAAAAAATTAAAAATAACCTAATTGTGAGTAGCGATTAAGGCCTTACATTGCGAAGTAGATTCAATAACCTACTTTTTGTTCTATCGTTCCTATTTATTTCTATATGTCCCCTTCTTTCTTCTCAAACACTATCTCCATACCTATGAAAGAAAGAAAAAGGAAAAGAGATATATCCTTTAATCCAACCTCATTTTCTCTCTGAATAAGACAAATAATAATTTATAACAAACTCCCAGTGAAAATAAACATCTGTAGCTCAAGAGAGCAAACAAAATCCTACCCACGCACTTGTAGAGAAAATGGGGCATCATTCTATTAATGTTTCTTCTGGTTGATTTGGGGCAAATAATACCTTCGTAGGGGCCCAAATAAAATTAGGGAAAATGGTTAAACAAGCCAGGAATAACATTTGTGGTCCAGTTTCTAAAAGTTCAGAAATTCCAGACTTAATAGGAGTGCTGTCTGGGACAGTCTGAACTGATAGACCAATTGGGATTGGAAGCTGTCTTTGAAGCTGTCCTGTTCTGATGAGGAATAGGAACTGAAGAGCCTGGAATGGAACATGAAGGATACAGGGTGTCAGCATCCAGCATCCTGAGAGGAATGAATCTCGTCAGGTCTGACACAGCATTAGTGTCTGGTTCTGTTGGCTCCGTTCTCTAGGAGGCTAGGCTGACAATCTGGTCATAGAGTTTTTTCAGTCATCTGGAGGCTAGGTGGGGAAGGCTCTGTCTGCAGAGCTGGTCATGAGGAAAGCCTCCTAGGCCTTTAGGGAGCTTTGCAGTCAGATCCCCTAGCTTGAGGGAGCTCAGGGTCGCCTGGAGCTTAGCCTGGTTGAGACAATGGGAGTCTTTGTCCCTTCCAGTGGCAGGGGCAGGGAGTGGGGAGGGAGGGGGTTGAGGGGTTGGGGAGGGAGGCAAAGAGAAGCTTTGGACTTGTAAAAGGCCAGGTAACCAACTGCACTTGGTTAAATTAAGACAGTCAAGAGCCAAAGAACTAGATTTTATTCACTAAGATAAATGATAAAAACAACTAAGAAAACATACCAAAAACCAACAACAAATACACACACAGAGAGAGAGAGAGAGAGAGAGAGAGAGAGAGAGAGAGAGAGAGAGAGAGAGAGAGAGGAGAGAAGAGGAAACAAACAAATAAACAATAAACCCACAAAACCAAAAATCAAAACAATCAAGCAAAGGGCAAAGGACCAACAAAATTTTTTTGGTATGTCTTGTTAGTTCTTTGTTTTTAAAGAATGATCAAGAGAGCAAAGGGAAAAAAAACATAAAATTAGGTAGTTAGGGAGGTTGGGAGGATCTGAGAAGAAATGAGGAAGAGGAAAACATGGTCAATATATATTGTATAAAAATCGTTTTCAGATATGACACATGAGTGATGCTTAGGAACTATGAAGAATATTTGTCCTTTTTATGCAACTTGAAGTCAAATTAGTTCAGAATAAAAAGTTTAAAAAAATTGATCACCGCCCCCCCATGCCAGGACCATGCTGTTTTTATTACTGTTCTTCTATAGTACAGCTTGACATTCAGTATGGAGATCCTCCAGAAGATATTTTATTGTACAGGAATATCTATTCTGGGTTTTTTTCCATATGAACTGTGAATTGATCTTTCAAGGTCTGTAAAGAATTGTCTTGGAATTTTTATGGGAATTAATTCACATTTTTTGAAAATTTCAGAAAACTTAAATGGGTAAAAACTCTTTTTGCCACACAGGTTAAAGAGAGTGACATGGAGAATATAAATATTGTAGAAAGATTGTACAGAATATATACCATTAATATGCTTAGTTTCTACCAATATGTAAACAGTACAAAGAAAAAAATGTAAGAACCTTTTTTTTTCCCAAAAAATTTCAGAGGCAAATGAGTTAATTTTCAGTATCTTCCTTAAATGCTTAACTATGTAAATTCAAGGGTAGGTGTCAACGTCAGTGACCTTTGTAAAAATAACGTTTCAAAAACTACAAGGCACATACTTTGGCTATGAAATAGAATTAAACTGCTACAGTCATTTTTATCTCACTTAATCTTTATATTGGCCATGGAAATTACTGTATGCTCTATGCATTTTGCAATTCCCCAGATAGATACAGTTTCTGGGTAACTTTCTTCTCTTTACCCATTGGCATATGATGACATCATCTTTCAAATATACTTTTAACACATACTGTTTTGTAATCTTCAAGTGTATTGAATTTCTGATTAAAAAATAAAACTCAATTGGCAACCAAGAAATATTTAAAAATAGTCTTAACGTAAGTAATTTATTCTCCATTTGAAACCTTTTGAAGGTCTTTCATTATCTTATCTGACACTACAGAGAGTTTTTTGAGTTAAGTGATACCACTTTTCTCATCTTGCCTTTATAAGGAGCCACTGCTTTACTTAACTGAAAACTCCCACTTATAAGTGAATACAAACCATGTTTGTTTCTGGGTCTGGGTTACTTCACTCAGGATAATAGGGTTAGAATTCACAGATACCTAAAGTCTCAATAGGATGTCCTCTCCTCTGACCCACTGTCTTGGTAAATAAAGTTTTTCATGGGACGTATCCCTTGGACTAGTGTTTTGATATAAGTGAGTATATACCATTTGTTTCTTTTTGCTTCTGGGTGAACTCACTCATTATGATCATTTCTAGATCAATCCATTTGTCCACAAATTTTAGGAATTCCTTGTTTTTAATAGCTGAGTAGTATTCCATAGTGTAAATGTACCACAGTTTCTTAGTCCATTCTTCTACTGAGGGACACTTAGGCTGTTTCCATGTTCTGGGTATTATGCATAAAGCAGCTATGAACATGGTTGAACATATGTCCCTGTTGTGTGGTAGGGCATTTTCTGGGATATTCCAAAGAGTGGAATAGCTGAATTTTGAGGAAGCCCTATTCCCATTTTTCTAAGAAAGCGTCAGATAGCTTTCCAAAGTGGTTATACTAGTTTGCATTCCCACCAGCAATGAAGGAGTGTTCCTCTCTCTCCACATCCTAGCCAACATGTGGTGTCATTTGAGTTATTGATCTTAGCCATTCTGATGGGTGTAAGATGGAATCTCAGTGTCGTTTTGATTTGCATTTCTCTGATGACTAACGAGGATGAGCATTTCTTTAAGTGTTTCTCAGCCATTTGATACTCCTCTGTTGAGAATTCTCTGTTAAGTTCCAAGCCCTATTGGTTTTGTGGTGTATAAATTCTTGAGTTCTTTATATATTTTGGATATTAAACCTTTGTCAGATGAAGGGTTGGTGAAGATCTTTTCCCAGTAGGCTGTCGCTTTGTTCTACTGACAGTGTCTCCCGCCTTACAGAAGCTTCTCAGCCTCATGAGGTCCCATTTATTAATTGTTGACATTAAGGCCTGGGCTGTTAGTGTACTGTTCAGGAAGTTGTCTCCTGTGCCTATGTGTCCCAGGCTCTTCCCCACTTTTTCCTCTAACTGAATTAATGTGTCTGGTTTAAAGTTGAGGTCTTTAATCCACTTGGACTTGAGTTTTGTGCATGGTGACAAATAGTGGTCTAATTGCATTTTTCTACGTGTAGACATCCAGTTAGACCAGCACCATTTGTTGAAGATGCTATCGTTTTTCCATTGAATAGATTTGGCTTCTTTGTCAAAAATCAAGTGAGCGAATATGTGTGGATTCATCTCTGGGTCTTCAATTCGATTCCATTGATCCACCAGCCTATTGCTTTGCCAGTACCATGCTGTTTTAATTACTGTTTAGGTGAGAGTAGCATGGAAGAATGAGGAAATAGTAGGATCCACAGGGTCCTGGAAACCTACAAGAAGAACTTTATGATAGGCAGATCTGGGTCCTGGGGTCCTCCTTAAACTAAGGCACCAGCCAAGGAGAATATAGGCAGTAAACGTCGAACCCCTACCAAGACCTAGCCAACGAACAGGATATTCTCCACCGTTGAGTGGAGAGTGAGATCTGACTCTCACGTGAACTCTGGTGCCCCTTTTCTGACCACGTCCCCTGGATGGGGAGGCCTGGTGGCACTCAGAGGAAGGATAGCAAGTTACCAAGAAGAGACTCAATATTCTAAGAGCATATATAGGGGGAAGAGGTCTCTCTCAATCACAGACATAGGGGAAGGGTGAAGGGGGAAAGTGGGAGGGAGGAGGAATGGGAGGAAACAGGGGAAGGGCTAACAATCAAGATGTAATATGAATATATTAATAAAAAAAGTAAAAGAAGAAAGAAAAATAAAGCATCAATCCTTTATAGATTAAAAAAAAGAATCAACAAGCGGGGACATGACTGGAAAGGGGAAATAGAATCGATTTTGCAGGTGGACTGGCATTGGATGAGGATTTCAATATGAGGGATCAGGTGGGTGTAGGGTAGGAGAAACTAAGACAACTGAAACTGGGAGGGAGGGGGCTTTGGGAAGGTGATATAAAACTTATTGCTGTGGAAACTCCATGGAATGTAAGGGTGTGACCCTAGGGAAATCTCTTATTAATGGGGGATATGGAGTCTGAACTGTCTGTATTCTATAACCAAGCAGTGGGGCTGGGACATCAACCTAATCACTGTCCTGCCTACAAGATGTGCTGGGATAATGGTGGTGCAGGACTTATGGGAATGACCAAGGAATGCTTGGTCAAACTGGAGATTCAAGTCAGGAGAGGGGGCCCACACCTGACACATTCACTGCCTGGATGGCTAAGAACCAGAGGCAAGAGATCCCAAAGATCCAGGATGGAACCAATCATTAATGTATTGAAAAAGTCAATGAAATGATTCCAAACTCTATTCTTCTGTACTCACGGGTGCCTAGCCCAGTTGAAATCAGAGAAACATCCATTTACAACTGATGGGAGTAGAGGCAGAAACCCACAGCCAATCACAAAGCAGACATGTTTGGTGGATACTCTGGGAAGCCTGCTTTTCTTTTTCTTTTATTCTTTCTTTTCTTTTCTTTTTTTTTTTAATAAGGGAAATGGAAGAGTATATCTGGAGGAGAGGCAAGATGGGGAGAGCCTTAGGGTGTTCTCAGGATGAAAAGTTGCAGTCAGTATTAATGTATGAGAGAGAAATTTAAAAAAACAATAACATAAATGCATAAATAAAAATAAAACAATAAAAGTAAAAGAAGAACAACTGCAAAACACAGGCCTGTTAGCTTTAGGTCCTCATTGATTTGGAGCACATGTAGTGAATATCATTACTTTGCTGGGAACATTATATGTTCAGCATTTGTGTTTTAAGTTATGGGGATAATGGACCTATTAGGTTTTGGATGTTGCCTGCAGTTTGTGCTGTTTTCTTATTGTCCTTGGTTTGCAAATTTAGTCACTAATTCAGTCTAAAATATCTATTAAACATAACTATCAAAGACTCTAATGAAATATTTTGAAGGTGGAATTACTGTTTTAGAAAACTTAGTGAGCATCAAATACTTGCCACTGTATAGTATGGTAAATAGAGAGAAAGGGAGAGAAACACAGACACTCTCAGAGGGAGAGAGACTGAAAGAGGAGAGAAGAGAGGAAGCGAACTCAGATTTTGGCATCATACTGAGTGAAGAAAAGCAATGCAAATTATAAGAGTTTTTATAGAAGAAGAACATAAATGACAAATGTTTTTATAGGCACTAAAGACACACTTCTTCACAAAGTCACGACTCTTGGTTTGTGTTACTCATGACTAAAATATTTAAATGACAACTATTTAAGAATTGTCATGCCTCTGAAAACATTTAACATGAAATAAAATTTAAAACTAATATAGAAAATATGTCTGTCAATGTGTGTCTTTATTCTCCGGTACCAATATATGTAAATTCACTTTCATAACCCTGCAGTTGGTTCTCCCAAAAATATAACTCTGAAGAGATTATACTAGTGGAGGTCTTGACTTCTTCTTGAAATCTCATATTTAATGCTCAAGGTGTAACTCTTGGAAAATCAGATGTGTAAATTTCTAGAATGGGTGCTCAATTATGTTTTAGGACAGTCATTTTTTCTCAATGAAATAATGTGCATTGGTGTGAAGTAAAAAAAGTACCAAGAATAATATTTGTTTCTTTTCCACATAAATACTTGTAATAAAATATAAATTATTTAGGATCAAGTAGCATACAATACCTTACAGTTGAAGAGTTAAAAAATACAGTTATTACAAAGCAGAAAACATTTCCCAGGGGCAGTTTATTCTTAAGAATTTGAAAACTAAAGTTTATTTGAGGCCATATGTTCTCTTTATTTTCATTGCTTCATAAACTGAAAAAAATTAAAAGCACTTATTTAGAACTGTGCAGTATAAAACATTGTTTTGAAGGGTCTACACACGAATGCAAAAGGTTATCCCACAGTGAAAATAATTGAATGCCCCAGAGGTGAGTAATTTTTCACTTCCTTAGCCTGTGTTTACTTATCTCAATCCTAGTCTGTCTATCTTTAAAATCCTCTTTTAAAAAACAGCACGATGATTTTTGGAACAAAATGAGATTAAGAGGGAGAGCTGTGTGAACTGAGCAAAAGCCTTCATTGTACTTAAAATGAACTGTGCATTTTTGTCATACTCTTTGAAATTTAATCATTTGATGAATTTTTCATTAAAAGGAAATGTGTCATTGAATAATATGGCACTATTATGTGTTACATATAGTCTGTAACAAGATATGGAGCAGTCAAGTTTACCATTTCGCAGTGATATTTGTGAATTGATGTTAATACAGGCCATAAGTTTTTACAAAAGTGTAATACTGTTAATGAAAACCATGTGACTTTTCACAAATATAATCTTATGTATGGGTTAATGTTCATATTTGTATCATGCGCTCATATGTTGGGGGATGGTCTGATGTATTTTGATGATTATTACTGTTTGCTGTCTCTGTGATGCGCCTTTTGATTAATAAAAGGCCATCACACTTGGGCAGGGCAAAGGAGATAGGTGGGGCTTGGAGAGAGAGGGATATTGCCATGAAGACAAGGGAGAATGATCTTGAGGAGAGGAGAGGGGAGGGGAGGGGAGGGGAGGAGAGGGGAGGGGAGGAGAGGGGAGGGGAGGAGAGGGGAGGGGAGGGGAGGGGAGGAGAGGAGAGCAGAGGAGAGGAGAGGAGAGGAGAGAGGAGGGGAGGGGAGGGGAGGGGAGGAGAGGAGAGCAGAGGAGAGGAGAGGAGAGGGGAGGAGAGGGGAGGGGAGGGGAGGAGAGGGGAGGGGAGGGGAGGGGAGGGGAGGGGAGGGGAGGGGAGGAGAGGGGAGGAGAGGGGAGGAGAGGGGAGGGGAGGGGAGGGGAGGGGAGGGGAGGGGAGGGGAGGAGAGGGGAGGAGAGGGGAGGGGAGGGGAGGGAAGGGGAAGAGAGAGGAGGGGAGGGGAGGGGAGGGGAGGGGAGGAGAGGAGAGCAGAGGAGAGGAGAGGAGAGGGGAGGGGAGGGGAGGGGAGGAGAGGGGAGGGGAGGGGAGGGGAGGGGAGGGGAGGGGAGGGGAGGGGAGGAGAGGGGAGGGGAGGGGAGGGGAGGGGAGGGAAGGGGAAGAGAGAGGAGGGGAGGGGAGGGGAGGGGAGGGGAGGAGAGGAGAGGGGAGGGGAGGGGAGGGGAGGGGAGGGGAGGGGAGGGGAGGCCACTAGTTAAGTTCCTGTGCAGTCATCAACTGGGCACTATAGTAACTGCAGAATTGTCTAATGTATCATATTCCAAATGAGACTTAGTTTATAGAACTATAAGGATAGGTTCAGTGTCACACCTTCAAAACATGGTGACAGCCACATTAAAAATGAAATGTGAGTTCACAATTTGGAAAGTAAAGCTCACAACATCAATACCAACCTTTCAACAATGCACAGAGAAAATAGAATGAAAAACAGAAAGTTTATTAAAATGCTTGAACTATGTGATAGGCTGAAATGTAACTGAAATGTGCATTCTGTTCAAGAACAGCAAATTACATAAATGTATTATGATAAGACATATGTGAATCCAAAATACTGGCCTCTCATTTTTTTTGTATTGGAATCTATGCTCAATAGTATAATAATAATAATAATAATAATAATAATAATAATAATAATAGATCTGGGGCCTAGGACCTATATAATCATTGTTTCCATCAGCTAGTAGGTCACTCTCATGATATTTAGGCTACTATCGATCATATAAACTGTACATCTTCCCCCAAGGATCAGGAAGACTTGTGGAAAAAGTGTTTCAAAAAGTACAATATCCAAAAATGTAAATGACTGTAGGAACATGCTACCTTCTGAATGCATCCAAGAAGCTGTACCTGTGAGATCCTGGGAGTAAAGTTGGCATGCGTAAGACCTGCCTAAGCCTAGGCCAGACCAAACTCCAGCATAGGGATCAGGCATGGAGAATGAAATCCTACCACTACCTATGAGCTATCTGGCAATGTAGATCTAGGAAGTTCGGGAAAGACATAGTTGAGTATGATCAAACACACTGGGTGAAATTCTCAAAGAAGTATATATTTTTAAAGGAGCATGTATATTTCATCTACTTTTATGAAGCATTATAACAAAAATTTTAGGCAGGAAAATCTAAAAAGACATTTGAATTTCTTTTTTAAAAAATATTTTATTTAACTTATGTGCATTGGTGTGAGGGTGTCAGATCTTGGCGTTACAGACAGTTGTGAGCTGCCATGTGAGTGCTGGGAATTGAACCTGGGTCCTTTGGAAGAGCAGGCAGTGCTCTTAACCACTGAGCCACCTCTCCAGCCCCGACATTTGAATTTCTAAGTATATTTTGGAAAAGAAGAACTAAATCTTCCTCTTAAAATCCTAGTTCAAAATAGATGATAATTTATTAAACTTGCATTTGTATTTTTTGGCAGAACATGTGTGTAAAATAAATAGTAGAGATAATGTCCTAGTGTCAATTTCAGCTTGACACACTTGGAAAAAGAAGACCAAAGAACCACTTCCTTCTGATTGGCTTACAACAACAAAACAAAACAAAGCAAAACAAACAAAAAACAACCACAAAAAAAAACCCAAAAAACCAAAAACTAGCCAGCACAAAGGAGAGACCTACCAATTCCTGATAAAGTGTCACATGTTCTGGGATTCATGTATATGAAAATTCAGAATGGGGGAAATTACATGGTAATATTATATAGAAGGTTAGAGGGGAGCTCGTTTGGGAAATCCTGCTGGTAATTATAAAATTTCTTTTTAATGACATAAATAGCCTTAAATTAATAGAGCAAAGAGTGTGGAGCTTTGGTAACACACAAAAATCTTTTAAACTTATATTCTACATTTGGAATTTTGAGTATATTGATTTTGTATCAATGAAGCTATTATTGTTTATATGCATATTGCTAGGTGTAAGAAATCCTCATTTTATCTAAATTACTGCATTGAAAAGGTATAATTTTAAAAATTGACATTTTAGCACAGACTTGCTACTGCAGACTTATTTGCAGATCCTCCTTTAAAACAAAGAAAGAAGAAAGAACGAAGGAAAGAAATAATTATAAACTTACCTTTTAAAGGTAAAAATAAGTTTTGTTGATACAATGGTACTAAAATTTAGTAATTTATTTCCAAGTTTAATTTAGAATGCGATTTCCTGATTAAATTTATTGTAGGTAGTTCCATAGTGAATATCATTGCTTTTGAATCTTTAGGATATGAAATAAGCTTTCAAAATATCAGTAAAATTATGATAGGGTTTCAAAATGAACCAAATGTGTTTAGTTCCAGTGTTATATAGTTAATGGTATAAAGAGGTAACCAGGAAGAAGAGGGGAATTTCTAACATTCAGTACAGTGCACTTCAAACTGAACAGAATAAAACCTATATAGTACAATTTGATGGCTTCTGGATCTAAATCAAGCATATCTCTTAGAAGATTTTTTTTAATTAAAATAAATTTCAATTAAATTTAAATTAAAATAAATTTTAATTGTAATGTTAGATTTCAGGAGGCTTAACCAGGAAAAGGATAAATATCTGTAGTGGCTTCCATTTCAAACAGACAATAGATAATGGGGAACGTATAGAAATATAGGGATATTAAATGAAAATAAAAGAATAAGTAATGTTATAATAGCTTCAAGTTGACTTAAATTAAGTAGGATCTAAATATTATTAGAAATATGAATTTAGGTGACATTGGGTGTCAGAATAACATGATTAAATAAGTATGTCTTTATTATTTAAATAAATATATATATATTTTGAGAGCATATGCACCGTTTTTTTGATTTTACTAATGGATTGGGTTTGACATGGAAATGGTGATGATTGAGGGAACTGAAAGTAGGCACCACACTTGAAAAAAAATACTTTGGAAGTTTCATTCATGGATTAGATATGGCTGACTACAGACAAAAAGAAATCAAAGATGACAATATATTTTTTTCCCCACTGAGCTGCAAGAATAATGATATTGACAGTGATGGCTTACAGCCAGGCTAGAGAAAATAATGAGCAGGGTTATAGACACGTTAGGTTGAAATGTCAGTGGTATATTCAGTTAGAAGTATGCAGACAGCCGATCATGGGAGTTAAAGAACACAAGCAGACAAGGATAACTTCCTGCTTTCAGTTTTTTACATTAACTTTATCTAGCTGTCTCTCCTTCTCAGTAGCTTGACTATAGAATCTTCTCCCAATGTTCTTTCAGACTTTCATCATTCATTGTTGGAAAGATCTTCATGATTGTCTTTTATTATTTGCCTACATTTCCAGGATGATTTTACTATTTGAACTTAAAACCTAAAGAAGTTATTTTATTTGGTTTATCTTATTTTATTAACTATTTTTTACTTCTCCCCTTACTTGGACAATTTTCCCTAGCATTACATGTGCAAATGTTTGAAAATATGCTGCTTTCCCAAAAGAAATATGAAGGCTCTGGCAAGTTCAAGTAAGGAATAGGGACTAGCATTTTCAATATTATCTGCTTGTACAATTTTTGCTTATGTTGTAACATATATAGTGTTTTCAATGTGTTTTAAGTGAAACTGCATAAACTATATATTGTAAACGCCAAGGTGCAGAATACGCCAAAGTAAAACAAGAAAATTGAAGTAATTCAATTTTAATACCATAATATTCTTTCTTGCTTTGTGTGTGTATGTGCACAAATTATGGTGTGTGAAGGTGCTCATGAGCACTTCGCAGCATGAATGTGGAGCTCAGAGCACATCCTTGGATACCTGTCCTCTCATTTCACCTTGCTTGAGACAAGATCCCTGTGCTATTTTCCCATTTGTATAGCAGATGATCTCAGCCTAGAGATTCTAGGATTCTCCTTTGTTCATCTGTTATAACCTATTAAGAGAGTTGGAATTAGAGAAGCGCACATTAGAAATATGTTTCGGAGTTCTGCAAAGTTGCTGAGGACTGTAACTAAGGTTGTTATCCTCCAGTAGCATGGACTTTTACTTACAGAGTAGTGTTCCTAGACACACAGTCCAGTAATTTTTAAAGAATCAGTAAATATGACTTCCTCAGGCTTCTATTTTGCAATAAAATGCATCACTCATCCTTCGATCCAAAGCTAATTTTTAAATGTCCACAAATACCAAGTGTTAAAGAGCTTATGCCATTACCCTAGATCAAGCTTACAGGAATCAAAAGCTTACACAATTTACTAAGACTTCTCTGTTTCTATGACCTATGTATGACACAACTGAAAAAAACTCATTAAGTAATGTGTATTTAACTGTATATTGGTACACATTCACATTGTTTCACCAAAATTAACTTCAAAGATGTACTTACTTTTCCATAAAAATATAATCCTTGGTATTTTTGCTTCATTGATCTGGCATGTATTCATTTGTCATTTTTTAACTCCAAATGTCTGAATAATCTTTTTCTCATCATAGTCATAAAACAAATGTTAGTGTCTACTTTTGTAACAGAAAAATAATACCCATCCCTCTTACTATGTCTTATCAAAAAACATTTCTCATAATTAACAATGTTTTTCATGTATTTTGTAAATGTTTTTCTGTTTTGTACTTTACTACATAAAATTTCAAGTGTAAAATTTCTTGGCTTTCTGATTAAGGTAATACAACAGTTTTTTGGTTTTGGTTTTTAATGAACAACACACAGTAGTTCCTATACATGCATATGTTTTTTTTATTTTAAATGACAGTTTAATTCAAGCAAATAATATTATTCTCTTTTTTAAATTTTTATTTTTTTAAATTAATTTATTCATATTACATCTCAGTTGTTAGCCCATCCCATGTATCCTCCCATTCCTCCCTTCCTCCCACTTCCCCCTCACTCCCCTCCCCTCCCCTAAGTCTGTGTCTGAGGGGGACCTCCTCCCCCTGAATATGCTCATCCGGTATCAAGTCTCTCCTTGGTGACCTATTATCTTTCCTCTGAGTGCCACCAGGCGTCTCCATCCAAGGGACATGTTCAAATATGGGGCACCAGAGTTTGTGTGAAAGTTAGATCTCCTTCTCCACTCAACAGTGGAGAATGTCCTGTCCATCGGCTAGTCTGGGTAGGGGTTCGAGGTTTACTGCCTATTTTTTCCTTGGCTGTTGCCATAGTTTGCGGAAGACCCCAGGGCCCAGACTCGCCTGTAGTTTTCCAGGACCCACTGGATCCTTCTATTTCCTTTTAAGAAATGCTCGACCTCCTTAGTCATCAGAGAAATGCAAATCAAAACGACACTGAGATTCCATCTTACACCCATCAGAGTGGCTAAGATCAATAACTCAACTGACACCTCATGCTGGCGAGGGTGTGGAGAGAGAGGAACACTCCTGCATTGCTGGTGGGAATGCAAACTAGTACAACCACTTTGGAAAGCTATCTGGTGCTTTCTCAGAAAAATGGGAATAGGGCTTCCTCAAGACCCAGCTATTCCACTCCTTGGAATATACCCAGAGGATGCACTACCACACAACAGGGACAATATTATTCTCAAAAAACATGTTTTCATTATTTACTCTAGTGTGGTATGAGTATTTCACAATTTTAGATAGACTCAGTAGATCAGATAACTTGCTATTTTTTCTTAGGATTTTTATATGAAAAATTAAGATGATCAAAAATTAATCAGTGAAAAGTAGGAATGGTATAAAATATGTGAGCACATTTACTTCAGTCCTTGTCATGGAAATTAATTGCTGAGCAAAGTAAAAACATGGCATATATTCCTCAAATACCTTTCAAAGCAAACAAACAGAAACAAAACTTTAGACCATAAAAATTGTGGTAGTATTTCTTAACATTGAATATTTTGTGTTGTCAGTCTAGGACAGGGGACCTTGATATAGAAATGTACTTTAAGGTATACCTCATACAAACATAAATACCTGTCACCTATAGAGGAAATCTTTAAGCATGATGAATCGTATGAGTATCCCTGAAGCAAATAATGTCACTAATAACCAAGAGTAGGCATATGGAGTTGCCCTCAGAAATGTTAACACTGGACACAACAGCAAAAGAATATGGTTAAAAAAAGATAAATAACTTCATTGTGTTTCAGTATCCTAAGTAACTATAGGACACCAGGAGGAACTCCAAGCCAAGACTGTATTTTCACTAATAGGTCCCTTTGTGACTATATAGGGCATGCATACTGGGCAGTGAGAAATTCTAAGGAATCGAGTCATTTACTCCCACGTTCACATACCCCACATTCCTTTGTTGGTCTGCAAATTTCAAAACATTCTGCCATACTTGTAGATAGTGCATTACCTAAGGGACCCAAAATACCATAGCACACAAAGAATTTGGAGTTGAGCGGAAAAACTCACTTCAGGAAATAGTAAGTAAAAAAATTTACCAAGTCAAACTCTTAAAACTTGAGATAAAGTATATACATTCCACTATCTAGAATATTACATAGGATAATTTTTAAAAGCATGATGTTCTTTGGCAAAAAAGAGCAGATAAAAACTCAGAAACTAAATAGAATTTTAGATATATTGTCTAGACTTGTGAAATCATTACTCAAATTTAGGACTCACAGGTCCTTTAGAGGGTAGCATCTTCATATTCCAGAATCTCCTCCATCTGAATCTTATGCAAGTACCCTGTGGAGTCTTCACAGTGCATGTTATTTGATGCTTTTTGAACTTGTAATGTCAGCATCTATAAATGTGAAACATTGGGTTTTATAAAAACTCATTTGATTTTACTTGAGAAGTCAGAAAACAGATCATGCCAGGGAAAGGGTGACTGGAAGCTATACCAAACACATTCTGTGTTTTGGGTACTATCTCTGTAGGTGACCCAGACTTGTACAATTAAATCGAAGTGTAGAAACATTTTTCAAATTAGAATTGAAACTTATGGTTGCCAGTTAAATACCTTTACTTTCTTATGCAGAAACAATTTTTTTCTGTCTATCATGCTCCAACAATGATGAAATGCATGATTCAATGTATGAAAATAAATAATCATCAAGAAATTATTAAAGAAAAAAAATTTTGTGATGCTAGCTAGGAAAAAATGATTTGCCTAAACTATTTAATAATTCTCCTGTATTTCAAAATATTACAGGGTTGATTTATTCATCTTTGAATAGATGAATATCTTTGGAGTAGAATGTTGATAATATAGTTGGAATGTAGCTTTCACAATAATAGTACAACCATATAATTATTCTCCTGTTTCATAATTATTTTTCTTTAGTGATTTAGAGCTAGAGTGTTGACCACTGACATTAATTTTCTTCACTATCTCCCATTTTATAGGGGTATATAACTTCCAAAAATAAAATTTAAGTATGCAAATCAGTTAGTTATTTAGGATTGATTAGCATATTAAATTGATTTATAATTGAATTTATTTTATCAAGATATATATTTACCAAAGTGCTATAATCAATGTATATTGATAAAAATCCAGGTTTCCATGAAATATAGTATCATCTTTCCTGTATCATTACATGTTCAAGAAAGTCATGGGGATATATGTGCATATAAGTTTAATGTAAGTTGTGAACTCTTAGTTGAACAATTGGCATTTCCCTTCTCAAACATAATTTTAGATGCTAATAAATAATTTTACCCAATTCCAGGAACAAATGTCCTGTGTACTCAAAGATATAAATGTGTGCAAAATGGTTTATTTTCATTAATGAAATATGGTTGCACAAAAATGTGTGAAGTAAATATAAGTTCACCCACCCCAAACTATAAAAAAAGTCTCTCAAATTTTATCTTCTGTCTGAACTATTGCTTTCTAGTTATCAGTATGGCTTACATCTCTACCAGCTTTATATTGTTTATGAATTTATGTAAGATAGACTTTATGTTCAGCTTTAATTTCCTCATTTGTCTATTTGCTTTCTTTCAAATTAATGACCTTTCTAGTACTAATTTCATTGCATGTATATATGTATATACATACATGTATATATATATACATAAATATTTGTTTATATTTCTAAAGCTAAGCTGCTTAGTCTATATAATGTGACTTGTAAATATTTTCAGGGTTGGTCTTTTGTCACTGGAAAACCAATTGTTAAGCTTTTTAATGGGAAAATTGTTTCTCCACCTTCTAGCTTCCTTCAGTTACCTATAGTACTTTGTGTAGTGTTGAGGCCCAGTTGGTTTTTCCCGGTCACCTTTAGCGTGTTCACTGGTGTCATCTTTGCTAATGTCATGTTTTCTAAGTCACGGTGTGGAGGCTTTATGTGGCTAGCTTCTGATATTACTAGGAGACAAATTAACACTTCAAACTCCCTGATTCTCTAACAATATTTCTGTCCCCTCTTACATAATACTCCCCAAGGCTTAGTGTGTGGTTTTTATAGAAGCACTACAAAAGCAGACATGAAACTAAACCAGGAAATTATTACTAATAGAATTTGATCCTATAAATTATCTGAGGCTCATGAAACTTAAACCTGTGACTCTGCAATTTTAAATATATATAACCTTGAACTAGAAGCTAAACATGTAATCTCAGCTAGATTAATACCATATTGACCTTCAGATTTGGAATATTATTCTATTCGGATCTTATTCTATGGTTTGGAACTGACTCTAGCTCACTAATCTCTTCCCTTTGCTTTTAATCAGTTATTACTCTAATTAGACATGTGTATGAGTTTCGTGTCTGCATGCAGGTATATGAGCCCTGAGTCTTCCAGCTGCTCATGGAGGCAAGAAGACAGCGCTGCATCTCCTGGTACTGGAGTTGCAGACTGATGTAAGCAACCACACAGGTGGATACTGAACCCAGATCTTCCAGAAGAAAAGCCAGTACTCTTACCCTTGGCTAATCTCTTCAGCACACAGCCATCAAACCTACAGCATCAACTTCTTTAAAAATGTCACTTTTATTAGTCTTTTTTTCTTCAGAATACTTACCATAAATAGAAAGTTTTTCCACTTATTTATGTTCTTCAGCTGTCATCAGTTTTGTTTGTTTGATGCAGCCCTTTCACTGGGAATAGATGCAATATACATTTTCCAACCCTTCAGTGGTTGTTTCTATTTTGCTTGGAAAGGTCCTGTAAGTCATATATTTTTATAATCAACCAGTTCTTTAATATGTTCTTTATTTTGATAAATATTCCTGTAGATTACCTTGCTTTGAGAAGAAAACAAATGTATCACTTTTTCAAAGAAAAGTTTTTCATAATTTTAATCGGTATAATTTTAATTTAAGGAATAACCTCTTCCTTAAGTTAAAAGCTATGGTTAGTCATCTTATTAAATGCTGAAGATACTTTATGGAAGGAATGTTACAACTTTGTTTTAAGGCATTTTTTAAAAATCCATATATGTATTTCTCTGAGGGTAACATTACTTGTATATACTAAGTGCATCTGTGCTACAACCAAAATGATTCTCAGATTATTCTATTGATCTGTAAAAAAACTAGAAGATATTATTATTATACTAACTTTCTACCACTATAACATTTTAAAAATTACTCCCATAGACTTTTAAAGATAATTTAGCATACTTTTTGTTTCAAACTGTGAAACTTGGTACACGGCCTTAGGCCACCTTTTAATGACTTCAGATGTAAAATGAAGTTTCCACTTCATAACATTCATTATGACTTAAAACTCACCCACACTTTCTTCAGAGCCATGATTTAATCACTTTCCTCCTGCAATTCTGCTTACCTTTAATTACTTCAAAGCATGACTGAAATCAATGTCTTCATTTTAATATGAGGGCTGGTGAATCAATAAAAGATCTGGATTGATATTTACTCTGAGTAAAAACACTATTAAGGAAAGAAAAGGGAAAGTTTGGGCAAGAAATACCTTCCATTTTTGTCTTCCTCCTTGTTTCAGTGATGGAAGAGACGCTGGACACAGGTATCCCCTGGCAAATTGTCCTGTCACTGTCGTATTAACAAACAACCTCAAGCTTTTTAGAAAATTAGGTTTGTCAACGATATTGAGTTGTGTGGCTGAGCACACAGTAGATGGGAATGAAAGATTATAACTTAAGCCTGTAAAGTCCTTTTGAGAAACTTATTAGTTAGGTCCACGAGGCATTCACCTTCCTCAAGTGTGAGCTGGAAATGCTATTGCTGTATTATTTATAAATGACTCATGAGATATCAATACACCATTTTGACTTTTCTTATTGGCAAGAGGAAAATATATTTATTTTTTGGCAAGCATTGTTATTACAAGCAGGAATTTGAGAATTCATATATTAAAATAAAATCAATTAAGTTTAAACCAGATAACAACTCACATGGCACATGAATCATCATTCTTTATACAACACAAGGAAGAACAGCAGAGACTTGGTTTTGTGCTTCCATCCAAGCTGGAGACAAATCATTTAAAAGATGGTAGTGATGTTCAACATCATACTGTTTTACTTATGGAGATAATCAGTGACATGTCTATTAAGTGACTTCATCTAGATGAATGTTAATTGAGGCAATATCTAATATTACAATGAGGATATAAAGCAACTCTTTGAACTTCTGCAAACCTGACTACTTCTATATGTTTGTTATGAAGCAAAAAAAAGATATTACTATATTGTGTTCCTTAGTATTTGGGAAATTATATGTAAAAATGAACTGTATTACATACAGGTTTATGCATGACCACATGATGGTATATGCAAATATGATATTGGTGAATGTATATGTGGTGACTTATGAATATGTTTGTTTATTTAAACATCATGCATTGTTGTGAAAGATGATGAGATAAAACATTATACTATTAAATAAGTGTATACTATTTGGAAATTTGATTTCTGTATGCTGACATTAGAGTTTACTAAACAATATGTGTTTATTATAGTGAAAACATTACTATATATGTGTATATATACACATATATTGCTGTTATTTAACTTTTGTCTCACTGACTAATTTTGATTAAATGAATTTCCTTAAGACACTACTGCATATGGTAGAAATAGTACTATAAAGCAATAACCAGAAGTATGAATAAAATGATTGATTGTTTAAATGCATTATTGTTCTCACAGGGCCTGATTTAACAATAGTCAGAATATGCCTGCCTTTGTAAAGTAATAATAAATATTTATATATTTGATTTTATATTTTCCAATTGCTTTATTTGAGATAATTGTAAAAAAGGGATTATTCATCAAATTAAATTTCTTTGATGAAAATCTATTTGCCGTTGATTCACCTAGGCATAGCTATCAGAAGTGAGCTGCACACTGTCCCTGAACCCCCATCTGCTGTTATAAAGATGATAGAGGCCTTTAAAGAGGAAGTGAATAAATCCTTTAACGAAAAACAGGCAAATACAATCAAACAGGGGAGGAAGTGAATGAACTGGTTAATGACCTGAAAATGGAAATAGATACAACATAGAAAATACAAACTGAAGAATTCCTGGAGATGAGCACCTAGGGAAGAGAAAGGGACTACAGAGATAAGCATCACTAACAAAAAACAAGAGATGAAAGAAAGGATATCAGATGTAGAAGGTATGATTAGAGAAATCAATATACCAGTCAAAGAAAATGTTAAATCTAAACAGTTTCGACAGAAAACATCCAAAAATGAGGGACACTAAAGATACAAAACCTAAGAACAATAGTAATAGAAGAAGAATGATCCCAGCTCCAAGGCTCATAAAATATTTTCAACAAAATCATAGATGAAAACCTCCCCAATGAAAAGAAAGAGATGCCTCCAACCACACAAGAAGCTTATAGAACAGCAAATAGTTTGGACAAGAAAATACAATCATCCCACCACATAATAATCAAACACTAAATGTACAGAATAAAGAATATTTTAAAAAACAAAGAGAAAAGGCCAAGGAACATAAAAAGTCATATCTATGAGAATTACATCTGATTTTTTTAACAGAGACTCTAAAAGTCAGAATGGCCTAGACAGATGTATAGCAAACTTTAAGAGACCACAGATGGCAGCCTAGAATTCTATATAGAACAAAACTCCTAATCACCGTAGATGGAGAAAACAAGGTATTCCATAAAACAACCAAATTTAAGCAATATCTTTTCACAATTCCAGCCCTATAGAAGATACTTGAGGGAAAACTGCAACCCGAAGGTGTTAAATATACAAATACACACACACACACACACACACACACACTTACACACACACAACAACAACAACAACAAAACCAACCAAACAAAAATAAACAACCAAACAAAAACACAGGAAATAAATAACCCAACACCAGCAAAACCAAAAGAGGACAATCTCTCTCTCTCTCTCTCTCTCTCTCTCTCTCTCTCTCTCTCTCTCTCTCTCTCTCTCTCCCTCAATCTCCCCACCACCTCCATTAAAATAACAGGAATTAAGAATCACTGTTGATTAATATCTCTCACCATTAGTGGATTCACTTCCCGAATGAAACGACCCAGGCCAACAGAATGGATACACAAACAGGGTCCATCGTCCTGCTACATACAAGAGACATACTTCAGTAACAAAGATAGACATTCTCTCAAAGTAAATGGCTGGAAAAAGTATTTCCACACCAATGGTCACAAGAAGCAGGCTAGAGTAACTATCCTAATATCTAATAAAATAGGACAGCATTGTGGAAAGCATCTGCTCTCAATTGATCTAGCATTTCAGACTGTCCCAAACAGGACTCTTATTAAGCCTGGAATCTCAACATTTAGAATCTGGAGCATCATCCCTGGCTTATTAACCATTTTCCCCAATTTTTTTGGTGCCTTCAAAGGTATTATTTACCCTAAATCAGCCTGAAGAAACCTCTCAGTTCCTCTAAGTGGGTTGGGTAGGTTTCTGTTTGCTGTCGTGGTGTACAGATGCTTATTTTCATGGGGAGGTGGTTAAAAGTTATTATTGACCTTTTACAGAGAGAAAACTAGGTGGGACTCAGGGATATCTCTTTATTCCTTTATCTTGCTTTCAGAGGTAACAAAATAGGAGCTGAAAACAAATAATAGGGCATGTAGAAATATTTAGGGAGGATAGAACAAAATGTATATTATTGAATCTACTCGTCAGATCAAGGCCTCAATTGTTACTCACAAGTAATGTTATTTTAATTGATTGGTATTGAATTTTGTATATTGATGCAAATTATGGTCATGTCAACTACTAGTCTAATCTTATCTCAAGGATTTATATACTAGGTATAAGTGATAGATATGATTCTATAGATATAGAAGTTAAAATAGTTAAATGAGGTCTTCAAAGGCCTTAGAGACCTAGAGAGTATGGCATTTAAAGGTGTTTTTATTATTCTAAAGATTCTCTGACAAGAAGATAAGTTAATTCCTGGCAACACTCAGCGGATGTCAAAGAAGATGATCAACATCAAAGAACTTCCTTATGGAGTTTACTTTAAATGTGGCAAACCAGGCACTGGGAAAAATGTCCTTCTTTTTGCCACAGACAGAATTCTGCCTAAAAATGGGTAAGCTTAGATACAGGCATAGTCAAAAGCTGAACTCTTCTAAGACAGGTTAAGCAAGTTCTCAATAGTTCCTGCCTTGTAAATATGTCTGGTAGAGATGTTGGGCTAGAAAGCCGAAGATGATGCTCCAACATTATGGAGAGTGTTGCGTGACTGTTGAGGCAGTAAACTGTCTCCATTTTTTTTTTCATTTTAGAAGCTACTAACCTACACTTCCAGTTCACTCAGTCATTTAAGTTCGATCTCTTGTCAAATCTCTGATGGGGTTGAAGACCAGATAGTTCAGTCTTACAATTAAGATTAGTTGGTTAGGAGTTAAGATGTTTTTAGATAAAGATAGATGATTTAAGTTTATAGAGATGAGATATGATAGATATTGATTTTCATTCAGAAATTTAGATCCCACAAGACAGGAAAGAAGCATTCTTCAAGTTTGACAAATACCAATAGCCAAATCCCTATAAATATATCATTTATATAACTCCTGATTGTCTCATGGTTTTTCCTGTTGTATGTAGTTTATTTTAATCATGTGTAAAAATATAAATGCATATGTTAAAATAAAAAAAAACTGTATCATAGGTTTCTAGAATACAATACCTGATTAGTCTATCCACTAAAATAAAAATCAAAGCATAAATGTGTACAATAACATCTGGAAAAAATAATTTGGCTCATAAAAGATAATTTTTGTGCTTCTAGACCTTATACTTAAGTAGTAATAATAAATAAATATAAAAATGTGGTAAAATATGAACTTCTGTTCTCCAATTATATAGAACAAGAAAAATATATAACTGTCAAGGCACAACTGAAGACATTTTTCTGAAAACCAAGTGAGCAAAATGAAAGAATGTACATGATTTAAACATTTTATATATAAAACAGACTTTAGAGCACACAAAGAAGCAGTATTCCCTTCTTTTATATACTGAAAAAACTCAATTGTCATAAAAAGTGAAGCTAGGTTCTTATTAACATTATAAAACATTATATTGTCACTTAATATTGACATTCATTATCATCAATTAAATGTAATTTTCTAGTATATTGGTTTATTTTCTTATGCAGAAACTGAAAAAAAAATCTATGAGCATATACAGGGGGAGGAAATCCCCCTCAGGAACAGTCATAGAGGAGGGGAATAAGGGGAAAATGGGAGGGAGGGAAGAATGGGAGGACACAAGGGATGGGATAACCACTGAGATGTAACAAGAATAAATTAATAAAAAGTTTAAAAAAAAACTTTAAAAGCACCAGGAATATAATTGCATGTATGCACAAAAGTTATTGACAAATTATGACTTAGAATTAAAGTAGTTATTGACTTAATTTTCCATAAAGTCCAAAAAAAAAAAAAAGATATAATACCTGTTTTTAGGGCTAATGCTGTTGGGCAAGTGCACACAACTAAGTTTCTCTTGTTTTTTTCCTCTTGTCCTTTGAAAAATCCTAAGATCTGTCCTAATCTCAATATTTTTCTATCTCTCTTACTGTCTATCATCTGTCTAATCTTCTAGCTAGTTATCTATCATCCATCTATCACATATTAATACAATCTTTCTCTTTATATGTAATTTTATAAGCATATTCACTTGATACGTATCTTTGACATATTTGACATGTAGTTTTCATATTTATTTTTTCAATAAAATAATATAAAATTATTTGCTGGTATATATTATGCCTATAAGAAATTGAATTAAATGTGGAAAAACCATATTAAACTAATGGGTATAAAGTATTTCGCTAAGTGATTGCATATACAATTACTTATTTATTTAAATGATGTTCATAGAGATGGAATTAAGTCTAATTCTACAAATTAATTGCTTGTATTTTTATTTTAGTCTTTCAGGAAACTTAAATAAATTGGTAGATGAAGGTGGAGATATGGTTCAGTGGCTAAAAGCTCTTGCTGCTCTTGCAGAGGACAAATTTATTTTCCATAAAATATAAATATGGAAGATATTTTAAGTTTCCATATTTGCATATGTGTTAGATGCTGATGGAAAGCTGGGGAATAATTAAAGCATTATGTTTAGTTTTTATTATAGCTTGCATGTAGTTCAATATTTTAAAAAATGCTGACTAGAGACCTACCATGATTTAAATTTGGAGATCACTCAATTAATGAGTGAAATAATCTCTCAATTTAGATGATCTTTTTAGGTGGATTATTATTAACAAACTTAAAAAAAATAAAGTCTGTGCTCTGCTTTCTAATTCAGGTGAAGAAGACTGGGCTGTAAAATCTAGAGAATTGGAATGAAAAGGTTGATCCATACCATGGACTATTTTCATATGGGATAATGTTCTTAACAGTTAAGGCACTTTCACATTTCACTCTTATTATTGCTATCTTTACAATATGATAAAGACTCGTACTTTCCTCGGGATGTATGACCATACTTTGCCCTTTGAGGCCTCAATATGATGACCCTGTGGCCTAGAGTCTCTTTGCCTAGTAGTATCACCTGTCGGTAAAAAGCTGAGAATATTTAAGCTCTGGGGTACATTTCAATCATTTTATGATCCAAGTCATAGAAATTCTTAAAAAAGGATATAATAAAGGAAGCCAATATTGATTGATTTATATGGAAGGGAAAGCATGTGATTATAGTTTTATGATGGAATTCACATAATTTCATACCTTAATTTAACATTTTTAAAAACAGAAAGATTATCATTTCAGTGATGGGAAACTGTAAGACAATAATTGAGTGGCTGAAGAGCTGGCTCAGCAGTTAGGAACACTGAATGTTCTTCCAGAGGACCACTGTTTTACTTCTAGAACAAACATAGCGTCTCACAAACAGCAGTAACTACAGTTCTATGAGATATGATGCTCAATTAAGCCTCTTTGGGCATCTGGAATGCATGTGCATGTGTACATAGATATAAATAATCACAAAACACATAAAAATTGGATTAAAAAGAAATAGAATATCTTCAATAAAAAATAATATGGCGTAATTTTTCATACTTTGGAAATGAAAAACCGCCATGACCAAGTCATGTGTAATAATGTGACACATATTTGAAATAAACATTCTTCTTTGAATAGATCCACAAAGAATAAACCCATCTATCCATATGTTAAAGCTTAACTATTATGTTATAAAGTAAAATAGAAATAATTTGGAATCAAACATTCCTCAAAAGGGAAATGTGGGTACTGAAGAGATGGCTTGGGAGTTAAGGGAACATACTCCTCCTGGAGAGGACACCTTCTTGATTTCCAGAAACCATGTGGAGAAAATCACTAACACCTAAATCTCTATCTCCAAAGGATCTGATGTTATCTTCTGACCTCAGTAGTCACATTCACTTTCACTGTATGTGTTCATGTCCACAGACAGACATGCATGCAACATGTAATTAGGTAGCAACAACAAAACAGACTAAATAGAATATATATATATATATATATATATATATATATATATATATATATATACACATATGTGTATGTGTGTGTTTGAGTGTGTGTGCATACATGTGCTTATATATCAATATCAGTATATTGGCTATGAATTTGAGAATGGCAGGAACCTGTGAGAAGTTTGAGAGAAATTTTCAGAGAGGAGCTTAAGGAGGAAAATATGCAATGCTAAAAGTAAATTTTTTTTTTTTTTTTAGTCATTTTGTTTACTTTTACAGTGTTCAAAATCTGGTGGTAAATACTGAATACGATGGGTGTGTGATTTACTTGGACAAAACTGGCCTCCCCAAAAGTCCTTTTCTAAATGGATACTCAGTCAGAATTTCTAGCTCATTTTCAAAGGTCTTCGCCGTGTTCGTAGATGACATTCATGACGGTAAATAAATGCTGCCCGTTCAGGTCTTGGTTTCATGAAGAACACAGTGGTCTCAGCTTGGTTTAACAGAGCGAGTCTCTCCTCAAGAAGAAGAGAAAGACAAATCAATTTATATACCTTATAAATATTATAGTGGGTATTTAAAAAACAATGTCCCCGTAACAGCAGGAAAACATACCAAATATCCACACAGAATAAAGCAACTGAAGTTAACATAGATGTATAATGCAATCTATCTTTAAATAAATATTCCTTTGAATATTTGTGCACGAGCTTGTTTGCAAAACACTAGTCACATAGGTTAGACTTTTCTGAGTAACATAAAACTTTACACTTTGTACAGAATCAGGTATGGCGTGAATTTTTAAAAGTGAGATAGCATTAATGTATTACTTTCACATCCCATTTTTAGAAGGTCCATAAAATGTCATTCTAGGTTCAATATGTCAGAAACATTTATCTTTTTATAAAATTAAAGGCTAATGAGTACATCCCAAGATCAATAACCTCAGCATCTACAAATTTGTTTTTCATTTGAGTAGTTAGAAATTAAGTATGTGTATGTATGTATGTATATATATATATGAATCAAAGTTGTTATATTGATTACAGGCAATATTTTCACAACTTTCCTGATATGTATTTTTTCATTTTTAAAACTTTCTCCATTCTATTTATACTTTCATTACATATATACCCTCCTCGTTTTTAATGAAGCCCCCTTTTTTGTAGCAATCACAGTAAAGCAACTCCTAACAGCAGTTAAAATGTGTTAATGAGCTGAAAATAACACATACATGATTCACCAGAGTCTGACCTATCACATTAACTTTATTTCCAGAAAAATCATACAATCAACAAACTGACATATATAAAACTGTTATGAACTACTGCCTAGTGTTAACATAAGAGCTTACTATGAGAAAATGATTGCCAGACAAGTAAAATTTGAAACTAATTGTAGATCGCATAGATATTAAAACATAGTGATGACACATTCTTTCTTAATTAATGTATTCAGATTACAACTAAATTTTTTATCCCATCACTTGTATCCTCCCATTCCTCCCTCCCTCCTGCTTTCACCCTATTCTCCTCCTCTAGGTCTAAGACCAAGGGGGACCCCCTCCCCCACTATATGGTCATAGGCTATAAAGTCTCATCTTAGTAGCCTGCTTATTCTTTTTCTCAGTGCCACCAGGTCTCCCCACCGAGGGGAGGTGGTCAAATATGGGGCACCAGAGTTCATGTCAGAGCCAGTCCCCTCAATGTATTAATTAATGAAACTTATAGTAAAATGCAATTACACCTCATTTAGTTCTAGACATCTAAGTTTAATGAAGTATTGGTAAATAAAAATTATTGTTGGATAGTTGATGTACAAGAAACTGTACAATCTGATTACTTTTGAAACATTTACTGAACTCTGTGGATCCCAACCCCATTGACTCATCTATAAGACATCTCCTACACCTAAGCATAAGAGTTCATTGCAGAAGAGATTATTAAAGTCCGAGCTTCAGGAAGTTTGCTTTGAGATTGTTTCTCTTAGAAATGTCAGAGAGACTACACCCACAAAATCTCACCAACATGCTACTTGAATAGTATATATATGAGGATACCAAAATGAATGCCCATGTAGAAATGAGAATTCTCAGAAGGCCTCAGCACCAATAAGACAAAACTACAGTCAAATAATGAATGCTAAGAGCTACAGAAATAGTCTTCCACAGGGAAGATCATACCAGTAGCTGTTATTTCAGTGCTAATGGCCAGGCCTGAAACTATACATACAAGTAATATTGTGTGGACTGAAAAGAATGTGTTGATATATGTAGAAATATATTACTATTTATACATGAAAACATATTTAGGCAACAACAATTTTTACATACGTTGAATTTGAAAGAGCAAGGGGGTATAGTGTTTGGAGAAAAGAATGGAAAAGGTGAATTGATGTTATTATATAATAATCTCAAAAAATTAAAAATTAGAGAAGCATAAAGTGATAATTCATAGCAACTTTGCAATAGCCTAAATTCATTGAAATAATCATAAGCAAATAAGTGAGTAGATTGTGGTAAGTTCATACAATAGAATTTGTAGCAATAAACATGGATTTAGGGATGAATATTTAGACAATTTAATATTTAAACACTATTATAGTATATAAGCTATTAATAATGCATACTTTTATGGGAAGGGATCTTCATTTATGTGGCAGGATAATTTCACACTTTCCCTGTTATACTGTTTTCTCCATACTAACACCCTATTCTTCCAACTAGTCATTACATGGCTCCTGCTACTAGCCAGTCATGGCATTCTGAGCTGCTAGCCCTGCCACAGTCCCATGTTTAATTTGGTACCCAGAAACTCAAGAAAAATTCAATGTCTAAGGACATTCTCATGAAACACATCTAGAATATGGTTACAGTAGAGGCAGTCCAAACACTATAATCTAAGATTCTAGATGCCAGGCATGAGTAGCTGCTAAGGTGGTGTCCCAGTGTTAGGTATCAACCAAACACCTGAATGACAGACTTTCTGGATAGCCTCTTACAGATCAGACTTGAGAATAACCAAGTCTCAGACCCATCTTGGCTGCCCAAAATTTTGTTAATTTTGATGGATTCATACTCATAGAGTTCTAGGACCCACACTCATCATGCTCTTTTGCAGTACTCTGTATGTTCCTAGGGATTTAAACTATATGCTCATTTCTATGAAATCAAGATTATAGATTAAACACTCAAATTGCAACCCCAGGTGAGCTTCTATGCCACCACGGTATATCTAGGTTTGTCCATCTGTATGGCTGTAAGCACCAGCACAACACCTGGGGCTCCAAGGTTGAGACCTGTAACTAAGACTCATCTTTTTAATATCAAGTCAGCTCCAGAATTCTCATCAGTTTCCATAGTCCTTAGACTCTCACACAAATAAGGTTCAAACTTAAACTTGGACACAGTACAGAGCAGTTGGGATGGACCTACATAAATGAGTCTGTGAGATTACCTTTGAATACAGCTGGAAAATAATTCTGTCTCACCATCCATGCCCTATGCCCCTTTCCATATAAGACAAATGCCAATAGAGATACGTTTCAAACTCCACCCACAAGATAAAGTTTGTAGGGTTATCTCTAGGCTTTGTAGTTTCTATACATCTATGTTCAGTGCTCACCTAGGATTCATGCAACTCGTGCTATGCACAAGACTCAGAGAAATCTTCAAAGATTCAGTGTCCAGGTAATGTAAATGTTGAGAGGTTCTGGGCTTGATTGGAATCCTGTGTGGGACAGTCTGAAATGCTGGACAATTCTGATCATAAGCTTTCTACAATGCTGTCCTGGAAGTTGTCTAAATCTGATGGGTAACAGCCACTGAGGCAAATGAGATTGGAAAAAGGGAGATTCAGGATATCCGCAAGCATCATGCTGAGAGGAATGAATCCTGTCAGATCTCACCCAGTGTCAGTGTTCAGTTCTTTTTTTCTGAATCCATAATTTCTCACAAGCATTATACAGTTCTAACATAATTATATGAGGTGTGCGGGATACACAGAACAATTAGGGATTATTCTCTGCTCATTGTCTGAGCAGAAGTAAGGCATCTACAAATCTTCCTTCATGCCATACTAATAATGGCCTCTAGTAATAAGTCACAGAGAATCTGTGATCAACATGAAGCCTTGTCTACACATATACACTTGCGTCTTGGCCAGTTTCAGAGCTGTTCCCATGTAGTGGGGTTGCAGTATAAGTTACCTGCTTGCTCTTCTGTTTGAATTCTTTACATCCTGGTTTCAGTACCCTCATTCTACACCTCCCAGTCCCATTTCCTCTGTCATCACCTCCTGATCCCATCTCCTCCCTCCTCCCCTAATGTATGACCTCAGCTTATCCTGTGTCCCATCTACTACATATAACCTCTTCCTCTGTGGTCTGGCAAGGCCATTGTGCCAGGGAGGAAGTAAACATCATTAGGAGGCCTAAGTCCATGTCAGAGGTGGTCCTTGCTCCCCATATTGTGTGGCCCACAAGGAGACTGTGCTGTCTATCTACTACATCTGAGGAGAGGGTCTAGATCCTCACCTTGCACGGTCATTGGTTGGTGTATCTGTCTGTGTGGCAACCCCTTCCTCCATTCAAATTTTTAAGTGTATATTTTATTTATTATAATTTATTCACATTACTTTCCATTTGTTATCCTCTCCCTCTCATCTTCCCATTGCTACCCTCCCTCCATCTTCTGCTTATTAAAATGGCTACTTTTGCTTGCTTCTTGGGTCTGTTTTCTTGGAAAATCTTTTTCCAGCCATTTCCTCTCATGTAATGTCTATCTTTCTTGCTGAGATGTTTTTCTTGAATGCAGCAGAATGATGGATCTCATTTTTGCATTCATTTTGTTGACCTGTGTCTTTTTAATGGGGAGTTGAGGCTTTTTATCTTGAGGGATATTAGTGACCAATAGTTGATAGATGCTTTTAAAGTGGAGTTGGTCGTGATTATATTTGGCATTGTTTGTTTTGGTTTTGCTGTGATATGATTATCTATATCCTCTGTTCTCTTGGGTTTAGTTAACATCACTGTGACGGAGTTTTCCTTGTACTCTCCTCTGTATAGCTGAGTTAGTATTAAGCTATTGTTTAAATTTGGTTTTCTCATGGAATATCTTGTTTTTCCATCTATGGCGATTGAAAGTTTTGCTGGATATAGTAGTTTTGGTTGGGATCTGTGGTCTCTTAGTGTCTGAATGGTCCTAGCCCAGGCTCTTCTGGATTTCATGGTCTCTTTTGAAAAGTCAGGTATAATTCTGATGGTTCTGCCTTCATATGTTACTTGGCCTTTTCCCTTTGCTGCTTTTAATATATTTTCTTTCTTTTACAGAGTTAGCATTTTGATTATTATTTCAGGAGAAATTTCTTTTCTGGTCTAGCCTAATAGGTGTTCTGTAGGCCTCTTGTATGTTCAAAGGCATCTGTTTCTTTAGGTTAGGGACATTTTCTCCTATGATTGTTTTAAATTTATTTTATTAATTTATTCATATTACATCTCAGTGGTTATCCCCTCCCGTGTATCCTCCCATAAACCCCTCCCTCCTATTTTCCCCTTACTCCCCTCTCCTATGACTGTGACTGAGGGGGACTTTCTCCCCCTGTATATACTCATAGAGTATCAAGTCTCCACTTGGTAGCCTGCTATCCTTCCTCTGAGTGCCACCAGGTCTCCCCATTAGGGGACATTCTTGAAAACATTTTCTGATCCTTAGGACTTTACGTCCTCCTTTTCATCTACCCCTATTATCCTGAGGTTATGCCTTCTCATGTTGTTCTTGATGTATTGGATTCTTTGTGCTACAGATGTTTCTGCTTTAATATTTTCTTTGAGAGATGTATCATTTTCTTCTGTGGGATCTTCAGCCACTAAGATCCTCTCCTCCATATATTGAACTATGTTGGTTATACTTGCTTGTTGGATTCCTGCTTCCTTCTTCAGTTGTTCCATTTCGAGGGTTTTCTAAATTTGTGATTTTTTTTAATGGTTTTCAATTCTGTTTTCATGTTTTAAACTGATTTACTCATTTCCTTCACCTGTTTGATTGAGGTTTCATGTTTCTCCTTGAAGGATTCTATTCATTTGTTAGTATTTTCCTGAAATTCTTGGAAGGATCTATTCAATTCCTCTTTATAATTCTCATATAACTGTATAAGCATAGTCTTTAGGTCACTTACCTGAGATTCAGCTGTATTAGGCTAACAGTTGATGTCTGGACTTTCTGGTGGAGGCATGTTGTCCTTGACTTTGTTATTTGTCTTCTTACCCTTTCCTTTAGGCATCTTCTGAGAGGGCTTGGGCTTTCTAAGAGCCAGTCATGGGGGTGAGTACTTTTGGAAGGCAGCTGCTTCCTATAATGTCTTGGTAGACACTGTCTTCCTGTATCTGTATTTGTCCAAGCTGTGCCTCTTATGATCCATGTTTTTTTAGGTTTCTTCTGGCTAATTGTTCACCTCAGAGGAATCACCCACAAATGGTAGCTTGCATGCCAGATGCTGTATGGCTTCCTCTGTGTTGATGTTTTGTTCTACAGAGGGGCTACAATGTTCCAGTATTCAAAATAGTGCAGTGTGCTTGGAGCTTATGTTTCCCAACCCAGGGGAAGTCCAGCCAAGGTGGGTGTGGTGGTGAGTAGGGGTGTTGTATCCTCCCCACTTGTTTAGACTAATGAGTCCCCAAGTCTATGTTTAGGATTTTGGCCTGTTCATTAGGTCACCTGCTTTGCTGTGCTGAGTCACTGCTTCTAGTTATAGTAACCCTCTGTTCCCTAGGGGCTCTGTGCTTGTTCCTGTATTCTGAGAAACACAAAGTGTTTGAAGTTTGTGCCTTCTGAACGGTGGTCAGGGGTGTCGAGCTGCCATGAGGGAAGGCTTGGTGCTCCTGATTAGCAAATCAGTCAATTTCCCAGCCTCAGTTACTCTGCCTTCTAGACAAGGTCTATACTGAGTGCCACCATCTTGTTGTATTCTTTACAATTTAACTTTATTTCTAATTTCCCATTTCATTTCTTGAAAAATAAGTCTGTCTTTAGGTAATAAAGAATAATTTTCTTTTCTTTTAGGAAGAGGATTTTTTCTCATAGGAAAAAATAAGTCCTTCCTAAAAATAGAATTTAAATTTTTAAAATGATAGGCGATCAAGATACCTTTTAAACCAAAAACTTTAAACTATCATTGTGATTTCCATATGACTATAGAATACTATAAAGATTTTTCTTTCCTTGTAAAAGAAAATGTTAGAAATAATTACCCATGTTTGATGTGTTGTTATTATAAAATTGCATGTGGAGAGGTGTTTAATCAAAAAAGACACCCAGCCTTCCCTAGGCTAAATATTAAAGACAAAATGTCACCAATGAATTTCATTCAAAAATTGTGTGCTTTACAGGTTTACCTGGAGATTTATTAATGCTTTTTACTTTTCTCATATTTTTAACCTCAGAAGAAACACTGGACAGAACTCTGATGAAAGAGTATTGTCAAATTCAGTTACATTGTTCAGGCAACTCTTAGTGATATGCTTGATTATAGGGTCATTTCAATGTTATATGCTACTCAGACTTTCAGTTATTGAAAATATTTATTTTGTTTAAGGCTTCTACCTCATCTATTATCCCTGTTTTTCTAGACTACATTATTGGTCACAGCTAAACTCTGGTCTGCCTTAACGTCTTTGTAGGCTAAACTTGAGAAAATACTCAGGCTACTGGTAATAGCTGGAGAGATGGCTCAGAGGTTAAGGGCACTGTCTGCTCCGTCAAATGTCTGGAGTTCAATTCCCCACGACAAAGATACTGGAAATATTGATAGAATGTGTTTCCTGAACCCTTAGTTCATTTTCGACAGACAATGGTCTCTGTTACTATTGAACCCTGGTTTCATAGAGGGTATAAGTTTCTTCAAATGGTTTGTAGAATATGGCATTCTCTTGGTAACTAAAAACCTGTGCTACATCTATGCAAGACTTTAACGTTTATCACATTAACTAAGTTTTTGAGAATTTATTATATATGACACAATTCCAAGGAAACGTATTTACAATGAACAATTAAGGGTTAATCAAGACTCAAAAACAACAGCTGTACTTCTCAGTTTAGTATCTACATATTGAGTTATAGCAGATTCTAGGTTCAGTGTTTAATTCTACAAAATAAAATTTAAACAAATAAGCAAAAGATTTAAATATGCAATAGAAAGAAAACTAAATAGAAAAATAAATCATATGCACACATATGTACAAGTCATGAATGGTATATATATATGTAAGCACAGAAACATTTACAATGATCAAATTAATATTAAAACAATAGACCTTTCAACTTAGTAAAGATAGAATAATGAAAGTGGAGTGAGGGAGCTTCATATAATCTACACTCAGAATAGGTTCTAGAGCCTGCCTCTCTAGGAAATCGAGTTCTACTATTTTATAGCTATCTGACCTTCATGAGATTTATTATGCCTAAATTTCTACCTTCAAAATATGACAACAATAACAATAACACATAGGATGAAAAAAGAGTGTCATAATATGTAGACTAGTAAGGAGAATGCAGTCTGTCACTAAGGATTGCGTAAAAATGTTAGCCATCATATAAGTAGCAGTACCATATTCTCCAGAACCTTTATGTCATCTAACAACAGTGTTCATTTTAATTGAGTTGAGCTTAGTTATCCTTGTTTTATTACACTATCGTCAAGGAACAAGATCTCTCTTTTCTGTTTTCTTGGGCTAGGCTAAGTTTTGCTTTGACAATGATGTTAGCTTTTGGTTTTTGTAATACACAGCTGGATGAAATGTGTTTTGAGCAACTACGTGACATTATGTAATTTGTGGATTTTGTCACAGCACCCTGACCTCTCTACGGGATAATAATGTATGAAAGGAATTACGTCATTAGTAAGGAGTGTTAGAGAATTATTGCATTTGGTACAGTCTAGCTATGTCTAGGATAGACAAGGAAAATACCCAAAGTATTAACTTACTGCCTTTCAGAGTAACATATGAAAGAGTTTTTATTATTGCAGAGTTTGATACCTCATCTAATCATCTCTACAAAACTCCACAATCATATGATTCAAGGAGAATATGACTGTCAAAAAATAATGAAAGAGCAGAAGAGAGACTAGTGGTTAAAACAATAGCCACTTTTCAACAGGAACTTTCAAAGAGAACTTCTGATTCATTTTATCTCTTCTTTTGCAAGAATGATGTCATTCCTTGATTTCAGTGTCTTCCTTGCTCATTTATTACATCAGAATTCCACTAAGAATCCTCTTATTCCAGTGTTGATCCTACAATAGTGACTTCAGGATATATTCCTGGAAAAGTGTCATAAAAATACACATGCAAATGATACTTAGGCATTTTTAATGAAGAGACCTCACGTTAGCCTCATAATGAGGCCTGTTCTGCCATACATGTCTAGGTTAAACCGATGAGAGTACAAAATTCTTTTATCTTCAGGTTTATGTTATTTATTCTTTTTCACACAGAGGACATGTTAAATATTACAAGGAAGATTTTTGTCTTCTGTGCTTATTGGAGATATCACAGCTTGTATGGAAGAATGTAGGTAAAAATTGAGGCTTGGCTGCCCTTCCAGATGTTCCAGGTTCAGATCTCAGCACCTGTATGATTGGCTCACAGCCACATTTCCTAGCCTTCTGGGAGATCCTTTTATAGCATTCACAGGCATTTCATACACATGGTGCACTACATACATGCATGTTTGACATTCACACATGTAAAAATAAGGAGGCAAAGGAGAAAATTGTACTTTTATTTTTTTCATTAATTAATTTATTTAATCACTTACAGCCTTATCCCAGTGCCCTCTCTCCTCTTTTCCCAGTCCCACCATCATACACTCTTTCCCCATAACTCTTGCCCCTTTACTTCAGACATGGGGAGGATGCCCAATGGGTACCAAACAACCCCAGCACATCAAGTCTCAACAGAACTAAGCACATCCCCTCCCACTGAGGTTAAAGGCAACCCAGATAATTTGTCCATTAAAAATGTCATTTTTTTATTTAATGACATATAAGATGTTACAACTCATATTTATTTCTTATACTTTGGCTTTTATGTGTGACTTGGCCTTTTTACGTTGCTGCTTTTAGTATCCTTTCTTCTGTACATTTAGTGTTTTGATTACTAAGTGGTGGGAGGATTTTCTTTTTCTTTTCTGGTCCAGTCTATAAGGGAGTTCTGTATTCTTCTTGCATATTTATAGTTCTCTCTCTGTCTCTCTCTATCCTTTCTGTCTCTCTCTGTCTCTGTCTCTCTGTCTCTGTCTCTCTGTCTCTCTCTGTCTCTCTCTGTCTCTTTCTGTCTCTCTGTCTCTCTGTCTCTCTCTCTGTCTCTCTCTCTCTCTCTCTCTCTCTCTCTCTCTCTCTCTCTCTCTCTCTCTCTCATTTAAGGTTTGGGATGTTTTCTTCTATGCTTTTGTTGAAAATATTTCTTGATCCTTGGAGAGTAAAGCCTTCTTCTTCTGCTATTCCAATTATTCTTATGTTTGGTCTCTTCATAGTGACCCAGATTTCTCGGATGTCTTGTACAAGGCAGCTTTTAGATTTAATGTTTCCTTATAGCAAACTAAATCTATCTCCCACATCTGAGATTCTCATTTCCATTTCTTGTATTCTACTGGTGATGCTTGTATCTGCAGTTCCTGTTCTCTTCCCTAGGTTTTTGATCCTCAGAATTTCCTCAGTTTGTGTTTTATTTATTGCCTCTATTTCCATTTGCAAGTCTTGAACTATTTTATTCATTTCCTTCACATGTTTGATTTTATTTTCCTATATTACTTTAAGAGATTTCATTTTCTCTTTAAAGGCCTCTATCATCTTATAAGATTGGGTTTAAGGCCATCTGCTTGTGCTTTGTCTGTGTTAAGATATCCCTGGCTTGTTCTACTAGGATAGCTGTGTTCTGGTGCTGCCAATTTGAGCTGGATGTTGTTGATTGTATTCTGATGCTGACCTTTAGCCATCTGGTTGTCCCTGGTGTTGGCTGGATATTTGTGATGCCAGCAGGAGTCCTCTGGGAGGCAGGAAACCTTTGGGCCTGATTGTAGGGCTCAGAGAATAGCCCACTGATCACCCCTGTTGGCTGTTCCCAGGGAGGCCTGGCTGTTCCTAAGGTCCTGCAGGCCTCCTCAGGAAGGGAATCACATCCTAGACAGTGGAGCTCAGTGGACAGAGCACAGCTCACATCTGCTGGTTGTACACAGGAGGACCAGGCATGCAGGGAATTAGAGGAAAGGAGTCTAAGCTGGATATTCCTGAGGCCCTCCAAGGTCTCCTTTGGAAGGTGAGCAATAAGGCTATGGGAACAATGTCTAGCTCACCTCTGCTGACTGTTCCCCAGGTGGACCCAGCAGGCAGGAAACTGACAGCACCAAAGGAGAGGAGTGTAACTTGGATGTTCCTAGGGCACAGCAAGCCTGGATGTTCCTGGGGCCCTGTATCCTCCTCCTGAATGCAGATGATGATGAGGTTCTGGAGAGAGTGTGGCATAGTTCTCATTTCTAATGTGAAAAGGGAATTGGTAGTCAAATATACACACATGTGTATAACCATACTTTGGAAAGTGTCAGGTGAGGAAAATGTATAAAGATTTGAAATGAAAAAAAAAAAAGCAATTATTCAGAAGTCCTTTGACAAAATTTACAGAAACAGAGAAAAAGAAAATACTCTGGAAAGTTGGCTTAAAAAGACATATTTACACTTGCTGGATAACACCTGGCCTTTATGCTTCTGAGAAGGTTCCCTTGGCGAGATGAATAGTGTGAATACAGTACACAGCCGTAGAATCACTGAAGAAATATCACTGGAATGCCAGTAAGTGAACATGGATGAGGCATACTGAAGTAGGAAAGGATATTCCACTTAGTTTTAAGTATAGAATGTTCATTCCCTTAGTATAAAAAGACCGAAGGTCAGGATATATTCTAGGTAGTGAGTTTGCAGGAGCAAGGTAGGAACTTGTGAGATCTTCTCTAATGACTAAGAGTAATTGCTCAGAATATATGTTGAGAATGAGATGAGGAAAACATTTCATTTATAGGAAGGAAGAAGCACTGATGATACAGTTTCCACAGAAGACTGTGGGAAACTGAAGCCCTTAGAAAGTATTACAAGATTGCTGTCTACATTCTGGGGCCCACTAGAAAAAACGTGACTGTAAATTTAACTTCAAGGTTATTACAGTGTTCATGGTTTTAGCTATCCCCCTGGTTTTCAGTGCAGATAAAAATATGATATAGGTAGAGATTAACTTTATCTAGGGTTGTTCTTTAGCCAGAAGGAAACAGTAAAATATTAAAATGAAGGTAGGAAAATTAAGTATAAGGATTATGACTAATCTTAATCATTTCTTTTTAGGAAGCGATGCCTGAAAGAGATGGAGAGACATGTATAGAAACTATCCTAGTTTTCTTCCAGGCAAAAAAGACATGCGCACACACACACACACACACACACACACACACACACACACACACACAAATACACACACACACTCAAAGCAGAGCAAGAGACAGACAAAGAGAAACAGAAAGGTGGAGAGAATAGAGACAATTTTACTTTGCACTAAACCTGAAAGTGCATTAATGAAAAAAATTAGAAAACTGAAAAAGTTCCTGGAGATTTTGTTGCTTGAAACTAAGTTATCTGGTATCTGTCCAATGGGATTTAAATGCATCTATGTAATGGCATTTAGGGGTATATGGGGTGTACTTAACAGTGTCTGTATAATGATTGGAAGTAGAGTGAGAGAAAGAGAAGATAATTTGATATGTATTTTATTATAACTCAAGCTATAAAAATCATTATGCTCCAAACTTTTCTGACTTGAGGAGCTCAGGAAGGAGGATGACTAAGTGTGAGGCTGCGCTGGGCAGCAAAACGAATTTGAGGCCAGCCAGGACAAAACAAAATCGACTTTCTTAAGTTGTCAGAAGGCAGAAGAAGATGCTAATGAATTGTTTGATGTAACTCATTCGTGATTGTTTTACATGATGTTGGTTTTGGAAAAATAGGACACGAACAACTGGAGAAATTTTGTTTGGGCAGCAGGAAAGGGCTAGCCATACAGTGGTATCCATTATCATATTCAAATGCAGCTGGAGAATGGTGGCTTCTCAACATTCTCAGGGAACAGCATTCTTCCCTCTACCTATAGAAAAAAAAAACTTTTTGCAGTATAAAATACTAAAGTAATCACAAAGCTTAGCTAAGTTTAAATGACTTAGAACATCTTATGAAACCTTTTCTTTTTCCTTTTTTCCCCAGTGCTGAGAATTGAATCCCAGTTCTCCCACATACTAGGCAAGCAGTCTACCATCAAGCTACACCCACAAACTGCATCTATGGATTCTTGAGTTAATTTCATTTGAAGTATCATTTGCAAGTTGTCTATAACAAACCTAGAATTCCCAGAATTCACCAGTTATTTCTATGGTAAAATTTACTTCTGAGCAATATAGTGAAAGGACTGGACCTTTAGGGGAATTGTTACATTTTAAGTATTTAATCTTATAGGGTATGGAACAATATGGACATCTCTTAAGTGAAATGCTTGTTTAGCCTAATTAAATTGACTACCTTAAGGAAAGAAAATGTGCATGTTATTCAAGTACAAAATAATTAAAATTTATTTAATTAAAAAAAAAAAAAGAAACTAAGTTATCACAATACTTATAATTACGAATAATAACAGTATCAAGATGATAATGCTTAAAGTAAACTTTTGTGGATGATTTGAAGACCTCAGAACTAGAAGATACAACATCAAAGTCTTTGAAAAAACACAGCCTCAAAAGAATAGTTAGTGTAGACTTTAATATTGCCATTTGTAATGGTAGTCATCATGTTGGAGATAATATTGTCACAAGAAACATATATTTGATGATGAGAAAAATGAGGTAAAATTGGGTTGTCAAATCAAATGACCTAGCTATTATTTGTATTTGTAGAGGAGTAAAGCACAATTAAAACAGTAAATGCTTTTTCCCTGTGGCTTATTCAACTTTCTTATACCAATATTGCCACATGGTCAGGGTTTGTACCACCTGCAGTGAGCAGGGCTTTCCCACTTAAGTCATTGATCTAGAAAAGAAAATACTCTTAAGAATTGCCTACAGGCAATCTGGTAGAGGTATTTTCTCATTTGAGAGATTTTCTTTCCACATACACCTAAGTTGTGTCAAGTAAACAATACAAACAAATAAATAAGCAATCAAGCAAAGTAAGAAATATTTGGTCTGGAAACAGTTTCAACAAAAAAATAGTGTCCTCACCATCTCATTTAACAGATGGTGTTTAAATATTATACTGGATGCAGTAAAAAAATTAATACATTCCTTTATTTACTATTAGCATTCATGCATTAGTAGAGAAAGCAATAACGTAAGTAACACTAATTCTAAATAATAGATAAAACCACAATCTCAGCCCCAGGCGAGAAATGCCTGTTCACCTTGGCTTGAGGATAAAAAGAAGTAGAGAGAGCTTTTTCAAGAAGATAATCTCCTATTTATGTTTTAAATGTCTCTTAAGATGACAAAATCCTCCACAGGAAAATAAGATACAAAGTAAACATTATTGTTTCTATTATTTAACCTTTGAACAATATTAATTTTGCTTAGTATTCATATCAGAAACATGATCTGAAAGTATCATATGCAGTACCCAAACTCTTAAACTGTGAGGAATCCTTTTCCACTAGATGGAAAATGCTTCAGAGATGACCTTATTATTTACTTAAGTAATATGCATGATGAAAAATTCATAGATCTCATCTAAATTGCACTTTATTGTACATAAAACAAAATGTGCTTATTGTATTTTTCAACTTATATGGATACATTTTAGTGTTTATCAACTACTAACTTGAAAATAAAGCCTATGAGAGCTACTAACCTGCACTCGCGGCATACTCATGTAACCAAGTTTACTCCTTCTCAAGTCTCTGATGGAGTTGAAGAACAGGTAGCTTAGTTTTACAAAAAGCTTAGTTGTTTAGGGGATAAGTTGTTTTTATGTCTAGACAGATGTTTTAAGTTGATAATAACAAGATATGTTGGAGGTTGATTTATATTCAGAATTTTAGATGCACCAAGACAGGAAAAATGTTTTCTTCAAGGCTGCCAAATACAAATAGCCGAAACATTAAGAATGTAACACTTATATAATTCCAGATTGTGTCATGATTCTTCTTGCTATAGGTAGTTTATTGTATATATGTATAATAATATAAATGCATATGTAAAAATTAAAAATTAAAAAACAAACAAAATAAAACAAAACAACAATAACGAAAGAAAGAAAGAAAGAAAGAAAGAAAGAAAGAAAGAAAAGAAAAGAAAAGGAAGCTTATGATGGAGTCGAGACAGAGAACTGGTTTTCTCAGTCATAGCAAGTAATTTGTGGAGAAGTGACTAAGTCTTCTCAGGTTTCAATCATAATTTCAGAGTTTCTTCACTTTTATAATGTACAGTTAATGTACAGGAAATCAGACTTAAAATATTTTACCTTTTATATGTGAAATAAAATTATCAACAATTTATGTAACTTTTCTCAGTTGAAAAGATATTGTAATGACTCAAAATCAATGTCTGTTTGTCATCACTTCTCTCAGTTTTGTATATTTCTCTTTTTTAATTTGCTTATTTACGTAGGCATCAAAGATCTCTCTAATTAGTGTTCTGTAGCTAGATTCTTCTGACCTCATTTTTGCATTAATAGTATATTTAATGTCCAAATAAGCTAAAATTGATTATATAAAAGATTCTGGGACATAAAGTGTGCTTGACGATAACTAGAAACAATCACTATCTGGCTATGTACTGACATATGTTCACCTAAGCTGTCAATCATATATGTGAAAGTCAACAATGATGTTAATGTGAAAATTACTCTACTGATGGTTGAGCAAATAGCATCATTATCAGTTGAACTACACATCACCTCAAACATTTCAATAGCTGAATAAGCATTCCACGACCATTTTATTCAGTATTTCTTGAAATAACATTCTGTTTCAGCAAGAGATAATGCACAGCAGAACATACAGCAACCATATTTTAATCCAAAAATATCTTTGCCACCTGTCTCCTTTGCTTTCTTAAACAACCATTGTTGGACCAATCACACGGACCAATCATGTTACCATTTTTGGTTTCCAAAAATTATAAAAGCCTCCAATTAAAGACAAATGTCTCTGTGTCTACCACAACACGCATAAAGGCTGATGCAAATATTAACATTCTTAGTGCCTGGCCATTTCACAATGTCCAACTCCATGCTTAGAACAAACAGGAAAATAATAAAAACACAGAAAATATGAGGAGACATTAAATAGAATCTAGGGTTTTTTTTTTTTTTCTGAGCAAACTGGCTCAAGGGATGACCCAAATTACTTATATTTTTTGTGTGCATGCTCCTATCCCATTTGCCATGGCAACAAATGGACACTGTTTTATCTAGTCTTGGCTTAAAAATATTTTAACTGGCCTTGATAATGTTGTATGCAAAAAAAAAAGCATTTTAGTTCTTTCAAGTTGAAAGTATAAAGGGCTGCCAATTTCATCTTATTGCTCTCAAAAGTCATCTTTGTTCCTTGCATCACCTGCAGAAACCAAACCTTTCAAAATGAAGGTGTTTCTTTTGACAGCCACTTCTGTGTCTCCATTTAACATGACTGTACTAACAAATGTGTGAATGACTCCTTCTGGATGTTCCAGATAGGCTAACCTCTAAGTTTATTCAAAACAACAGAATCATAAGAAGTAATATCATGGCTTTATCAATTCTTTATGCTTTTATACATGGTGATAAGTAATGGCAAATTTCTTCTAGTTCTCTATTCTACATATAATTAATCTATTTTAATTTTCCTTACCTGTAAAAATTTTAGTGGATTTTCTTTTAAGTTTATGCTACCTAGCTGAAGGCATGTGTATACATATGTGATAATTGATATTGGGTGACTACTTTAAAAATGCTATTCAAAGACCATGGCAATACAAAGATTGTGCATGAGAAAAATAGTACTCTCAGAATCTTACAGTGTTACAGAAAGCTCAATCTGATCACTGAATAGTTTTGTACATATCCTTTCAGAAAAGAGGACTCATATGGAAATAATGGAAATGTATCAGCATATAAAAAATTTTCATGTTATGAAACTAATTTAAGTAGTTTGATATGGATCATTATTAAATATAGTAAGAAGAAATGAAATAAAATAAACACTGGTTAGTTCTTGAAGGCTGGGAGAACTCAACCAGTAAGTTTGATACTTTTTATTCATGTTTCAAACAGGAATTGACATACTCCTGTCTCAGAAACAATTATAGAAGTAAAAACTATGTACAACACTTCTATCCACATTCATAATAAAGTAGCAAAGACTTGGAAGACACCAGTGGCATAAATGACAGGCATAAATATAGCAAAATATATTAAAAGCAATACAGAACAGAAGAGTAGAGCTTAGGTATTCTGCTTGCAAACGTCTCCCTGTCTGTAAAGTTATGGAGATAATATGAGACAGTAGATATTTAAATCACAATTTTAGATATTCCACAGCACACAAATGTCACAATATGAATACAGAAAACAAATGTTTATAAACTCTGTTAATTAACGAAGATAAGCTTTCCAGTACTAGTCTGACTCATCAATGTAATTTTAATAACAATACAAATATTGAATTCTTATTAACTTTCTCTTATAGAAGTTAAATTAAATTAGATATTAATACCCTAGGAGTTTTTCAAGATTTTCATATGCTTCAACATTAAATATAAATAAAATAATCCATGAGGAAAAGAAGATGTAAGATAAATTACAAACTACTACATCAAGTGATGAAAATCATTCTCAAAAGATAAACAAAACATTTCCTCTTAGTTGAAATTTCAACTCTGAAATTCTATTTCTAGATGTGACTATACTACGAATAAGCAAGAGAAAGCAAGAATGTAAAAAACAAAACAAACAAAAACCTAGCAAACATGAATGTCAATAGAAGGAATTCTACAGAGATTGAATGCTGAGGTGAAAACTGCCAGCTCAGAGAGGCAGAGAAAACACCCATCTGACCTTCATATTCAGGTCGTGTTCCTATGGATAAGGCCCAAAAGGCTCACTAGCTCAGTTGACAACCTGGGAGGAAATGTCAAAAAAAAATTAAAAGCCAAAGAACTTAGTAGCTCAAAGATCAAAAATCTCCTTCATGCTCTCTTAAATACCCTTTGATTCAAAGTCCCTACTACTCTTTGATCCTGTTCAGCTGGTTTCTTGCTGCAGCTCTATGATTAAAGGTGTGTGCTAGGACTGAGCCACATAATAATCACCTGTCTACAACAAGCAGAAAGTTCTTGGATTAAAAGTGTTTGTTGGGGATGAAACATACCAAACACAGGACAGGCTTTGACAGTTCACAATGGAGTCAAATATCTTGCAACAATAGATAGGAAGACAAAGATGCTATGAAGCAAAAATGAAAGCGACAAGGTGGGGTTAATTTAACTCTGAAGAGAGATTAAGGGGAATAAGGGGTAAGAGATCAGAGAGATAATTTTAGGATATTGTTTCCTTCAGGAGACTCAGACTTTAAAATGAGAACTTCAAGTCAGGCATTGGAAACCTCTCTTTAAATTGTTAGTCAAGGGAGTCAAAGAGACTCCAAATCAACACAAATTATTGCATTGCCTTGGTGCTTTCCGGAACTTAAAACAAAGATCCTGTTGCTAAAGCTGCAACAGACTCTGAACACAGGACTGAGCTATAACTGACCTGAAAGGTTGCTCTTCCTAGACCACGTCATAGTATCCAAAGGTGCAGTGCATGTGGCTATGAGAGAAAGGCAGCATGTCTGCCCAGCACTAAGACCCCTCAACCACAATGACTAGCACAGAAAAATGTCTGCAAGGGTGCAGTAATAGTTCTAATGTCTTGGGAGTATGGAACACACAACAGACTGAGAATGTTTCCAAGCAGCTTGTAGGAAATCTCCTGGTCAAATGAGACTAAGATGGCTGGCATAACTAGGAAACAAACGAAGAAAAAATGTTAATGAAAGTAAACGTGTACTGAAATGCTGCGGCCCTGTTCTCTTTTCACCATCTACTTCTAAACCTACATTCTCTGCTTCTCTTCTGATAATCCTGCTTCCTGCTACTTTCATATTAAATTCTCCATGAGGGGCATAAGCAAGAAGAAAGTTCCAATAACTTTGGGACATAATTAAATCCAAAAAAAATATAGGTGTGTTTTGTCTGGTAATATTTCCATGAGAGTTGTCACATAATTTTGCTAGCAAAAATTGAAAAACAAGTAAATTAAATTACAAAGCACTCCTGCTCAGCGTGGGTTCTATCTTTTGTCTTGTTACTTCCTGTTGTAACCTGTCCTGTGAGCAATGACTTTCATGAGCAAAAAGGCCAATGTTCTCATGTTTATCTCTGCACTGAAAAGGTAGGTTAGTCCTGAAAGAACATACACAGTTCAGAGCATTTAGGCCAGAAGTACTGAGACTGCATCCTTTGCACTTCAATAGATAAATCTAGAAGAATTAACATCAATTTACATGATGTCTGTGGCACCCTAGTCTCTGAAAGTAGTTGCTCCACTTTCTCTTTTTTGAACTGCTTACATGAAAGAGACAGCTGCTTTCTCCAGAGAAGCCTTGATTGCTGGAGCAAGATCCCCTAGCACAAACTTGGAAAGGAAGAAAACTGTGGAATGTTTTCTCACAACACAAGCATATACACATAGGCACTGTGTTAAGATGCAAATATGCATGCTATCCTTAATACAGAGGGTAAAAGAATGGACTATAGAAGGTGATTTTTTAAAAAAATATGAAGATTAAGACAATGAAGTTATTCATAATAATACATCCTGAAAAGCAGTAAAAGAGCACAGTGCCCTTTATCTTGACTTCCTGTTTATGGAAAGAATAGTTTCTGTAATATTTGAAATCTGAAGATTAATATGGTATTTTTTATTTTATTTTTATTTTTTTCCAAGATATATATTATTTTATTAATTTGTTCTCGTTACATCTCAATGGATATCCCATCCCTTGTCTCCTCCCATTCTTCCCTCCCTCTCATTTTCCCCTTATTCCCCTCCCCTATGACTGTTCCTGAGGGGGATTTCCTCCCCCTGTATATGCTCATAGGGTATCAAGTCTTTTCTCGGTAACCTGCTGTCCTTCCTTTGAGTGCCACCAGGTCTCCCCCTCCAGGGAAAATGGTCAAATATGAGGCACCAGAGTATGTGAGAAAGTCATATCCAACTCTCCACTCTACTGTGGAGTATTAATCTACCTGAGATTACATGTTTGGTTTCTAGTTCAAGGTTCTATGTATTTAAAATTGCAGAGTCACAAGTTTAAGTTTCATGGACCTCAGAATTTATAGGATCAAAGTCTATTAGTAATAATTTCCTGGTTTAGTTTCATGTCTGCTTTTGTAGTGCTTCTATAATAAAGGCTTGGGGAGTATTATATAAGAGGGGATGGAAATATTGTTAGAGAATCAGGGAGTTTGAAGTGTTAATTTGTCTCTTAGTAATATCAGAAGCTAGCCACATAAAGCCTCCACACCGTGACTTAGAAAACATGACATTAGCAAGGATGACACCAGTGAACACGCTAAAGGTGACAGGGAAAAACCACTGGGCCTCAACACTACACAAAATACTATAGGCAACTGAAGAAAGCTGGAAGCTGGAGAAACAATTTTCCGATTAAAAAGCTTAACAATTAGTTGTCCAGTGACAAAAGGCCAACCCTGAAAATATTTCCAAGTCACATTGTATAGACTAAGCAGTTTATCTTTAGAAATATATACAAATATTTATGTATATATATATATGTATATATACATATATACATGCAATGAAATTAATACTAAAAATGTCATTAATTTGAAAGAGAGCAGGAAGGGGTATATGGGAGAGTATGGAGGGATGAAAGGGAAAGGAAAAATGTTATAATTATAGTATATTATCAACCACATGCTGAACTCAGCTAGAAAAATTAGAATAAAATAAATACACATAATACTTCTTTGACCATTTTGTTCTTTTAGCTAGATTTAAATTTTCATTAATTTAAGTGATAATTTGTGAATTATTTCAGTCTATATTCCTACCTAATCTTCTCTTCCCATAATTTCACCTTGAATAATTTTATTCATGGTCTCAAAAATCTTGATTTACTAACCAAAATTTACAGACTCTTCATTTTTGGGCTTTAGTGTATGTAGAAAGTTTATTGGCTGACATTTATGATTTTCCTCTTCAAATGTGAATAGGAAGATAGGAAGATGACTTTGTTGAGTACAGTGCAAGGGGGCAGCGGGAGGGCCTGTAACCGCAGTATTGCATGAAGCACTGCTGCAGTGAGCTTTCAGAGTTCTGGTTGTCATTTTGGAAAGTTTTTTTTTTTGGCTAGGATATTCCTTTTTTGCTTGGTGTCCCTAGCATGTAACATGTGTCCTGCAAAGGAGGGTGTGCCATTTCCGCCAGCATACAATTCCATGAGATAAGGAAGAAGAGTTGTGAATGTAATTTCCGGTTACTCAATCTCTGCCATGTAAGTGAATGTGTCCCGAATGATAAAAACTCTATCCAGAAAGGGGAGCGCTCCTCCCCTAACATCTGACCTCAGCCTAACAAGTCTCATCTGTACTACCTGTAACCTCTTCCTCTGTCAAATATATTGTGCCAGAAGGCTGAAGAAGATGCTCCAACATTATAGAGAGGTTTGGATGACTATTCAGGTAGCAAACTGTCTTTGTCATCTTCTCATTTGGAAAGCTACTAACCTGCACTCCCGGTATACTCAGGCAATCAATTTTATTCCTTCTCAAGTCTCTGATGGAGTTGAAGACCAGGTAGCTTAGTTTTACAATGAAACTTAATTGCATAGGGGTTAAGGTGTTTTTAGATCTAGATAGATGTTTTAAGTTGATAATGAGGAGTTGTGATAGATATTGATTTGAATTCAGAATTTTAGACTCACCAAGATAGAAAAGATGTTTTCTTCAAGGCTGCCAAATACAAATAGCCAACACACTAAGAATGTAACATTTATATAATTCCTGATTGTGTCATGGTTCTTCCTGATATAGGTAGTTAATTGTATATATGTGTAATAATATAAATGTATATGTAAAAAAATAAAAGATATATTTAATAAAAAATTTTAAATTTCATCCAGGTTAGATGTTTCTGTCCCATGGGTAGGAACTACAGATATATCTACTCATTTATAGTACCTGTCAGCAGGCAGTTTGGATGAATATATATATGTTTTTTCTCTGTGGTTTTGGAACCCAGCTTGGCAAAACTGCCTATAGAGTCTGTTCCATTCTACTCTCTCTTGTAAATGGAGTTTCCTGCTCATGGAAAGGAAAGTACTCAGCATGACATATTTTGGTTAAAGCACACTCAAAGTAAGACATTGACTATGCTGTTTTTACTTCTAAGGGAATAAATTCTTCTCTTTAAATCTATCCTTCCTGGCACAAAAAATACACAGCTATCCAAGTTAAAACAAAACACACATTATCAGCTTCTGCCAACATCTTCACCTGACTCAGCAGTTTGTCCCACTGATTGGTTTTTTATAATTTTTTATTAATCTATTCGTATTACATCTCAATTGTTATCCCATCACTTTTATCTTCCTATTCCTCCTTCCTACCTGCTCTCACCCTATTCCCTTCCCATAGGTTTATGACTGAGGGAGACCTCCTCCCCCATTATATGGTCACAGGCTATCAAGTTTCATCTTGGTAGCCTGCTTATTCTTTGAGTGCCACCAGGCCTCCCCACCAAGGGGAAGTGGTCAGATATGGGGCACCAGAGTTCACATCAGAGTCAGTCTCTGCTCTCCACACAACTGTGGAGAATGTCCCATCCATTGGCTAGATCAGAGTAGGGGTTCTATGTTTACTGCTTGTATTGTCTTTGGTTGGTACAGTAGTTTGAGCAGTCCCCCCTGAGCCTGGATCGGCCCGTCATGTAGTTCTTCTTGTAGGTTTTTAGGACCCTCTGGATCCTTCTATTTCCCCACTCTATTATATATCTCTCATCAATAGGATGTCCTCACATCCATCCCAATCCCACTGACTCAATTTTGCTATAGAAATAGCAAACAATTTGTTCCATAGACTTAATAAGCACAATATCTAAGTGTCTTGGTTGTGTGAAGAAGGGATCTTATGTTTAGGGTCAGGAGGTTCTTCCTGAATTCCTTTATAAAGTTATTATAATCAAAATTTTTCCCTCAGTGTGCTAATATACTTTCATGGTCAGGCTGTGTGATGTATATTATCAGTACAGAGTAAATTGGAAAGACTGGAAGACTGGGGGACTTCTATAAGAACTCTGAATTTTTTTTCACAAAACAGAGACAGTGAACGGATTCCATGGTGATTTTTCATTATATGAATTCTTTATTTTCAGATGTGAAAATACAAGGGGAAACATTAAAATTAAAACTTATACAAAGGACAAGTGGTACTCTCATCACACCAAAAGAGTGTGCAGAAATTCCTTCTATCCTAGACATTTTAGATTTTTGTAGAATAGAAAATTTCATCTTGAGCTAGGAACATTGGAGTTTTGATGGTCAGGATTTATCTCACTCCATTTCTCAGAAATATATGTTATTCTGACTAATTTTTTTCCATTTCATGTCTCTCTTTTGATTTTCATTAAAAATAAAAAATGCTATAGGTCAACTTTATATGTGCTCTCCAACATTATCCTGTTATAGCTATTATAAACAAATGCTACAAGCCAGAAGCAAGACATATGCCACCAAGTTTCAGCAGGCTTATTTTCTCCAGAGGACTCACTCCTTAACTGCAGACAGCTGGCATGCTTACAGCTTTTCTCTGTACCAGTACAACCCTGGGGTCTCTGGGTAGCCAAACTTTCCTTTAAAGAAGTTTTACTCCATTTTATTAATTGGTTTTGTTTCCTCTATTTGTGTTTTGAAGTGTGTGTGTGGGGGGGGTTTGCATGTAGAGTATATGTCTCTGGGTCTATACATATCTATGTGAATGTGTCTGTGATTACATGTGTTTCTTGAAGTCTATGTATCACAGAGCACCTTCAGAAGTCCGAGGATAACCACCAGTAATTTTTTTTCTTCTAGCATGTGGGTCTCAAGGATGAATTCCTCCATGGCAGCAAGCTTCTTTAGTGACGGGGCTATTTCACAGGTCCAGTACGATGCTTTGATTCACATTTCCACTTGATAGTGATTAGTTCAGGGTAATTAATTTGTATGTATTTAATAGTCTTTTCATGAGGAATGCATTCAAAGATGTCCCTTCTATGTTGCATATATGATATATTATTGCTAATTGTATCCACCTCACTCTGCCACAGAACACTTGGTGTTTTTCTTCTTATCAGCCAGTGACACAGGACTGCTTATATTCTCTCTTCTCCTAACCTCATATTTTTCCACACTCTCAGGTTAACACAATTCAACTTTCAATTTCTAGGGGTTCAACTTGATTAAATTTCATTTATGAGTGGGATCAAGTATTTATCAGTTCATTTAAGGCAGTTCTCTAGGTCTGCCCATGTCTGAGAAAGAGTTAACATTCTGACTACAGACATACAGACAGAAAGAAATGTATATCTTATAATCTATATCATTTATGTATATATATATATATATATATATATACATACAGATATCAGATAGAGATTTTAATTGGTGACCGGTTGAATGGTCTTCATGGATCAATTGCTCCATTCATGTGCCTGGTAGATTAAATTATTAATGGGTTAAGATATCATGGTATGTTCCTATACACAGTAACTGTCATGTGCTTACATTCTCTCATTTGCAAAGCATTAAATAAACTTAAGACAATGCCAGAAAATGAGAGACATCCAATGCATTTCCTATAACATGGCGCTACCCAAAAATAAACGTTTTCCTTATAAAATTACCCAGTCTGTTATAATACATTATTAACAACACAAAATATAAACTTGGGTTGGTGTCATGAATGATGACAAACAAATGCATATGACCCTATAAAATTAGTCTTTTTAAGCCTCGTATCCACTGGATAATTTGATTTACCAATAATTCTGTCTCCTAAATGATAATATATAAGCACATTTGAGAAAAAGGAAGTGACTATTACAGGTATGTTTTACATTAATATAGTAATAAATTAATACATTTGCAAAATTTTTGTGAAATTGGATATGTAAGACTGGAAGTCAATATTTTTTTAATTTACATGTTAAAAGCTGTAAAACAAGAGTGCTTTGACAGAAAGTCACCAAATGTTCATCAGCCTGCCTTTCAGGATACCTAAGCAGAAAAAAAAGCCTCAGAATTGCTCAGAGGTTAAAGTCTTAGCACAGAAACTAATATTTCTCATCACTGGTTCTTCTAAATTAAAGTCAACCAATGCTCTTGCTTCCTCTGAAGTTCCATGAACAAATATATCATATAGATGCATGTTTGTGCAAATAGTAGTTTCTAGGTGTTTTTTTTTTTTTTTGTCACATTTGATCACAAGCATTGCTCTCTAACCTTATCTGTAGAGTTAGTAACTTCAAGAACAAGAGATTTGTTTTAAACTCTGCATTAAAAGCTAATTTGTTTTCTTGTTTTCCTTCTGGAACCTTAAAAATCTCAACCAAATGAGAGTGTCTCCCAAGTAATCTGATTTGAACTTCTTCTTATCATCAATATCAGAAACATTTTCTGCCTCAGTATCACTCATATTGATAGCAATCAATTTCCAATCTGTTACCCTTATCTAAAAGGCAAACAGTCCAAGGAATTTTACATGAATTGCCTCTCTATGAGAAAGGATATGTGAACCCGTTTCACAAACAATGATGTAATTGTTATCTCTATATCATTTTGTCCTCTCAACTCTTTGATAATGATTTTCCAAATTTGAGGGGGGACCTGTAGTATACATGTCTCTGAAAATGAAGACATTTACTTTAGAATATGCTGTTCATTCTTTACATCTTGTTTAATGGGATTCTGTGGCTCCTCGGTGGTAAGCTCCATTTTGTTGTTTGTCTATAGAGATATATCAACAGACTAAATAAACACACCCTTACAGTCATCGCCTCGCATTTTCTTTGTGAGAATACCAGTTTTCACTTTGCAGTCCACTCTGAAAGGAATATCATCAGGAGGCGGTATATAGTGAGCAGATAGACCCGTGAAAAGCAGGCCTGTGGAGAGCATGGCAGGCCACAATCCTCCATATAGTACAAGACCATGGTAAACAGGTAGGTGGGATAGAATGTCAAAATTATTGAAAAATAAGACTAACAGAACAAACATTAATTACATTTTGATTATGCCAAACCTTCTAGGGCAATGATTAGATCACTATCAAAAAGAAACCTTCTATTTAAAAAGATATTTATTGGTTTTGAATTAATATCTAATAATAAATTTAAGTTTTAAAAATACCAATTTTTTAGCTGTGGAAAGTAAAGATAATGAAAGATATTTTCTCCTTTTTTCAGGTTATCATTTACATTATATCACTTAAAATATAATGAAATATGGCAATATTCTATTATAAAGGCTAAAGTAAATATTGGGGGACGGTTTGTTACAGCATGATTAACTATTTTTTTACTATTATATATGTGAATATTTAACCTGAGTATAAGTATATTTGGCATCAAATAATAAAATAGGATTTAAATGGTTTACTTTTTCTATATTTTCTAATTATTCTAATATGGTTTATGGTAGCAATATAATATAATATTATGTTTTGTTTTATGATAAAATACTTAAAATAAATGGTGGCTGCATTAATTCACAAAGAAAATCTTCTCTGAGGCATATTAAGGCAGAAGTGCATGTCAATTTTGGGCTCTTTATTAGCAACTTAAACTTTACTTTCTATGCCCTAAATACTAGCACTTAGTTGGCAATTAGTACTCCTAGAGGAAAATTGCTTCTTTGCTTCAGGTCAATGCTCAACAATAATTAAAATTACTAAACACTGTGGAAAGAGGGCTAGAAAACAGAAGGGCATGGCAACATGATCCAATTTTGAAGTTGTTATTTAAAATTGGGAAAAGCCCATAGGAAAAAAAATACTGGAAAACCAACCACTATATGTGATCCCTCTTATTGTTTTAGGTTATGTTAACATAATTTAGTATTTCTTTATTATTTGTAATTTATCCAATAATATTTAATTAAATAAATGATAAATGAATGAATAGTGCTTGAATTTTATCCAAGAGTTAAAACTTTGAAGCCTATATCATGTGCAAGAACTTTAGGAAGAGATTAACATTACCAAAAGTGGTAAGGAAAATAATACAGTGGTAGAGATTAGAAAGATAAAGATTAACTTTAGAACCTCAAATTAGTTTATTTGAGAAGAGAAATATGCTGAGAGGAAGAAAATTGAGAGACATGATAAGTAAGAAATATTTGCCTCCCAAAAGGTTGTCTAATTTTGTCTTACTTAATTTTAAATGTCAATAATGACATGAATAGACAATATAAAAAGTTAGTGGAATATATCTACTTATGTCTTTCAATTTAAAATAAGCCAGGCATAGTGATACACAGCTTGAGTTCCAGTACTCAGGAGGCAGAGGCAGATAGAGCTGAGTTCAAGGCCACACTGATCTACAGAGTTCAAGAATACCAGGGCCCTACCCACAGAACAGCTGTGACAAAAAAAAGAAGTTAATTTAAAAAAAAAAGTGAAACTGAAAGAGATATTCTTAAAATATGTTTAATGATAGCACCTTTTCAGTTTCAAAATATTTACTTACAGATATCACTATTGTATTCGGGTTAACATAGACTGAAGTGACAATCACAGGCCGTGCAGGGGCTGTAACAGGTCCTCTGCGTGTGTGTTCTAACTGTTAGCTTGGTGTTTTGTGGAACTGCTATCTGTGGAAGCAGGTGTGTCTGCTCTTTGAATTCTTCCTTCGATCAGGCTGCCCTGTCCAGCCCTATTGTGAGGACTTTTGCCTGGTCTTTTTGAATTTTGTTTTTGTTGTGTTTGGCTGTTGTCTTTTAAGGCCTTTTCTGAAGAGAGGTGGAAGAAGAGTGGATCTGGTGGAGACAGGAGACTGTGGGGAGTTGGGAGCAGCAGAAGGAGGGAAGCAGAGGTTGGGGTGCATCGTATGAGAGAATATCTATTTGTAATGAAACAAACAAACAAAAACCAAATATCACTATCCCAGGGAACCAGCTCTTCTTCAAATACAGTATATTGTAGAAACCCTATCCAAGTGTTTAGTGATTTTTGTTGTTTTATTTCTTCAGCAATGGAAAATTTCAGTCTGTCAAGTGATCTCACTGTGCACAGAGTTAGAAAAAAAGTGAACAAGTTTTTAGTTTTACTTGAGTACAGTACAACATTGTGTTTAATTTTAATAATACACTCCAGTGTGGCAAAATTATTTCTTTATTCAATAATTATATGCCCATTGAAAATGATAACATTCATGAACCTTTAAAATAATGTAGAGCAAACAATATATAAGTTCAGTCTATCCTTTCCTTTCTGTTTTTTCTTATAATTTCCATTCACACTTAAAAAGACAACATCTTCCAGAAAATAACATACTTGATTATTGTTCTCTGTAAATATAAACATTACAATGTAAGTCCACGCTCGTAGCACAAGGCTAGAAAAATTTTGGCAGATGCATAGTTTTCTGCCTTATTCTTTGCAGGAAAACAAACTGTAGGTTAATTCTCAGCATAAACTTTGTGAGCTGCAAATTTGGATACAGTATCTAGTATCAATAAGTTAAAATGTCTCTAGACTTTGTATCTCATTCCTTTGGGATGAGCATAATTTCTGGTAATGAAAAAATAATAAAAAGATGTGAATTAAGTATAAATCTATGACTAATTATGTGATATATATTTATTTTCAGTTAGTATCAGAAAGTGGATTTATAGCTATAATAAATGAAGCAAGAAGAAAATGTGCTGAAGACAGCTTTTCATAATTTTTACTTAACTGTTTGTTCTGGAGCAAAATTTAGAAGAAATTGAATTTGCTGTCATTATCCCCCAAATATAATAAAAACCCAAGTGAAATAAAAACACATACACAACATTCATATGCCCAAGACAATAGTACAACAACTTCTAAAAGCAATTAATTTGAAAATGCATTTGTACAGCTGGGATATGAAAGCACTTTTTGAGAGAAAGATAACTTGTACATTACTTCTATTTAATTTTTTAATTGAAACTGTGATAAACTAGGACAGTAATTTTGTCACTATCCTGTGTACAGTGTAGTAGATAATAGATTAAAGAGGAGAGTGTATCCTGACAGGAAAAAAGTCTCCAAAATAGAAAATAACACATCAGTAAAAACTTCTTGTGAAGGTCTGGAAATACCTGTCTCAGCCATCAAAAGTGAATACTGCTGTTAAAGAGGATGCTCATAGGTTCCAAGTGTCCCAAGTGGGCAGCTTGAAAGCATTTGTAATTCCAGCTCTAGGGATATAATGCCCTTTACTGGACTTCCCAAACACCTGCACATACATGAACATACCTGCACAAATTTTATGCAGATATGTTTAATTTTTAAAAACTAAATATAAATTTGGTGACATTTTGAAGGTAAATTAAATGAAGGGAAGTGACTCAAGGGAAAAATATTCTTTTCTCTGCGAGTTCAGGAGTTTTGTTTCTTACTGAAATTTCTCACATAAATTTTTACTTAAGTGTAAGATGTTTTTATGGTTGGTTGAAAATCAACTCATCAATCTTGTTCCCTGACCTCTCCCTGGCCCTTTCTAGGCATGATGAAGAGTTTCTTTGCTGAATAACTGCAAACCAATTATACAAAAACTATCTTACTTATCAAGGACAGAGAAATACCTGTAATATTACGTTAGTAGCAAAATTAGTTGGATATATGCAAGGGCAACACATGCATTTAGTTACTGAGCTATTACCCCAGCCCAAGTTCATTTTATTTATAAACCATAGTAGTTAAGGTTCAGGTTTATCAAAAGTTGATAGAAAATACACTCAAAGTAAACAAAGATAAACTCAGATGTCTATTATGATTTTATTGGCCTAGGTCCTCTGACAACGTGTTTTTCCACATCAATGTAGACAGTCAAACAGATGCTGTGCACAGAACATGTTACGTTACAAAGAATGGGTTTGTTTTTACATTTTCAGGAATCACCTATGATTTATGTGCTATTGGCCTGATGGTAGATAATATGCTAGATAACCAAGGTTGTTTGCCATAAACATTGTGCATATGGTCAGGGCCAAGGCAACCCTCTGAATCTTTCTAAAGTGTGGGGATATGAAACTTGCAGATGGTCATCCACTACTAGTTTCAAAACAAAAAGAAAATATGTGTACTTATAGTCTATGTTGGTGTTACAAATATAGCATTGCAAAGAAGAGTGTTTATGAGGTTAAATTTGAGTTTGTAGTTTACCACTGGTTAATTTTTGACATGCCTTTTTTCGGGTTTTGTTGTTGTTGGTGGTGTTGGTGGTGGTGGTAGTGGTGGTGGTGGTGGTGGTGGTGGTGGTTTGTTTTGTTTTGGTTCGTTTTGGTTTGGTTTTTCAAGACAGGGTTTCTCTGTGTAGCCTTGACTGTCCTGGACTCACTTTTTAGACCAGGCTGGTCTTGAACTCACAGAGATCTGCCTGCCTCTACCTCCCAAGTGCTGGAATTAAAGGCATGTGTCACCATGCCCCACCAATTTACATTTTTAAGATAGAAATGTCAGTAAATAGGCCTGTCTTTTCCCCCCTCCTTCCTTTCTTTCCTTCCTTCCTTCTCTTCTCATCTCTATCTCTTTCTCTCTCCCTCTTTCTCCTCTCCTCTTTCTCTTCCTTCATTTCTTTCATTTCTCTCAGTGTGTCTGTCTCTGTCTTTCCCTATCCTTCTGTCTCTGTTTCTCTTTTTCTGCCTGTTTGTGTGTCTCTGTCTCTCTATCTGACTCTGACACTCAGTCTGTCTCTCTCTGTGTCTGTGTCTCTTTCTCTGTCTCTCTGTCTCTGTCTGTCTGTCTGTCTGTCTGTCTGTCTGTCTGTCTGTCTGTCTGTCTCTCTCTCTCTCTCTCTCTCTCTCTCTCTCTCTCTCTCTCTCTCGCACACACACACACACACACACACACACACACACACACATACACACAAAACCACACACTTATACACAGAGGATTAGGCTTGATGTAATAAAGGACCCAGAGGGTCCTAGAAGCCTACAAGTAGAACATTATGATAGGCAGATTTGGGCCCAGGGGTCCCGCTCAAACTAAGGCGCCAGCCAAGGACAATACAGGCGGTAAACCTTAAGCCCCTACCCAGATCTAGCCAATGGACAGAACACTCCCCACAGTAGAGTGGAGAGTGGGATATGACTTTCTCACATACTCTGGTGCCTCACCTTTGACCATGTCCCCTGGACGGGGAGATCTGGTGGCAATCAGAGGAAGGACAGCAAGTTACCAAGAAGAGACTTGATACCCTATGAGCATATAGAGGGGGAGGTAATCCCCCTCAGGAACAGTCATAGGAGAGGGGAATAAGGGGAAATTGGGAGGGAGGGAAGAATAGGAGGATACAAGGGATGGGATAACCATTGAGATGTAACAAGAATAAATTAATAAAGGAGGAAAAAAAAAGAATTATATAGCTCATGGAGAGAAATCACTAACAAATTACCTTTACAGTTGTACATGTGAATAGCTCTACAACTGGCTGAGACATGAAATTCTATGCATAGACAATGCTAATTGTTGGTCATGGAATCCCTGTGACATAGTATTAGATTCCATTCTCCTATGGCATGAATGAAGATTTAAAGATGTGTTTCTTCTTATCATTCAAAGAGCAGAGAACTAGCCTTAATTGCTCTGTGCATCCTACACACCTCATACATTTATAATTTTAAGACTGTATAATGCTTGTGAGAAATTATATGTTTTCAGAATGAAATAAATGAACACTGGACTAACCTGCACTCCCAATATACTCAGGTAGTCAATTTTATTCTTTCTCAAGTCTTTGATGGGGCTGAAGACAAGATAGTTTTGTTTTACAATTAAGTTTAATTGTTTAGGCGTTAAGATGCTTTTAGGTCTAGAGAGAAGTTTTAAGTTGATAATGACAAGATATGATAGATATTGATTTACATTCAGAACTTTAGATGCATTAAGATAGCAAAGATGTTTTCTTCAAGGCTGTCAAATACAAATAGGCAAAACTTTAAGAATGCAACATTTACATAATTTCTTTCTGTGCCATGGTTCTTCTTGCTGTAGGTAGTTTATTTCATACATGTTTAATAATATAAATGTATATGTGAAAAATAAAAAAATGTATAATAAAAATTTTAAATAAAATCTAGACACTGTCATTGACCTGATTGGATTCATTCCTCTCTGCATGCTAGATGCTGACATCCTGCTTACTTCAGGTTCCAGCCCCATGTGCTTCAGATGTTGTTCCTAATCAGAACAGGACAGCTTCTAAGGAGGCTTCTGATGCCAGCTGGTCCAGCATTTCAGCCTGTCTCACACAGGACTTCTATTAAGCATGGAATTTCTCAACATTTAGAAACTGGACCACAAACGCTATTCCTAGCTTGTTTAACTATTTCCTAAATTTGTTTGTGACCTTATGAAGGTACTGTTTACCCCAAATCAGCTAAAAGAAACCTTAAGAAAATGATGCAGCATTTCCCTTAAGGTGGATTGGGTAGGTTTTTGGTTGATCATTTGGGCTACAGAGGTTTATTTTCATTGCTGGTTGGTTATAAGTTATTATTGGTCTTATTCAGAGAGAAACCAAAGTTGGACTAAGGGATGTCTTTGATTTCCTTTATCTTTCTTTTGTATGTATGGAGGTAGGGGTTGGAGCTACGGAAGGGTGCATATGGTCATATGTAGAGATGGTAGGACAAAACATAGGTTATTGAATCTACTCCTCAACTTAAGGCCTTAATTGTTACTCACAAATAAGGCAGCATACCAAGTTATTAGGAAAGAAAGAAAATGACAGTCATCATGTAAGTCATTAGCACTTATCAATTTTCCCTAGTCAATACCAAGAATTTTCACTCCTAATACCAAGGTCAGATGTTCTCTGCTTTGGTCTTTCTACTATCTGTCTATCTTCTATCCATCTGTCTGTCTATCTATCTATCTGTCTATCTGTCTATCTATTTATCTACCATATATCTTCTTTCATTTATTTTAATAAGACTGTCTTCCTAGAATAAAAGTAAATTGCAATGGTATATAAATCACAACAAAATCTAATTATTCTAAAGCAATCTGTCAGTATGGCTGTCTAAACATTGCCCTGAATATACTTCAGTTGGGAATCTACAATCTATAGCATTTGTGTTTCAACTCTGTTCACACTATTAAGCAGTAATAAAATTAACGCTGTGCCAAGGTTGTTTATATTTCTGTTGTTGCTAATTTATGCAACTTAACTATTTCCATCTCTAGAAATTATTTTGTTTATTTTACTCTAAAATTCAATTTCAATGAATTTAAGAATTTCTTAATATGTTAATTATAGACATATGTTTCACTTAACTATATTATATGAGGTAATTAAAATAAATTGTATTTAAGGGTTTTATTGCCTCAAGACATTAAAAATGTGTTCGTCAACCTATAGCCATGCAACCTGTGCTTACAAAGGAGTTCAATTCCATACAGTGCCCCATACTATTGTCTTACAATAACAAAGTCATGGTCTATGAAATCTGAGTTTTTCTTATGGTCACTAATTGCATTTGATAACTAGAGCAAGTTAGTGTGTTCTGCCACAAGATATCAGAGTTCAGTATTTACAATATTAATTAAAAAAAAAAAGGATTGCTACTCCTACTCAGTAATGCAATATTTCCAAACAATAGCATTGTATTAACTAAGGTGTGCTGTTAAATCAGTGCATTGAGTCCATTACCAGGACTACCCTGTCTAAGGTGAAAATAGAGAATTTCCTATATTGAAACTAGAAGTGTTAGTTATTAGGTCTGGATCTTAACATCTTAATGCGTACTTTTGAAATTCTAACAAAAGCTTAATTTATGTTTCTTCTTACCACTATTCACCCAAATTAGCATGACTAAGAGCCTTGATCTTTAATTTGGCTTTTACCTTTGCCTCACTCCAAATCCTAAATTTTATACTCAGAAAGAAACATTAGACACAGACTAAAATTTATGCTCACATGTGATGTTGCACACACACACATCCTATGAAAGTCAATGAACTAATAGTGTATTCACTTTCATTCTTCTTACTTGAAAGGGGAGGAAGAAATGACCTATACAGTGTTATAATTCTTACTGAAAAACTCTGTATTTATTTTTTGTGCATTGTCAGTGTGCACTGATTACACAATTGAAGTTAACAAATGTAGGCTTTCCTTCCATACAGTTATGCTAGTATATTCTTTGGTCTGAATGGTGCTTCAGCTTTGTATACAGGCACAGTCTAGAAAGGTGGCATTAACGGAGCCATTCTTATCAATGGGAGTTCAGCAGAGAGTGACTGAAAATGTTAAAAATAAGCAAATGGTGCACAGATGCTCATAGCTGACTTCTTGATTTCCAACTTATTAAATGGTCTTTTTGCAAACCTATAGACTGTTATTCATGCAGATTTTCTGTTCAGTGTACTTCAGTGGAGACTGCCTATTTTGAGTTAATGAGAAAAGTCCTAATTAAGCTAGCCATATGTTCAATTGCATTTATAAATGGAGAAATAGCCGTTCTTGCTGCTGGTCCCACCATTGTTGTCATCCCCTGCTGCTACGGGTGTCACTGAAGCAGGCCCCATTTCTACTTCTCCTCTGTACTCATCATGCGCATCCCAGCCCTGCACTCCGTCTCAGGAGATATTCTTGGCACGCACAGCAGAGTGCCTGCAATGCTTGCTTAGGAAAATATCTTTCTGAAGATCTATGTCTGTATTGAATGCAACTGTGTCTTCAATTTTGCCCTGGGGATATAGATCTAGCAACGCTGCCAAAACATATTCTTTCTTTTCAAGCATTTAATCTATTCTACAGCACACAGAGTCCCCAGAAGTTAGGATTGCCCTACATAGCCCAAGCCGCTTTTGTCATGATATTTAGCCTTTTCTTCTGTACAGGTGCAAAACATTTGTTTACATTCACATCTTCACTGATATCAGGCAAATGAACTAAATTGAAGAGTTGGATTTCCTTGAGCCTAACACTGCTAAGAGAAATGTACCTTCTTTTCACAATTACCTTAATGTAATTATTGAAAACTGTACAACTAAATAATTTTAAATTAATGATGGTGTCAGAACAATGAATGGAACCATTTTTCATTTACTTGTTTTATGCAGTCTATAAATATAATGAGTTTGGTCCTGGGTAGATGGTTCAGTGGCTAAGTGTGTGCACTGCTCTTGTAGAGAACACAGGATTGTTTCCAAATGCTCAAGTCTGATAGCTCACAATGCTCTGTAATCCCAGCTTCAGGGAAAGTAAATGCGTGTGACATCTGTGGAAACCACCTCTACACTCAAAGAAACATACTCACACAAATCAACACACCCACAAACAAGCACATTATTTAAAATAATAAAAATTGTATATCCATATTTATATCTAACCTTCTTTTAGTTTAAAGAACCTTGTATGAAACCCACAAAATCTGGGAAAAATAATAATCTCCATTTATGTGCAAAGTTGCAATAATCATGATCATAAAATGTATGTCTGTACACATACACATATCTGTGACATACAAGGTGGATATCACTATCTATGTATAATTTGAATGCATTTTGTCATTGGAGTTTGGAAAATGGCTTATGTGCCTAAAATATATGGTGATTGTAATTTCAATAATTATGTTTTTCTGTTTTTTTCATTTATATTTATTAATCATTTACCCTTCCCAATGGTCTTTACAGACAACTTGATGTACAAAGCATTGTTTATATTATTTACTGGGACTCAAACCAAGGACTCACTTGGGCTTGGCAAGGCTTTAACAGTGAGTTAGCTTACCTCTGGACCTTCATTAACAGGTGCATTGATGACTAGACACGACTTCAAATGCTACAATAATTCTCTAAATCTCTGTTTAAACAGGACAAAACAAAAACTGTCATTAAATCTGTCTATTCTCAACAACCCCATTATCCCAAATAATGTATTTGTAAAACTATGCCTTCACTCTCCTCCTCCAAATATTTAATCTTTTAAAATGTTATTTTGTCATATGATATATTATTGATTTTTCATTCATATTGTAATGTTGTATCACAATCATTAACAAAGTATACTACCCTATTCTCTAACATAATTAGTTAATGGTTCTCTTACTTGATTACCTCGCCATTTCAAGTGAATAATTACCTCAACTATACATATTTCTTTCATTTGTGGTATATTTTCCATTGAAATCTTGAAATTTGCAGTCAAATGGATGAAACTAGAAAAGATCACTCTTAGTGAGGTAACCCAGACCTAGAAAGACATGCATGGTATATTCTCACTTATAAGTGGACATTTATCCAACATAGATGTCCTCTGAGAGATTTCATACAGCAGGGGATCAGGAAAAATACTGGGACTCTGGACAGAGCATATAATACAGCATACTTACATTAATATTTAATTATTGTAAAATCTAATTAAGTTGAATATATATATATATAAAGCATTTAAAACAAAGTCCCTGGAAGGAGATAAACATGCAAGAGTTAGTCTTTCTCATCTTGAGCAACATTTGCAATAAACACATAATGAAAATTATTCCATTCTTTCTTCAATTTCATCTTGTTCACATTTTAAATTCCTGCGATTAAGCTACATTAAATTTTAGCACACTAGAATAAACATGTTCATGAACACGCATGCATAATGTTAATCATAAAACATTTTTAAAGATACATTTATGGAGTTAGTATTTTTTTAATTAATGTCTTTCTTCCAAAATGGCCTCACTTTGGAGATATGTAAGCTAGAAAAGTATTCAGATGTATCTTCATATTTAGAACAGCACAAATGGAATGTGTGATTATATGATGACAGTTTGGTGGTAGAAGGGCCTTCATCATTTTCCTCTGAAGCAAGAATAGTTTTTTAATATATTCCCCGGCATTTAATATTCAGTTTAAAGTATGTATGTACATGTGTCATTTTACAGTGGCTGTTAGTGGTGTTTTTCTGGACATAATTTCTCAAAGTATTTACCATCAGCTGTGCAAAAGCTTTACGTATAGCAGGAGAACTAGGTGGTATATCACGGCTGTCACTACTGCCTCAAGCTTTCATTATCACATCTTAGTTTATTTTTTAGCTGATCAAAAAATAAAAAATAAACACCTGTCAAATTTTCTTCAGTTTTCTCAATTAAGAAAATATGGACATGAAAATGTAGAAAATGTATAAATATAGTACTAATTTTTAAATGAATATAATGTTGTGAAAATCTCCATTAATATAATGTAAATATAAATATAAAAAATTATACATAGTATATGCGTTTAAGTTTAACAAAAGCATGAATCATTAGCTAATGATTCATTATTAATTCCATTTTACAATGTGTCAATCTTACTTGAAGCAACATATTTCTTTCACAGGAACAAACCCAATAATATAAAAGAAGTCATGATTTGGATCAAGTTCTTCTAGTACCAGAGAGAGTGTCCATAACTTCTAGAATATGTTGTTTATTGCCTTTGTGTTCTATTTAAAGTATGCTTGTCATATTAATATTTGAATTTCTAAAAGTATTTGCTATTTTAAGATTCTTTTTTCATAATTTTTCTAGGTTTTAGTAAACAATAACGATCACAAAATTTTACCTTTTGGTATTATTTTTATGAAAGTAATAAATATACAGTATGATGAAGATGGTGAATCTCAGATCTACTACAAAGAGCATGTTGGCTCCCCAATTTGTGAATAACTCCCAGAAGTGCTCCATCCACTCAATTACTGAAAAGATTTGCACGATTAGAGATTCTCTGTCTTTCCAGGGACAGGACTGAAGAATTCTGAAACTCTCTGTTGTTAGCAGTGAAAAGAATGTGGAAAATGTGGTCTAAAGTCTTTATATAATGCAAGAAATCAGGATTGCACCAATAAATCTGTAATTTATTACTTAATTAGTTAACTTACGAAATATACCACTTTCAAATTGAAAGTAATTTCTGTGAAAATTTAGCTAAAAATGAAATTGTAAGTAGGGTAGCCTTGGATGTTTGCAAACATGTGTGATGCTATGGATAAAATATTCCATTGATTTCCGATTCTGGCTCTTATTAATAAAGCTACCCTGAACATAGTTCTGCAAATATTTTTGTTGTATGGTTGAGTATATTCAGGTATATGACCAGGAGTGTTATAGCTGGGTCTATAGGTAACACTATTCCCAATTATATGAGAGAGTGTCATATTGATTTCAAAGTAGTTGTGCAAGTTTGCACTCCCACCAGCAACGGAGTGGAGTGGAGGTTTCTCCACAACCTCATGGTCATCTGTGGTCATCTGAGTTTTGGGTCTTAGCCATCTTGTAGATATAAGATGGGATCTCAGTCACTGCCCATTGGCAGGGTGGTCTGCAGGCACACAGAGCAAGGGGATGTAGGCTATCGCACTGAGAGCAAAGGGATGTAGGCCATCTCACTGAGACCTGTAGGCTGAGGTCAGACAGTAGGAGAGGAGGGCTCTCCTTGCAGAGGTCTAGGGGAAGGGAATAGGATGGAAATGAGATGGAGGGAAGGTAGGAATGGAAAGATAAGAGCGAGGGGATAACAATCGGAATGTAATGTGAATAAATTATAACAAATAAAAATGTTATCTGGTAGCTGTTTCTGATAAGACTATTGTATGTATTTATGATCAAATAGAGCTGTAAGAATTGCTTTTATTGAACACTTATATATGAAACAAAGTCATTATTATACTTTATTTGAATTATATTGACCTTTATTTTCTAGGAATGATGTTATCTCTTGCCAACATTTTCGTGTCTATTATGTGTAAGTGAAAATTATCTAAAACACAGGAGTGTATATTCTGTTTGAAGGCCAGTGCAATTTTGGGGAGAAGAATTCTTTCTGAGTTAGGAGCATATTTGTCACTGAAACAAAGATCACTCCTCAGAAAAATATAGATAATCTTAGCCTTTAAGTCTAGAGTTGGTCATAGGTCATATATGTATGTGTGTTTATTTATTCACTGCACATCGCAAATGCATCCCCCTCCCTCCTCTCTCCTCCCAGTCCTACTCTCCCACTCTCTTTCCCTCTCCCCTTTCTTTTACAAAAGGGGATCCTCTCTGTATCATCTCTCCCCTGGAATTAATAGAACAAAGTATTTATACAAAGTTTTATCACGTGAAGGAGCACCCTAGTTCCACTTGGTATTTGTCACTATAAATGCAGTAAGAATGACGAAAAGGTGAAAGAAACACAAAATTTAGAGGGTAATGCTATCAGGAATGCATAACATAGTAGCTGAGAGCAAACATAGAACACGGATGTAACTTAGTTCATTGGGAGGAAGTCTATGTGTCCACCTGATTATTTATTAAAAATAATATATTCTTATTTTATTTGTATCTGTATTTTTGGTAGTGTAAATGTATGAGCAGATATGTGCACATGGTACAAACTGGCGTGAATATTGTTTGGGTAGCCAACTATATATTGCTTGAGTCTGAGTTTCTACTCCCTGATGTAGTACACATTCTAAGCACTATTAAGGGTAAAAAAAAAAACTTGTGCTATGGGTCGTAGGTCATGAGACCTAGGAGAAGATCTAATAGTTTACTTCTACTAAATGTACATAGTATTAAATTCCCCCTAGTGATTTCTTGCTATACATCTCTTAATCCTTTTCAGTAAAGGGTTTTCTTGCAATTAACATAGACATATTCACTTGGTCAATGAAAAGAAAATAAGAGACTTTTAAATTCTCAGTGACTCAGTGATAAATGGAATTTCTAAATGGCAATCCTACCCTCAAAGCTCAGGAATTATCAGGGAAGAGGGAATGGAAATTGTGTATGAGACTGACATTGAGGATTACTTAAGAAAAACCCTATTTAATGAACATAACAAGGCATTTATACTCATTAAACGGCAATATTTGGAACAACTTGCACAAGATTTCAGAAATTTTATGACAAAGAAAATACTAGCACAAAGAAGAAAGATATGGACCCTAAATGCCCAAACTAACAAAACAGTTATTATTTTTTCAAATGCCAATGTGATACCTGACAAATTTGTCACAATCCAGACCAGACCTTAATTTCAAAAGCGGTTAGAAACAGATTGGGACTAATAGAAAACAGGAGTAGAAGAAACATTGGAAGAGGGGGAAGAAGAAAAAGAGGAAAGTTGAAGGGAAAGAAGAGGAAAATCAAGGAGGAGGAGGAAGAGGTGGTTGTGGTGGTGTGGTGGTGGAGGAAGAGGAGGAAGGAAAGGAGGAAGAGGAGGGGGAGGAGGAGGAGGAGGAGGAGGAGGAACTGAATTCGGTTGCATAAAGAAGTGAAGGTGGATATGGGAGGAGCTGGGAGCAATGTTTGATGGTAATCTTGTTTGTCAACTTGGCTACATTTAGAGGTAAATAAAACTCAGTTAGTGGGAAACAGCTGTGAGAGATTTTTCTTGATTGGATTATTTCACTTACCCTAAACTGTACCCTATCAGTAGAGTTAAGGAGACCCATGCTAAGTCTGGACCACACGTTCTTGTGGCAGCCCACATAAGTCTTGAAAAATGGTTTCCATTTTTCATGTTTACTATTACTTTAGATATCTAGTAAATGTATCCTGTTCCTGAATACCCCTTCACTTATATTAGATACTAGTTGTTGTTGGGTTTTTCTTTTTCCTCCCACATAGGCTGGAAACTGGCATCTCTCTAGTATGCTCCATCAGTTCTGTTCTTAAAGAAACCTTACCAATATGGTCTATTGTGATAAGTGCTTCACAAGACATTGCCTGAGAATTTCTCCCAAGAAAAATATTTTATTCTTACAGTTTCTAGGGATGGAACCATTTTCGAACATTAGGATCCAGCTGTGAAAAAAAACTTGATTTCTTCCATTTATTCTCTATTTCATGAATCTCAGGAAAGAATGCATTGCCCAGCTTTCTTACTCCATCAGCGTGCTGTCATTTTATGTGTGTTTCACTTTTCAGCTGTAATTGAGGAACCCACCTGCACTTCACTTTTCCAACAGTTCCTTCATTGACTATCCTTGGAGTTCTGAACTCAGGGGAATTTTAAAAAGATTTGCCGGGCACATAGCAATCTTGCTTCTCAAAGAGTTCTGATTTTTGTTTTATTTTCTTACTCAAAAATATTAGATTCAGTAGTTTTTGTTTTAGACAATGCTTTTACATGAATGCCTTACTGTCTCTCAAGTGTGGATAGTCGGGGTTTTTTTTTTGGGCAAGTACATAATTCTTTTTCTAAAAATTCATTTGATAATTATAATTTGTGGATATAGGTTTAATTTAGTCCTACTAAAAGACTACATAATCTTGAAGACTTCTATTCACTATCCTCTAGTGCCTCACATCATGTCAAAATGATGCTAGCCCTTAGTAAGATGGGATTAACATTGCATTGTGTAAAATAATTGATATTGCATTGAGGTAAGCAGAATCATTAAAAGGTTTTCTATCCGTTTATATGGAAATGCACGTGTGTAATGATATCTGGTTATACTCTAGAGAGTTCAATTTAGCACAATTCTGAATTTTAATGTGCTTGTATATGTGCATGCTTGTGTGTATACATTCACACATGTGTGTGTTTTTATGTGTGCATGTGTCAGTATAAGTCTATGTCTGTGTAGTGTGTGTGTGTTTCCTCCTGCTCATATATGTGTAAAAACCAGATGCTAACAGGTGTTTTCTTTAATTGCTCTGTAGCTCCCTTCCTTCCTTCCTTCCTTCCTTCCTTCCTTCCTTCCTTCCTTCCTCCCTCCCTACTTTCCTTCCTTCCTTTCTTTCCTTCCTTCCTCTCTCCCTCTCCGTCCCTCCCTCCCTCCCTCTCTCTCTCTTTCTCTCTCTCTCTCTCTCCCTCTCCCTCTCGCTCTCACTCTCTTTTTCTTTTCTTTCTTTTCTTCTTCCTTAAATGAAGTCCCTCGCTAAGACTTGGAGCTCACCATTAAACTATGATGGTTGACGGCTGAATGTCAGGTATCTACCTCTCTTTGTCTTTCAAGAAGTATTCATAACTGTGTAGCACCAGAGCCACCTTTGTACACAAGTGATATAGATTAAACTAAGGTTCCCATGCTTGCATGGCTGCACATTAATGACTGAGATAATTTCCCTGGATCCCTGATTTATGTTAAATCTTTAAACATCAATTTTATTTTTCTTTTAATTACATTCCTCGGAAAATTGCCATTCTGTTATTCAATTTCCCATATACATTAACTTGGATACTGCCTTGTATATTCTTTTTTGATTTGGGTGTGAAATGAAAGAAATCACAATTCAATAATACAACAGAGTTCACTTGATAAAGTAACAAGTATGTGTGAACTCAAAACCAGGAATGATTAAAAATTGTACTCTTGGTAGAGAAGTAATATACAGGAAAGGCTTAGCTGTCACAATGGTATACTTATATTCTTGACATGGCAGCATCATGTCTGCTATTACTGGTTTATATGATGGTGACTTATTATATTTAAAATAGTATTATTATCAGTATGATCAGTGTTCCCAGCTAGCAATCAATTAAGACACAGACACTTGTTCTGTTTTAAAATAGCTTTAGTTAACCTGGGGCAGGGCAGACATTAATCCTCTAGACTACTTCCCATAGTGAGGCATGTATGGGATCCTTGCCTTAATCCCAGGCCATGTGCTTCTAATAACTTCTGCCAAACTACCTTCCACCCATAATCTCAAACACTTGATAATGTTCTTTATCTGGACTGGATTCTCCATTTATGCAGGCCATGTTCTCCTCCATCTAATCCATGGCAGCCTTCCTCTCCTCTTGTTGTCTTTCTCCTTCCTCCTCATGGCAGTCTTTCTTCTTCTTCCCCGAATTCTCCCTAAGCCCAGGAAATTTAGCCACACCTCTCTCATCTGCCCTGCCCAGGTGGGCTGGCTTTTTATTAATTAACATAAAAATACATTTGACCATCCTCCAACAGTCACTTGTGATTGTCTGGGAACAGCCTATCCTTTCTAAAACATATGATCCTGAATTAGTGTTCAGTTTGTATACACACACACACACATATCTATCTATCTATCTATCTATCTATCTATCTATCTATCTATCTATTTCTTTATCTATCACTAAATGGTTATTAATTTAATATGTGGATCACTCATAAAGAATTTATTTGTTTCAGGTTGAGCCAGGTATTATTTAGATATTCTCTCAATTTCTGATCTATATTTATCTCTAGACATCTTTTAGGCAGGGTAAATTTGGGATTGAAGTTTTTGTGGTTAGGTTCATGTTCTCTTTCCTCCACTAGGAGTCCTGTCTATTTAGAGAATGTCCCTTTGTTTTCCATGTCCCCTGCTACAAGTAGTCTCAACTATAGTCAGTCCCATGTCCTCCACGGAGAGAACCAACCCTTGACACTATTAACGTTCTCTGTTAACCTAGTATAGTATAGCTGTCCAGCAGTGGACCCAAACAGATGTGAATACTCACAGCCAAACATTCAGCAAAACATAGGAAGTCTTGTGGAAAAGTGAGGTAAAGCATAGAAGAGGCTGGCGGTGACAGGAGCACCACAAGAAGACCAACAGAGCCAACTAACCAGGACCCAGAGGGGCTTTTGGAGACTGAAGCACCAACCAAGAACCATGCTTCAGCTGGACCTAGCCCCCCTACACAGATGTAGCAGATAGGCATCTCAGGCTTCATGTGGGTCTCCTAGTAAGGGGAGCAGCAGCTGTCTCTGACATGTACTTTGTTGGCTGCTTTTTGATCACTCCCTGCTGACTTGGCTGCCTTGACAAGCCACAGGGGAAGAGGATGTGTTCAGTCTTAATGCAAATTGATGAGCTAGGGTGTGTGAGTAGGGGAGGGCTTCCCTTTCCTGAGGAATAAGGAAATAGGGATGGGAGAAGAGGGAGGGAGGGTGAGGCCTGGAGGAGAGGAAAGAGAGGGCTATGATGATTGGGATGTAAAGTGAATAAATACACTAATTTTAAAAATGAATTAGCTAGTTGATGACAGTTAAGGGATGAGAAAACTATATTATATTTCTTTTAGAATAATATAGGGTTCTGGTCCTGAGGTAATGAATGAAATACTAACATTGACAATGGGAAAAATAAGTCAATTTCAGTTTCAATAAATAATTCAGAGGTAGAATTTACATAAGCACCACATTATCAGGTAACTTTTCATCCTGTTAGGTGGGCATGGTGACATTCGGTTTCATGGTAAGGGAAAATGAAGATAGGATGTCAATTTTCTGCATACCATTTCTGCTATCTTTAATGATTTTTCAATATCATCTTGAGTAATGGTGAAGCTATTGGCTTGAATTATTATCATTATTAATATGAAATTAATGTTACAAATGTAATATTTCTAGCAGTAATGGTCCTAATAAGAAGAGATTAAATTGACTACCATACAACAATTCTGATTGGAAATACCCTTGGGGTGCGGAAAATTAGTAAAGAACATTTTAAAACAAGTAGTTTTCACAGAAAAATAAATTAAACTTAAAAGAATAGGAAAAAAATCACCTTGAAAGGAAGAGTAATGAGCAAAACTCAACTCAGAACTCATTTATTTATGCATCTATCATACTTTCTAATTGAGTGTCAAAATAATACCTGAAGTACTTGATTAGTAGTGGGATATTATTCTCATACGATTCAGCTTTAAAAATGTATACAATATATATATACTACATATATATATGTAAAATGCCATGAAATAATATTTCATTTACAGTGTTTACATGATGAAAATTTATATTTCTAAATGCAATGACAGCTCTTTTTTTCTGTACGGACTAGGTTATACTTACTAGTTTTTAAACCATATACTTAGACTGGGACAATATTGTATTAAAGCCATGAGGTTGTGTCTCCTCATCATGTCAGAAGCTGTACCAGTAAATTCTCACTAGCATGAGTGACCTAACATAAGCTGGACATGAACAAAACAAACAGAAATGCCAAAGTGGACAGATAGAAACCTACAAGTCCTCGCTCTTACAAAAACTACACCAAGAACTCCACAACTAAGAAATATTGAGAGTTGGAGAAATAGTCTTTCCTTGGGAAGAGCCACCTAATTGGTTGTTCATCCATGAATGGATGGCCATCCCTGAAAACATACATACAAGTGACATAATACAAACAGAGCAAGTTGTATTATGAACATATATATATATATATATGTACATATATACATATGCAGCAATTAATTTTAAAGAAGCATGACTTTGAAAGGGTGCAAAGAAGGGTATATAGAAGGCAGAAAGGGGAGAAGAAATGTTATAATTGTATTCTCCACTATAAAAAGTAACTAAATTATAATGTTGATATATTCCAATAAAAACAAAATCTTAAATGAATTTAGTTGCTAATACCTAATGCAGGAACTGATATGTGGAAAATTTGTTAGGGATTTCCTAATCTTATTAGATTAAACTTAGACATACTATACAGTTTTATTTACAACCATGTTTAAGTAAAATTGTTTATTCTTTACTCTGAGATTTATTTTTTTAAGAACCAAACATGACAAAAATAAAATATAATACGATAAGGGAATCTCTATCATATTGAAGTTGGACACAGGAACTCAACAGGAGGAAAGGAATCCCAAGAGCAGAGACAAGAGTCAGAGATCCACTTTTCTCACAGTCAGGAGTCACAGAAAAGTACTAAACACTAAGAACTCAAATGACATGATTCAACTTACAGTCCCCAGTGATACTCTTTTACATAAGCACCAAAGGATTAGGGAACAGGGTGGCCATGGAAAGTGTCAAGATGCTCCTGCCTTTTACATCTGAACTCCTGAAAACTACCTTTTATCAAAATGATTTTGTAGCTGATCAAAATGCTGTGGCCAGCAGCCATTGTGCAGTTGACCTCCCTTCTTCTTGGTGGGTGGCACTGGGAGGACAGTACTGACCGGCACCACAGAGCCTGCAAGATATTATTTTTAAAATTTTCTTGTTCTTGTTCTTCTAGTTATTCTTGCTCTTCTTGTTTTTCTTCTTCTTGTTGTTCTTGTTCTTCTTCTTATTATTATTATTGTTAATTTGTTTTTTGAGACAGGGTTTCCCTGTGTCAACTTGACTGTCCTGGACTTGCTTTGTAGACCGGGATGGCCTAGAACTCACAGAGATCCACCTGCCTTGGCCTCCTGAGTGCGAGGATTAAAGGCCTGTGTCACATATTTTGAATGGAACATTTTATGTTATTTTTTAGAGAATAGAAACCAAATTAATAGAGCAGGGAGGGTGTGCACCCTCTGCTGTCAGTTTTGGAAATGGTTAAGAAGATCTAAGCAGCCTAGGAGTAGTGCCAGTGTCAGCAAAGCTGGGGCATCCTTACCGTGCAGTCTTGGATGAAGTGAGAATGTCATTCCTACCAGTTCTTGTATAACACCTCTGATTTCAGGATGTTGGATTTATGTTGTTCAGTCTGTGTGTCATTCATCTTTTGTATCAGATAGTTCTTACGGGTAACTGTTTGGGCTGTAAACTCCTATGCTCTTTTATTTTTTAATTATAATTTAATCAGATTACATCCCGATTGTTATCCTCCTACTTGTATCTTCCAGTTCCCACACTCGCTCTCTCTCCTGCCCTATTCCCCTCCCCTAGACCTCTGAGAGAAGAGGACTTCCTCCCCCACCACATGGCCATAGCCTCTCAGGTCCCATCCCTATAGGCTGTTTCCCCTTCCTCTGTGTGCCATTGCACCTCCCACTTCCTATACTCTTTACTAAAATGGATGTAATTCAGAAAAAACATACTAAGCGAATAGTTGTCATACATACACAGAGGCAAGAGAATCAGAGACCTACTTTGTTGCACAGGGAATCCCATAAGAACGCTGAAGTGGATGTTATAATGTATAAACAGAAGTCCTGGTACAGACCTATGTATATGCTGCTTCGGGCTCTGTGAGTTCATATGAGTTTTGCTCAAGTTTTCTTGGTGTTGTTCCTCCCCTATGACTCTTAAATTCCTTCTGCTTCCCTCTTTGCTGAGCTCAGGAATTTGGCAGAGACATCAATCTAGAGCTATATATGTCATATTTTTTTCTTTGTAAGATTCAAGTTATTTCTTACTATTTTCTTTTAAAAATTTTTTTCACTTTACAACCTGATTGTAGCTCCCCCCATTGTCGACTCCCACCTTCTCTCCCTCATACCCTCTCCTTTCCTCCCCTAGTCCTCAGAAAGAGGAACCCTCCTCCCCTAACGTCTGACCTCAGACTACCAAGTCTTATGTGGACTGCCTGTATCCTCTTCCTCTGTGGCTTGGCAAGGCTGCTGCACTAGGGGGAATTGACCAATGGGGGAAGGTGGCAGAGTCCAGTACAGAATGTAGTCCCTACTCCCCATATTATAGGACTCACAAGGAGACTGTGTTGCCTATATACTACCTCTGAGTAGGTTGTCTAGCTCCTCCACAGGCTTGGTCCTTGGTTTTTCCATCAGTCTCTGCAGCATACCCATCCTTTGCCCAGGTTTGTTGGCTCCATTGGTCTCCTTTAGGAGCTCCTGACATCTCCAGGGCCATCTAGTCCCCAACTCTTCCATAAGACTCCCTGCTAGAGCAGTAAGACCACTAAAGGAGATCAAACGGACACAAACAGAAAAGGGAGAAGTCAAAGGGTCACTATTTGCAGATGATATGATAGTATACATAAGTGACCCCCAAAATTCTACAGGGGAACTGTTGCAGATGATGAACACCTTCAGCAAAGTGGCTGAATGCAAAATCAACTCACTATTTTTAAAACAATGCATATAAATAAAAAAGTAAATGATTTGCAAATATTGTTATCAATATAAATTTATTGTAAGGGAAAACATTCAAGTATATTTAAATTTGTGTGTTATTTAAATGTGAAATATTTCCTAAGTATGTATAGGTTTGAGCACTTTTCTGACTCCCACCCAAGTATTATTTGGGGTACTCTGGAAACTTTGGGGCCAGAGGCATGTCTGATGTGGGTAAGACACCTTGAGTCACTAAAGGTCATAACTTCCTATTGTTCCCTTTCGTGCTTTGCTTCCTATTTGCACTGTGATGTGACTAGACACAAGTCTTCATCATTACAGACCAAACCACCCTAAATACCGTATTTTCCTCATTATACATCATTATAGACTTTGTACTTTAATCTGTGAGCAGAAATAAATAGGTCTAGCCTTACGTTGTTTGTTCTATCACTATGATGAGGAAAATGGATCAAAATATCATATAACAGAACATAACAGTTTGAGATAAATATGACTTTTTTTCAAATGTTAAACACCTATGAAACAAAATTTTGGCACATTCTTAAGCAAGCAGCAAAACTATTTATAAACACATCTGAAGAAATAAAATTTTGTTTGATTTGAATTTTCAACCTTCTTCAAAGATTGATAACTTTTACTGTTTCAGTTAGGTTTGTCACTTGCTATTGACTTTGTACATATAAATATATTTATCAAAGGTGAGTTTTTAAAATTAATTTGTTTCTATTAGATACAGAATTTATCTGTACATATCACAAACAAAAAACACAAAAATACCAACCATAACTAATTCATCACTTTGCTTTTTGACTGATTTTTGGTACAAAGCACACACAAAAAAGAAAAACAACACACTTATTTAAAGAACAGGTTGATGCAGAGAAACCCATGTCACACGGGAAGTGAAAAATGAAAGAAACATTTAAATACTATGTTGACTTTTCTTAAAATCTGGATTATTTAACAACATGTTTTGTATTTCAAATAGATCAAAAAGAAGTTGACTTTGAGATTAAATTTTTGTACAAACATGTTTATTTTTCTTCAATTTTGTAATGAATTGTAGTAGTGCAAATTAGATAATACCAAAGTACTCTAGGTTTTAAGAAGTATTGCCCCACTTTCTGTCTTTGTTATTGCTGCATTTGAAATTTTGAGGTGTGTATATTTATCTAAGGACTGTTTAGGACCTAATAAAAGGATATGCATTTACATAAAGGACACACTAATATGTATCTAAATGTTTTACCTTTAGTGGAATAATTTGCCTGATGATAATTATGCTCAGTTGGATGTAACTCTCCATATTTAAAGTGCTTTTTTTTTTGAAGTATCAAAAAACATTTTTAAGTGCTCTGCTGAGTACTTTAAGTCCTATCCAGAAATAACATCTCCACACTTTGTTCTCTATTGTTAGGATCTGCCATTCAAAAAAATTATCATGAATTTAGTTCATTGAGAAATTGCATATTATTTACTCTTTGTACAAAAGAATTCGTACTGCAATTTTAAATGCCAGCTATCCTATCATTACTCCAATAAAGTGGCAACAATGATGGTTATAACCTTTGCTCTCTTTTGACAGCTATAATTTTGTATCATGATCCTACACCCTCTCAATTGTTTAATATCTGCCTTTCAATAGAAATGGGTGACAGAGTAGACATCTCAGACTACATGTTAGCTGTAAGATCATTCCAACCGTTACTCATATACTTTATCTATGTGGATGCAATGATAGAATAAAATCAGAACTCATATATAAAAGATATACTGGTTCTGAAATAAAACTATGTTGTTACAAGCTAAAGACTGTATATCAGTTTTGCCATATACCTCATACCTACCTAGTTATAAAAGATTATTTCAACAACTAAAAAGCCCTTATAGAATAAATTTTAGATGGTGCAGTGGGATATACAAATATATAATAAATAACAAAGTAGATGTACTATAAAGCAAATCCAATTAATTTCCCTGAGTTATAGTGTTGACATGGCTAGTCTTTTGTACCACCATGTTCTTTATTATTGGTATATCCATATTCTACTTATACAGTCTTAGAAGAAACATAATTTGTTTAATAGATAGCAATTTTACTAGCATTTGTACATTTTTCATGTCTCTATCCCTAGTACTTTGCATAAGCACTCAGATTTTGATAGAAAATCAAATAGCAATATCAACAAAATTTTACTATATAAATGACATTTCAATTTGTCCTCAAACATCAAACAGATGTAATATATGAAAATATTTGTTAAGCTGTTAGTGCTATTATTCAGGAGAAATATCAATTATTTTACTTGTTATAGAATAGAAAGTTTAAATGCTGTCTTATGTATAAATTTTAATTTTAAAAATAGTGTTTCTTTTTCTAATGTTTGTTTTTTCATTGCCATTGCCCAGCCTGATATACATAGCCTATAGTTTTATTATGGTTACATAACCAATGGTCTATGTCCTGGGTACAGTAGTACATGTCTATGATACCAGAACATGGGAGGTAGAGAAAGGATGGTGTTCAAGGTCAGCTTCAGCTATGGAATGAATTCAAAGTCAGAATAAATTATATGACATTGTGACTCAAAGAGAAGGAAAAGGACAAAATTATCCAGGTGATCTATCTGCAGTGTTAAAATTCATTTCTCATTAATATTTTGTGATAATTTGTAGGTTCTCTGATAATTGAAGAAGACAAATTTCCTATGAGATGAGGGCTTGTTCTATACATTTAACTCTTACCTTTATATAATATTTGTGCAATTTGTCATTAGTATAAGTAGTAAAAATCTCTTTATATGCTTTGTGAGTAATGGTTTGCAACATAAATCAGCTAGTACTCTCTTCTCTCTTTATGGTGTGTTTCATGAGAAAGAAACATTCACAAGATACTACTCTTTAACTAGTTCCTGATATTTGGATGATGCTTTAAACCAAATGCTTTTATTTAACCCTTAATATTTTAATGATATTACTACTACTACCACTACTATTACTACTACTACTACTACTACTACTACTAATAATAATAATAATAATAATAATATAATAATAATATACATCATAGATGATAGATTAGGTAGATGATAGATAGATGATGGATACATAAATAAGTGGAGATAGACATAATAGACATAGCATTACAGATAGATAGATGATACTTTAAGTGCTGTTTCTTACAATGGAGGGGCAATGTCTCTCCAAGACACCATATGTTATCTAATAAAAGTCCTGTGTCAGGTATGGCTCATCCCCTCCAGAGTTAATCACTGGGATTCCCTAGACATCCCCTCAAACATCCCTCAAACATTACAAGCTATTACTATTACAAGCCATTACAAACTATTGTCATTTCACTTGTTCATGCCTAGAACTTGATGCTGAGACCCTATACTGTAGACACTAAGCAGTTAAGTAACAATCTATGGAAAAATAAAATTAAAATGGACATGAAATTTTAATTTTTATTCCCTGGCTTTCACAGTCTTAGAAGGTTCTAGGCACACCCACAGGACAAAAAATTAATTAATAGTCCTCCAGGAATTAACAGGGCTCCAGCAACGAACGCTGTGTGCTAGATCTGGTAAAATACATATATAGTTATCCAATAATGCCATGCAATATGGAAGTAATAATTTGCTTTCTAATTGTATTTAAAACCCACTCCATAAGTTGTCTCCCATGTCTTGTCCAGTTAAATGGGCCAAATACCTGTGGCTAGCTAGACTATAGGAGATTCAGAAGAATATATATATTTTTTCTGAATCTTGAATTAGCTTTCATTTCAAAAATATGCACCTGATGCTACCAGGCTCTGTCAGATTCTGTATCTCCAAACTATATTCAGAACTTAAGTGAAGAATATATTTTTATTCTGTTAAATAAGAATACTAACAAATAGCTCCCTAAATTCTTAACTTGATACCCATATAGTATACATCTCAACTCTCAGTAGAGAAGCTGCTTTTTACAGAAGATGATGATGGTTTTTGCAGAGACCCACAACCGGTCAAGGTAAAGAGAGTAAGTCTGTGGAGGTGCTGAGTTCTAATAAATAATTCGTATAAATCACTTGCTGTCTGTCCAAAGCTCAGGCATCATGGCAGAAGACGGCACCGAAAATTATAAGCAACAGAGGCAGTGAGTTTCTGTAGTGAAATGGTATTTGTTCAACAGGATAGAACCATCCACACTTAAACTCATAACAACTGTGATTGCCTTTATAAGATCTGCACAAGATAGATCCATCCAAAGTACCCACATGTATGGTAAAGGGGATCATAATGACCCAGCCTTAGCTCAGTAATATTGGCAATTGATGGCTTTTGTTGATGGGGAGTTGGTTTCCTTTAAAGATATGTTCCCTTAGAAGCTACACTAATATTGTCTCTTACAAAAACTCATAGAGTTATCTTTAAGTGAAATCATTTGCTTTATAAATAAAACACATAAGGGTGGAAGGGATAAATGGTTTGTGGATGGGTGGTAATTAAAGGTGAGGTAATAGTGTGGTTTTTGATCAAAACACATTATACTACATTTTCCATTAAGGACTCGTTAGTGTCAATGTGTTCACAATAAATAATAACAATAATAATAATAATAATAATAATAATAATAATAATAATAAAAATGCTGAATAATACTATTTTATTTTTATGAATATGAATCAAATTTAATCATTTTAGTATATTCTTCATAAGGTTAATTTGAAATTGCCATAAAGTAATGTATGAGTACAATGTTTCAGAGATATTGTGGTTCTCAAACTGAGCTTTTGAATTTATCAACTATCATTAAATTTGTAAAATATTGTTTACAACATTTGTAATTTTTATACTAAACTATCCAATAATTCTGTGTTCTGCTTAGAGAGGTCTAATAGTCATAATTTTACCAAGCAAAATTAGATTATGACACAACAATGTAGCAGTGGGCTAACTTCTGATTTGTCATACCACAGAGTCAATTTTCTCACAATAATAACAATTTCAGCACACTCCTTAGAAGTTTTCATTCTGCATGTCATGTTTGATGCATGATTGTGACTCTAAAGGCTTTTTTTTTTCAGAAATAGAACATTTAGTTACTGATAATTCGAAAGTTTGTGCCTCATCTGTGATTCTTTTTTTACTATTTAGTAAGGTGCTACACATCATTGAGAGAGCCAACCTGTTCCTGTACAGTGGACATCAATGTAGAAATGACAAATGACTCATCTTACCCATAAAGTCGCCTTATGTTATCCATGAGAAAGTGAGGGAAAGTGATACTGTGAGCCTTGAGGACTATGCTGTAGACATCAATCAAGTGTGATCCCCTTGTAATAAATGTTGGCTATATCACAGATTAGTCCTTCCACTCATAACTTTTAGGACCCTAGTCTCTTTGGTCATTATGTCATTTCTTGATTTAAGAAGGGTATTCATGGTACACTATTACTTTTCTCAAATCATTCAGATGTCTCCTTTTCATACGTAAGTGCCAATTAATTCAGGAAATAAATACAGCATCACTTTTAAGTCTCAACTCAGCTCAGTCAACTGTAACCTTTAGTTACCATGAAGATATAGTAAAATTCTAAAAGTATCTACTGGTTTATGCCTATGAATAATGTATGTGGCAAGATTTATGATTGGAGATATATAAATATATATGTGTAGTACATTTTTCCAAGAATACCATCCAATGTTTGTGATTTACTATATTGCTACTTTTAAGACCAGGATGACAAAATTAAGCTGCACATTAGTGGCTGGCAGTAATTCTTTTGCTCGCTAAATGATGATAAATCTAAGAGATTTTACAAGAAAAAAATGAAAAGAGATGGAACTATACCTTGTCAGGACAAGATTTCATTCTGTTAACCAAAATAAACATCATATTGTTAGGAAGTTTGTTAAGTAAGAGATAAGTTAAAAATAACTTATAATCCATAATAAAAGTATAAATAAGATGTTTCACAAATTGAACTGTTTAGTCTCTAATTATACAATGAATGTGGGAGATGGGGTCAAGATATATCAACATCAGGTCTACAGACTGTGGGGGAAATTCTCACAATCTGGACTCCAGTGTATGTGCTTCAACTGAGGTGTTCCAAATGTCATTAGTCCTGAAATATTCGATTTTGCTCCAGAGTTATAGTTATGTGAGATGAAACTTTATATTTTGCAATCCATAAAGTCTCTGACACTTCATTTTTATATAACTTTGAATTAGTAAGATATTAATTGCATATTAATTTTATTTTAAATTTTAATGATCATTTATTAAATACTGAAAGTTCATTTCCAGTCATGTATATTTATGAGAATAATTGAATGTAGTCCTTAAACTATACAAATTGACTTTTACATGTCTGTATTTATATTAAATTTTATTGTTTAGTATAAATAATGATACCATTAAACAATAGAAATTAAATATAAATAATAAAAAAGTTATTACATATTTAGACATTTGTTAACTGATTTTTTGGTTTTATTTCTTGACATTTTTATATATGTATATAATGCATATTAATTTCTCTCACCCTCAGCCCTCTCTATATTTTCCTTCATTGTAACACCTCATCTTTTCTATACATCCCTTTCTCATATTGATGTCTTGTGTTATTTTGTGGCTCATTGAGTTTTACTAGGGTTATCTGTGGGACTATGAGTTTGTACTTTCTCAGCTGAACTGGTGAGCTAACCAGAGTAGAAGTCAATGACCTTATTACTCCCAATATTGCAGTTGAGGGCTAATATTCAATGAGCGCCTCTAAATCCATAACTTATATTTGGACATGTCCAGACATGTCCAAACCTAATACAGAGAAGCTATTATGACTTCATGATTTCAATGGCTCTGACAACTCTCTCTGTCTTGCACAATTTTTCATTTTCCTTTCTGTCCATACCCCACATTTATCCTTGATTATAAAATGTTTTGCAAAAATATCATTTTTCGGATTAAGTGTTTAACAATAAATTATTCTCAGCATCTTTATGATATATCTGCCTCAGAGCCCTTATTGCAAAGAAAAGCTTATATTATTAAGGCTCTGAGTTATATTAGCCCATGGAGTGCATGTAAACATGGTTTTGTTTTGATCCCAAATTTAGGATGGGAAATAGACTTCTGAGAGGACATGTGGTGTTTCTGCACTAGAAGAGGAACTGCTTCTTGTTGGGGGTAAGGTCTCTGCTAACAGATGACCATCCTAGCATGAACTCTGAGAGTTTTATATATATATATAGATATATAGATATATAGATAGGTAGGTAGGTAGATAGATAGATAATTAGATAGATTCCCAAAACCAGAAACTTGGCTTTTGTTTTTGCATCATTTGGCTGTTCATCACTCTTCTTCAGGACACTCCTAGAGAGAAGTACTCAAAAGAACACTTGGAGGCTCCAGGCTCTGGCTGCTTCTCCAGTGTCTGCTGCTTGCTGTTTAATAAGTCTGCTAGAATCCTCATGATGAAGAGTTGAATCCCTCTAAGGAACTAAGTCTAAATAGGTCTATTTCTCCTGTCCCCATTAACTTTTTTTTCTCTCCTATCTAGGGAAGGAAGGTTGGAAGGGAGATATAGGTAATAAAGAACACCAAATAAAGTAGGATCATAAAGTTCAAAGCCAATAAGTTTATGGATAGAAACAAAAATTTTTCTATATTTATTTTATTTTTTATTCACTTTAGAGCCTGATGACAGTCCCCCCCCATTCCTCTCCTCCAAATACCATCCCCGTAGCCTCTCCCTAAACACCCATTCCTCATCCCTTTATCCTCAGAGAAAACGAGGGCCCCCATTGGTACCAACCCACCATGTTATATCAGGTAGCAGCAGAACTAGGCTCATCCTCACCCACTGAGGCCAGACAAAGCATCCTAAATATGTGAGAGGGATCCAATAGAAGCAAAGAGTCAGAGACAGCACTTGCTCTGATTGTTAGGAGACAAACATGAATAGAAGTTGCACATTTGCTACATTTGTGTAGAGGCCTATGTACAGCCCATGCATGCCTTGTTTCCTGGTCATGGACTAATATCCTGAGATGTAAGCAAACCCCCATAAATGCTTTCGTGAGTTCAATCCCTCGGTTATGGTGACTTCTTCATAGCAATTGAACAGTCACCATAATAGTGACCTATGGTTTCTAGGAATAGCATGATGCTTCTATGTGTATAACTCTTACTTTTGGCATATTTATTTAAATGGACTTATAAAACAGTAGATTTCTATATGGCTTTTTAATATACCCTTCATTTTAGTTAGCTGTTCTTATTCTCAGTCATCCTCAGACATTTCCAAACAGACATTACTATTCTCTATTCTCCCTTATTATACTCTATTGTGATCAAATACCCTGACCAAAACAACTTAGAGGAGAAAGGTTTGTTTCATTTAACAGTTCCAAGTGATGAGTCTTTTGTAGCAGAGAATTTACAGAAGCATTGGCTTTAAATAGTTGGTCACAGGTAACAACTTCTTGAACAGAATAGCAACAGCCCAAGCTCTGAGATAAACAATAAATGGGACCTCATGAAACTGAAAGGCTTCTGTTAGGCAGAGGACACTGTCTACAGAAAAAAATGACACCCTACAGACTGGAAAATGTTCTTCACCAACCCTACATCTGACAAGGGACTAATATACAAAATATATAAAGAACTCAAGAAAGTAAACACCATCAAACCAAATAATCCAACTTTTAAAAAGTGGGGTATATAAATAAACAGAGAACTCTCAAAAGAGGAATATCAAATGCCTGATAAACACTTAAAGATATATTAAATGTCCCTAGTCATTAGGGAATTGCAAATAAAATGACTCTGAGATTCTATCTTATACCTATCAGAATAGCTAAAATAAAAAACTCAAGTCAGCTCATGCTGACAAGGATGTGGAGAAAGGAGAACACTCCTTGATTGCTGGTGGGAGTGCAAACTTGTATAATAACTTTGTAAATCATCTGAGGTTCTAATGGAAGAAAAGATGTAACTATTAGATTAGCACTGATTAAATATGATATCATTGATAGATTATTCAATATCAAGTGACCATTTCTAAACACTGGCGCATAAGAGCAACCCTAAATGGATTCATTTGAAATATGTAAATATTATAGAACAATGATCATTATAGGGATGATGTAAATAGAGTAATCATATAAAGTTATAAAACATAAAACAATAAGTATTAATAATACGCTGAGGATAACTATAATGATTTGCAGTATAAAATGTGTATCCTTACAACTTAGAATTTCAGTATAGTGAAATTCGAGGCATCTTCCACTCAGCATTTTTAATTCATATTTTGCTATTAATTTCAAATCTGACTGTTAATTCCTTTTTATGTATATTACAATTTATGTTTTATTTACATGTATGCATTTCATTTTGAATCCTTTCTTTGTTGCCTTTAGCAGGAGCTCAGATGCCTGTACTAGTTACCTTTGTACTTCTGGGGGCACAGTGCCTGATGGAAAAAACACAAGGCTAGAAAAGTTTGTTTTGGCGCAGAGTGTTAGACTGAGTTATGACCATTATAGAAGGGAATGTATTATACACTGTGTGGTGGTGGAAGTGCACGGCAGACACCTATCACATTGCGGCAGACTAAGAAGCAGAGAGAGTAGGCCAGAACCTGGAGGGAGGTAACGGTCAAAGACTTGCCCTTAGTGATGTATTTCTGGCAACTTGGCCCTACATCCTAAGGGCCCCACAATCATGCCATTAGCTGAAGAGGCACTCAAAATATGAGCCTGTGAAGGAATATTTCAGTTGTACCCCAGCGCCTGGCAGCTCAGCTCACTCCTCAGCTCAAGTTTACAAAGAGCTTACCAATAACTTTTGATTCATTGCAAATATTGTAACCAAACCCAAGACCTACACAGATTTGAACTACCTAATAATACTTGTAACTCCATGATAAATGTAAAAACAAAAGAGGAAACATTTCATATACATGTAAGTAATGCTAAATTTTTAAAGCAATTGCTGCTTTATGTAAGACATATTCCTATTGAAAAACATATGTAATTCTAAATCACAGGACATTTCTTATGGCATTTAAGAAAAATACTACAAAAAATTTAACTTCTTTATTTTCTTTTATTTCTTATGTGTGTAGGTGTGTGTGTGTGTGTGTGGTGTGTGTGTGTATGTGCTTGTCTTTTGAAGAGTGTATGTATACAGTGCCTGTAGAAGTCATAAGTGACTTTCATATGCTCTAGAAAAGGAATTATAAGCCATTGTGAGATTATATCTGCATACTGGGACCAAGCACTAATTCAATGCCAGAAAGGGCCCATTTTATTTTAATCATTATGTATATGTACATTATATAAGCCTTATTATACCTCATGCTCTTCCCCACTATAAAGCTTACTTTTCATATTCAGGTGTAATACTGAGTCAACTAATTGTTTCCATTTTATTTTCTCTTGGATGATTTGAGTTATTTTAAGCCATTTATTTTGTAGATTAAAAGGTGAGTTTCTACTTGGAATAGATGATTGATCCTGGCTGTCCATTGGCTTTGCTGGCATTTGGCTTTTCCTGCCTTGCTTCTTGGGGAATCTAATTTCTTTCCTGCATGGGATTGATTCTATTACAATATACTGAGTTTCTCTTTTTTGAGAATCATTTTTCTCTTATAGTTGTTATGATTGCAGTTCTCAGTGCTTTTCTCACTTCTTTGTGTTCTGTTTTGTATTTCCCCAAGGCAGAGAGTCATTCCGTAAATGTTGTACAATTTGTTTTGTTCAGCAGAATTCTCTCCATGCACGTACTGCATTTAGTTTCATTCGACTATCCTTTCCAATGTTGCTTTTTTTCCAGTAATCACTCTTACCCTTTTCAGGTCGCTGCTTGATGTTTAAAGCTAGGATATTACTTTCTTGTGTCCATGGCTATGTTCCAAGTACATGAAAGAGTGCCTGACATACACTACATGTTCAATAAGTGTATGGTGAGACAATGGATTAAGTTGATTTTTAAAAAAATTTTTCCTTCAAGACTCTATATTTTATTGTTGCTTTTAGAAGGTCATAATATCTGTCACTTGCTACACAACATTTTTAGTGTTTGTGTTTGTGCCATAGCCCTTCCTGGTTTACGTATTTATCACAGAATTGTGATTCTATGTTAATATATCATACATAATAAACCTTTAGTATAACACTAGCTGTAAATAAAAAATTGACTGCACAGTACTCAGTTATCAGTACTTGAAATCTATATCATACACCTAAAGGATCAGGGTTGGAAAGAAAGACTGTAAAAGCCAGAGTTTGTAGAGCAGTAGAGCAAAATAGAAAACTGATTTCAGAACACTGTAGCTCTGATAATTAGTTAATTAATACAATCTGTTGTTACCTCCAAAAGACCTTTACAATATCAATCCATTTAGTGTTTTATCAATGACTGAAAAGTGGTTGCTTATTCCCCAATCTAAAATGCAGAAAATATGGCCAGATGATGGATTATGTGTTACAGAGATTCAGTTTGCTTTAATTATAAAGTTCCTGGTGAGTGGATCATGCCCCAGTGGATACCCAGAATTGTAGGAAAAACACAAATATGGTCATTTGGCTATTATGCACAACTCAAGAGAACATGGAATTGGGTGTTGAAGGTGCATTTGTGGACAGATCTTGAAGAAATTAAGAATAATGTTTTGGGTTGAATATGATAAAAATATTTGGAATATCTAAATAATTATAAATTATTGTTTTAAAATGTAAAGTTAATAGACAAGCATAACTAAAATAGTGTAATTATTAAAATTATAGAAAATATAATGGAATATTACTCTTATCTCCCTATCATAAATAAGGAATATAAAGTAACCTAGATCTTGCCATGCTAAACTACGCAAAGAAACTATTTCAACTTTACTCTCAGTTAAACTAATTATATGTCATGGTGACATATTGTGAACAGACTTTATGGCACATGATATTATATAAATAAATCTAGGTGGAGAACACATATATTGCCTTCATATATAAGTATGGTAGAAAAGAGAGAGGATGAAAGGATAGTTTTTAGGTTATTTATTTGAGGGGTATTGTATGCATTCAGTATACAAAAAGCTGTAGAAGGACATATTTCAAAGAGAGTACACCAGTTATTTTGGTTTTATAATTTTTTTACTTTCTGTAGAACTGCAAAAGAGATAATTACTAGTGACCAAAATGATAATCACTAAGCTAATGATATGTGATTCTAGGAATTAAAAGGGGAAAATAGATATTCCCAGTAAATAGAAACTAGTAAGAACCAATAACAGTGACATGAGATAAGTTAAACTATTTGATGATTCTATCAAGAATACAAGTAATGAATTTGAGCAGACGAGGTCTAAATCCTGTAATGACAATAAGTACTTAAGGAATTGTTCAAGAAGGATTCTAAGAAGAGCTAAGAGAGAACTAAATTTGAATGCCTTAGTAGAAGAAAGCTGAGCCTATCTCTCTTTTAAAAGAATGATAGGCTTCAAAATACTATTAGAATGGACTTGAAGGACACACACACACACACACACACACACACACACACACACATGCACACATATTAACATTTTAGCATTTTCACAGTCATTGTAACTAGCAATATATGGAACATTGATGTGTTCCTGTGGAAGTCCTAACAGTGTACGTCTCTTACTGGATTGCCTCATCCAGCCTTGATATGGTAGTATGTGCCCAGTCTTATTGTAACTTCTTATGCAATGTTCTGTTGATGTTGTCTTTTCTGAAGGGAAAAGGGGTAGTAGCAGGTCTGGGGAAAAGGAGAGGTTGGGGAAAGAAGAGAAAGGAGAAACTTTTATCAGGATGTAATATATGGGAGAGAAAATATTTTAAGGTCAAAATTAATTAATTAATTAATTAATTAAATGAAAAAAATAGAAATTCAAGACATTCACAAGAGCATTTTGGTAAAATAGCTGGACATAAGCAATAAAGAGTGTCTGATGAAAACGTACAACAAAAGTTTGAGACAGTTTGGTTTAAACTATATAGTCTATGGCAACATGAAAAAAATCTATCCTGATCTGATTTCCTAGTTTGAAAATCTTAGGAATATACACCCAAATTAATGTCTAAGAAACAATTTTAAGGAATTATAGAAGGAGACCACTTGTTAGCTTGTTGTCACTCTAAGCACATACCATATTTAAAAAAAAACATTAAAGATGAAAATATTCATTTTCAGATGGCTTTAGAGAATTCATCTCACACTTGCTTGACTACATGTTTCTGCGCTTGAATTAATATCATCCCTCCTGGACTTAAGAGCATTTGGCAGAGCCATTTATTTCCTTGTGGAGAACCAGGTGAGAAAGATAATTGTAAGACTTTATCCTACTTACATGATACAAATTGTACACAGATTGTGAGCTTTACCCTGTTCCTTTTATTCTGTTATGTTAATATACCATGATATGCAACCCATATCCAGGGTGGAAATGCCCCTTTTGGGCAATGAACTTGAAAACAAATTCTTTTGCATAGTTGTGTGTCTAGATAATCTGAGTGACTAAATCTAGTTGATGTGTGGAATCATGTGCAGCTCTTGCTTGATGAAAATGCCCTTGGCTTTTTGTACCTTTGTGAAAAGAGATTCTATTATTAGTGGAAAATTAATTTAGCAGTACCTGGCAGAAAATGCTGGTGCTATGATGTGTTCTCCTTTATTAAATATTCCTCTAGTACCTATCAATAATTAGGAATATAAAAAGTCTATGCTTAATTTATTCCTATCAGCTGATACTAATTTTGAACAGCAATGTCAGTGATAGAGGACTGAACATATGGACATATATTTTAAAAGTATCCTGATCAAGAAGTGTTAAGTTCTGTTTAACAAATATTGATTATTTTAATTATATATTTATTAACCTACTTGAGTTATGTCACATATATTTAGAAATATAACTTCATTTTTGACAGAAATTAGACTTATTTGGAAATTTTCAACACTAGAATTGCAACCCTAGCATTTATATTCGTCATACTCTCACTATCTGGTTTATGATGTAGCATAGCAAGGAGAAGTTAGCATAATTCATGCATATGAAGTCATTTCAATGAGAAAAATAACTAATTATTAGTAGTGCCTTTGTATATCATACACCATTCCTCTTAAAAAATTAACAAGAAAATAATTCCCACAACATTAAGATTTAGAGATCCCAACAAGTAATACTGTTGTCCAATATAAAGCTGTCACTTTGTAGCAGAAACTGTATTGCAAACAAAACTCTATGCATAAATTTTATAGAATTCTGTACACTTGGTGGATATGTAGCACCAGCACAAGAACTCTGAAATGATTTGTGCAGGGGACAAATTGAGTTGAAATTAATATAGAGACACTGTGATGGTTGATAGAACCAAGACTTCCTGTGATCTTCAGTTTAGTTAATGATTCTATGTGTAAAAAGTATTTTAAAATTACACTAAAATATAATGCATCAAACCAGCGAATTGTGAGCTTGCATACATGATGTCAAAAGTAAATTCATTGTATTCAGTGTATGAATTTTCTTTTGGGAAGTAAGATGTACACAAGATTGTATTTTTTGTGGGTTTTGAGAGTTTAGAGAAAATTTAGAATTGAAATAAAACATACACACACACCGAGAGACACATACACATAGGAAGTTATACCTAATTGTTTATTCAAATTAGTTGCAATTAGCAATTATTGCCAATATGTACTTACCTAGACAAAGTCAGTAAATAATCAAGCTATTCAGAGTTATCATATTTCTCTGTGCCTCAAATTTTATATGTGAAAATTAACAAATGTGATTAGATGACATCTGTCATACTTCATTACGTGTCTTACCGTTCATAGTGTTTCCTTGAGGCAGATGGCTCTGATTAATGGAAGACACACTTTGATTACCAGTGAAAATTTTGATTCTGTATATAATATAGGTTACTAAGACAAAAGAGGTGTCTAAAAAAGAAAAGCATTTGACTTGAACATTTTGCTTTACAAAAAATTTCAGATTCTCAAAAGATGAATGATCTAAAGAAAGAAATTTGTAGAAGAATTTTAATTCAGAACATGGCTGCTCTGGCAATCAATCACATCCAAAGACCTTTTAGGTCTGTATGATCCAGTTGGAAAACAAACATACCTTTAATCCAGGAGACTGGTGCAAGCAGATCTGAGTTCAAGAATAGCCTGGCACTGACCTGAGTTTCAGATAAATAAAAGCTTAGGCCCAGGCATGGTGGACATGCCTTTAATGACAAACAATGAAGGTACAAATAGTTTGTAGAATGTTTAAAAGTGATGTTCAATTGAGTGGCAGAAAAGTGATAAATCAGAGAAAGATTTGACAGAAACGGACATGCCCAACTCTCACCAGAATAGAGGGGAAAGGGAAGTGACTTAAGGAGCAATACAGAGAGATAGGGACATATTTACATGGACAGTTTTACAGAGAGAGGCTGAATGGCAGAATAAGCTAGACACAGATGAACACAGAACTAGCCAGAAAATGAGGAGCCAAAGATTGGAAACAAATGCTGGAGTTATTTTGAGGACAAACAGAGCAATGCAGAGGCTGAGAGAAAAGCCAGAGAGTAAGTTAGATGGGAAAGGAGTTTGAACCAGAACAGCTGAGATGAATCACCCAGCTATGCACTCAGAAAGAACAAGAAAGGGTATGCTTATTAAACAGTAAATCTTAAAGGCTGAAACTATTTTAGGCCTAGGTTAGATTGTATGGAGCCTAGAAGCTTCCAGGACTCAGCTTAGGTTAGCACGCAGAGGCAGTAAGCCCCCCAGACAACAATTGAAACAGGTGAATAAATGTTCCTTTTACAGAATGTGATACAGGAACATTAGTAAAGTCAGAGAGTGAGGCGAGGTAAAGGCTGAGCATAAACAATAGAACAACTGTAGAAAAGAATGCAACAGAAGTAAGTGTAGATTCAGAATTCAACCAAATAGTTCACTGGAAGTAAGAAATTTGTTATTTTCAATAGGTAGCCATTTACACCAAGGCTTGTAGTATTGAGGTAAGGATAGAAATAAATAGTTATAACTAGGTATGTCCCCTCATATATAAAAGAAAATTTACACAAAGTTTTCTATTCCTGCCCAATTCCCTATGGATTCATGTTTTAAAAAAATGTCACAGTGATACAAAATATATGTGATTCCTTACATATTCTTTTTAGACAAGCCAGGAAAGATGTTTGAGGGACATTTGATACTCTTTTTATTGTATTTCAAGAGATACAAAGAGATCTAAGAGAAGGGTTTCTAGAATGAGATTGTTTTCTCATTTTATCTGTTCTGGAAAGGGTTTCTAAATGAAAAGCAAGGTACATGTGACTTAAACGTCCTCCGTCCCTTTTGTGTTTCTTTCCAGAAAAAGCCTAAATTCATACCAATTCTTGACCTATACTCTCAACCACTGCAGATCTTTTTGCCTGGTGATTACGTTTGCTGTGCTCTTGAAAGCTGAAGCACAAATTATTGAAAAAGCTATTAATAAAGCAATAGTTAGCAAAATGGCTCAACAAGTAGTTCCACTTTTCTACAAGCCTGATGATTTGAGTTCAATTCCTGGTACCCATGGGAAGAAAAGGTTTGAATTCCAAGGTTGTTATGTGATCTGTATGTTTATGTGATAGCACGTTAGTGTGCATACTCCTTGTACACATGGACCATATAGATGAAGTTAGCATAAAACCAACAGCAACAACGACAACAAGAGCAACTTGAAATAATAGAATAGAAGTACATTTACCATGCCTTGTCTAACTATCCTAACTCTTCCTCATGTTTCTAATATCAGGCTGAGAATAAAGCTGTTTCTTCTGAGTAATTCTGCTAAAACTTCAAAGCGCACTTTCACCTTTTTTTGTATCATTATCTAGTATGAAATGGGCTCTTGTGGAATATCAAGAGCTTCAATGAGTCCATTGGGTCCTAACTACCAATAAAAGTTTCTGTACGTTCTTCCGCACAGACGAAAATGCACACTTAACCTTAGGCTCAGCCACTGTTTAATCCAAATCAATTAGCTCAATTTGAAATTCTTATCTCTCTCGGCTAATCAGCATGAAACCAAACTCATACTGCACAGAAAGTGTCTCTGTGAAAGAAAGACTGCATTATTTCTTTGTGACCTTTGTGGTCACTCCATTTATACGCAGACATAATTTTTAGCAATACATCATAATATCTGCCTTACTTATACTTACCCAAGAGTTCATGATGTGCACATTTTCAAATGGGGAATTTTGCCATACTTTTGAATTTCAGAGGTCTAGATAACCTTGTTTGGAGGAGTGTCAAAGAAGAATTCATTAAGATGAAGATATAAAGCAAACCATTACTTACAAAATTGAAATTTGGAAGCTGATTTTCCAGAATGAAGACTGTGAAGAAGAAAAGCAGATCATGAACAATGAATATGGAGAACCCTGAGTGATGAAAATGCAGGATGCATGCCAAAAAATGATGCTTGCAAATTTAACAAAAATATAATTAACTCTATTGAAGATGACATGAATAGGGTCATGAAAAATATAGAGTGAAGAAAGAAAAGAAAAGAAAAGAAAGAAAGAAAGAAAGAAAGAAAGAAAGAAAGAAAGAAAAGGAAAGCCACTAAAAACATATTTTGGAGGACAACATTTCTCAAAGCACCAAGCCTGTTTTCTTCTAGGTTTGAAATGTTCTGTAATTTTGAATACATTTATTTTGTCTAGATTGATAGCATATCCTCATCTATAAAGTGCTGATCTACGACAGAAATAGCTAATCTTTAGATAATGAATTTTAGTGACCCGTGAATCCAATTTCAAAGGTGCTATAGCTTTGCAACACACTGCAGAATTATGATCTAGTATGAAATATTCAGTACAATAATGCCTTTAAAATGTCCATAGGCATTAGGGTGATTATACATGAGCATTCGCTCAGTGGGTATAAGAATGTGAAAGAAAGTCCCTTCTTGGATGTGTAACTTAAGCTTGAATGATCTCAGCAAAGATGGACTAGAGAAGAGTGATGAAAAGTTTAAAATGAGCCAGACCTTATAGATAGCTGTTTATGTTCTTCAGATAATAGATAATGGGAATTTCAAGTACACTCTGCCGTTTTAAGATTCAACATGGATATGAACTGTTTCGGGACCCTGTTCCTACTCCAAACACATAGTGAAACACTCTCTAGGTCTCAAGTGTTGGCATTTGTCACCTTCATATTCACAATCAGAATGGAACTGCAGGGGAAATGGTACTTAATCATTGATATATTTGAATTCTTCTCCTGAGGGACAGATATTTTATCATTTGAAAAGGACAATGAGCTATATTCTCCTTTTTTATAGCATATGTATGCAATTTGTACTGCCTGATGAATATTTTTCACATCCACATAGAACCTTAATGTTAACAAGGTTGCATGCTTGCTTTTCATGAATTAAATGAAGAATTTATAGCCAACACTAGTCTTGTTTTCTCATTATTTAGTGCTTCCTTTGAATAAAAAGTTTTACAGTGTGTATGGCATTAAAGTAAATTATGATACGTATTTCATCATTAGCATTTAATCTTCCTTTTTAGATAACTTCAAAATGTCAGTGTCTCAAAAATTTTCTTGAACTTACACTTTTATCTTCCATTGTTATTCATATAATATATGAATATGCATATAGCTATATGCATATGGTGTATATATTCATATGTCATTCATATACATAAAAGCTCATGATAAATTAGCATTGACACAGGATGAGAAATAATTTGTCATACTGTATATATACATTGGGTTTTCTTCAAGTATACATAACTGACTAGTTTCCAGTCATGTTTTTCTCCTGCTCTGTCCCAAATATACACCATTACAACACCGAAAGTTTCCAGCCTGGATCCCTGCTTTCCTAAGCTTGAAAGGTCTTTAAAGGACAGGCAAGTAGTAACTTCTCTTTCCATTTCACTGCAAGTGTCTGTAAGCAAAACTGGGTAAACACATCTCCCCTTTGCTGAAGTTACCTTGGAACTATGAAGTTCTTATCAGCTTTCCCGAGTCTTTATTATGGATATAGCCTACAGGATTTGACTTTTCCTGTGTGCGACCCATGTCAGGATATAATCACTTGTTTGTTGTATCATTGCTTCAGTCAAAACATAATTTAGAGAGTAGCACTCTAGGGATTTTTAAAAAAACATTTCTCATTCATGCAGGCATTCATTTAATTGTATTTGGCCCATGAAATAAACAATCACTTGAACGTTATTTTTCATCTTTTGCTGGGTGTTTAAGATTTGATAGTTTGTATGGCTGGTCTACAGATGTATGGAAAAAATTAAGCATGTACGTTTCTGTGTATTTTCAGAACTCCCATAATTTACTATGGACTCATTAGAGACTATACTCTATCAGGACTAAATATTATGATAGTTATATATAATGCTAACTGTAAATATATGACATGGGCCATGGTAGTTAAAGAAACACTTTATTTTGCTTCCATCATCAGTTATAAGTACCAGACCACAATCCACCAAATAACTCTAGGTTCTTTTAGCCTAGTAAGAGAAAGCTGAATCTGAGAGCCACATTCAGTCTATGTTCACAGAGTAACTGTTCAGAGGCCACTTCAGAGTGACATGGTAACTTCAAAACATAGACCATTCACCTATTCCCTACTGAATTCAAAAATTAGCTTTACCAAAACACAACGTATAGCATATGTGTAGATGTACAATTAATAACAGATAGTAAATAAATAGCTTCTCTAACTGGAAGGACAAAATCAAATAATTATAGACAAGATAATTTTATTAGACTAATTAAGATAAAATTATATTATGAGTGTTAAGTATTTTGCAACATGCAATACCATGATTTTGATATTTCATCGTTTCTAAGTTATGAAAAGTGTCATTTTGTAGTAGTCACTGTCATAATATTAGAAATTAGTGAACTAACTTTAAAATACTCTAGAAGTTGTGTTGCTCATGATTATATATTTAAAATTTTTAACCGTTACTTATAAACAACATAAGGAAATAACTGAAGACAAAGTGCTGGTTCTTTAATGACTGAAGAAGGGAAGAAAGAACAGGTGTAAGAAAACAACTTACTTGATATAGACTTGTGACTTTAAGGTATTCCATCCTAGTGGTTATCTGGGGTTTTAATGCATGGACATACAAGGAGCCAAGCTTTATAGATGTCTATGACCCCTTTCATTGGGTTTACATTATAAATCACTGTGGAAGCAATGACATTTTAAGTGAGACTGTGAGGTTTGAAGGAAAACACCTTGAAATCATTAATTTTATGAAAGATTTATAGTGAACTAATAAAGAATTTTTTAGACTTGTTTCTTATTATTCTGTACTGCTAATTATAATAGGTATCAAATATATACATTGATATATAGATAAATAAATGATACGTAGGTAAGTAGTTAGATATATGATATATCCATAGATCCATAGATGATAGATAGATAGATGATAAAGAAAGATAGAAACAAACATGAACAAATATAATAATTATATAACCTAAAGAAAGATAATGGTATAAAGGTAAATACAAATAATTAATATATGGTCAGACTCTGCTCCTTTTATATCTTTTATTTTTCTATTAAGAAAAGCTTCCAGAGTGTCCTGCATAAACAAAACCCTAGAAAATGCTGCTTAAAGAAAGCTGTTCCCCTAGTTAACACCAGATGGCAATATAAACTTTTCCATTTCCTTAAGATGATGCAAGCAAATGTGATGTGATCGAAATAAACTATCATTGAGTAAATTTCTCTTATTTCTGTTTTGCAGGTTACCCAACACTACTACTTAATGAACAGTCCAGGACTATGCTCATTGAATGTATGTACTATTTTACTTCTTTTTAAAATTCCTTTTTATGGAAATAGAACTTATTTTAGAATGATAAATTTGATTATAATTTCCCCTTGCCCTACTGCTCCCAGATCTTCCCCAGCTCCCCAACTACCCTAATCTACACTTTCTTTCTTTTTAGATTACAAAGATGCATCTAAAAATAATAATAATATAATATTAGATAAGATAAAAACATACTATTTCTTAAATAAGAATATTTTCTTGAGTGCTTCCCAAATGTTTGCATTTCATTTCCTGTTGGAATTAATTAATATTCACATATATATTCACCACTCTCCATACTGATCATGCATAAATACACCAAAATAGCAAAATCACTAATATTTTTTGAATCTTAAATGAGTTCCTAATCTATCTACCTCATTATAAATTTTCAAGTTTCATTAATAGATTTTACTTGCTAACTTCTTCAAGTTGATAAATGCTACATGAAATAGTTCAAATGATTGATTATAATTTTGTTTATTTTTATTAAAGAAAGGATATGTAAATACAAAGTAAGTGATATATATGAAAACATATTTGGTTTATAGTTATATTAGAGAATCCCCAAAAGTTAAGGTTATTTTGAGTAAAGAAATAAGGTTCTTATTAAAAAGTACATTCTTCTTCTTTCTCCAGAATCACAGCTTCTCTGTCCAAACACTCTGATATACAAGTGTTTGGATTGCCACTAAGTATCAACATTAAAATTGACAAATATATACTCTCTGTAGAACCCTAATAATATAAATTTCCATTTGTTTGTAACCAAGTTTTACTTTTATGTATATCAGAGTTTTCAAGAAGTTACTCACAGATGTATTTATATAGGCACATCTTTGTAGTGTTTGCCCAAATATTGTGTGTGTGTGTGTATCTGTGTATGATGCACATATGTACGTGTTTATCTGTTTGCAAGTGCCAATGCGAATAAGCAAGCATAAATCTATGCACATCCTGGGGAAGCAAAAGGACAAATAAATTTGATTGTCCTTTACAGATGCTCTTCCACCTTAGATCACTGTGTTTGTTGCTCAGACTCCTGAAATAATTCAGTTGCCTTTCTTGTTGAGGTCTATAATTAACTTTCAGGCCCACCCACAGTTTAGAGGTTATACTCGGTTGGGTAGAGAATTACAGGTTTTTAAAGGTAAGTAAATTTTCATATATCTTTATGTTAAATAATTATTATATTTGCTTGTGTATCTATCTATCTATCTATCTATCTATCTATCTATCTATCATTAATTAATCTATCTACTTTCCTATATCTAGCTATCTGCCCCCCACCTTTGCTTCCGCCCTTTAACTCCACACACAGTGAGATTACAACTGTGAGTTGCCATTCCTTGTTTTTAGAATGAGTATTCTTGAGATTGAGTTGAGGTCTTAGTGTTTACAATATAAGTGTGTTTCCAAAGGAATTATCAACCCAGCATCCAGTAGTATATGTGTGCATTGTACAATGTACAGAATAAGACTTACATACGTATCTTCTTAAATATTTTTCATTTGTTATGATGAAAATATTCAAAAGCTGTATCTTAGCTCTGTTAAAATTTTATCACACTTCATTGTTATGTACAATTGCCTTGCTATTCAGTACAATATTAACCTTTCTGATTTCTGTCTTTCCTTTCTTTCCCTAAGCATTTGGAAACTAACATGAAAAGATAGTCCTTGATGTACACTTTAAAAAAAATCATTTTATGGTGTTTAGTATAGCATAGCATTATGCCTAGAAAAAAGCCAATACAATAAATCTATGTATTTATTATAATCCATCATTTCAATTTAAATAGATAAGACTGTTACCACTCTCAAATATTATACTTTAACAAAGTGAATAAGAGATATTTACCACATGCACACTCATATTTAATAGAAATCCAAGGAATACTTAAATATCTGTAAATTTTACTCATATGCCTTAAAAAGAGCCATGAACCTCTCAAAGCCCTGCAAGCATCTGTGAGCCATAAGGAGGCAGGATAAAATGGGTTTCCTTGCATTTGACATTCTACAATTTGGGTTTTGTAATGAGAGCCTTTTTACATAAGAGAGAAAAGCATATGCTTATATGGATGTTTTGGTAGAATTGACTAAAGGTTACATGAGAAATAAGTTAATGGACTGAAGTTTATAGCTGTGTGTATAACTGTCAAATCTTTCTGTAAATTACCTTTCTTTTCTGCTAGCTGGAATGCAAAAATCCAATAAACTGTTAATAAAAATGGAAAGGTCATATGTAAATATCAAAGATCTTGAAAATGAACCAGAAAAGATGATAGTTTGCAGAAAAATATCATTTCATATTCTGTTTCATTGTATTCAGAGTGTAATTTGGGTTGCAAACTGTGTTTCCAAGAAAAAATGCATAGGAAAAGTTTCTAGTTAGAGGAGATTAGCTTCTCATCTGAAAAAAAGAAGTTTTAGGTACTAATTGGCTGTTGGTTTCTGCAACTTCAGAAGAATTGCAAACAATTAAACGCTTTGATATTTTCTCTGATTAAGCAAAGTCTTAATAGGGCCTCATGGAATTATTTTGGAAACAACGAGAGAGCACAATGGGCACAGGGTGTGAGTGTGTGTGTGTGTGTGTGTGTGTGTGTGTGTGTGTGTGTGTGTGATGGGAGGTTCATTGCTTAGAGCCTAGGAGGCTCATTTCCTCTCTGCAGCCAGACTCCACACAAGCCAATATCGTTTGGTCTGTGCTCAAGCCTGCATAGAATCAGGGACACAAAGAGGTGGAGCAGCAGAAACTGCTCCTTTATGCCCTATTCCATTTTCCAAAGACGGAATGGTCTTTTTAAAGCCAATTTGAAAGTTAGAGTCTCATAAAGGCAATGAATTGAGGTCTAGGGAGAAGCTGGGTTTGAACACATGCTGCTTTTGATGAAGCCATGCGTGGTGCCTCTTGATCTTCTATGTCTGGATTTCAAGGGCTGTCCCAGTGCTGAAAAGAAAGGATCACACAAGGGCAAAGCAGAGGTTTGGTCCCCTGAATAGGTTCTTAAAGGAAAATTTCTTTCCTCTTTTCTTGCCATGTGCTATTTTAGTAGTTTCTATATAATGTTATTGAACATACTCAACATAGAAAAGACATGTTACTAAGAGTATAAAATAGTATCATTGGTTTTCAGGGGTGCTGTACATCTTAAGAAATAATTAATCTGTAAGCATAGACTTGATTTTACTCATTAAATATTCTCAGTTGTTCACCAAGAGCAATGAGTGAATGAAAGTTCTTAGACATACTGAAAAAAATAGATTAGTAATTGACATGACCATGATTTGATCAACTAACAATTAGTTTGTATTACTTAATTATCCTAAACAGCCTGCCACAGCACTTTCAATATATTGGGAGTAAACCTTGTATTACAATGTATTATAATTGAGTTGCATAGGTACAGTGTTTCATATTACAGTAGAATATATATATATATATATATATATATATATATATATATATATATATATATAATGTGTATGAAGAATAATCCTAAATTTGAATTCTATACCAACCTATAAAAATTAAGCTTATTTTGTACCAATATAAAAATCTACTAATGAATTAAAATGGCCTCATTTGAGAGTAACAATTAAGGCTTTAAGTTGAGGAGTAAATTCAATAATCCACATTTTGTCCTATCATCTCTCTGTATTTCTATATTACCCCTTCTTTCTTTTCAATCCCAATCTCTATACCTACAAAAGAAAGATAAAGGAAAAAAGAGACATCCTTGAGTCCAGCCTCATTTTCTCTCTGAAGACCAATAAAAACTTATAACCAACCCCCACTAAAACTAATCATCTGTAGCCCAAAACAGCAATCGAAAACCTACTCAAGCCCCATTAGGGGAAATGGGGTGTCATTCTCTTAAGGTTTCTTCATGCTGATTTGGGATGAATAATACCTTTATAGGGGCCCAAATAAAATTAGGAAAAATGTTAAACAAACCAGGAATAGTATTTGTGGTCTTGTTTGTAAATGTTGAGAAACTCCATGCTTAATAGAAGTATTGTGTGGGACAGTCTGAAATGCTGGACAATTGGGATTTGAAGCTTTCTTCAAAGCTGTCCTGTTCTGATGAGGAACAGCAACTGAAGTGCTTGGTGCTGGAACATGAAAGTTTCAGGGGTCAGTGACCAGCATGCTGAGAGGAATGAATCTTGTCACCTCTGATCCACCAACAGTGTCTGGTTCTTTTATTCTGAAAGCATATAATTTCTCACAAGCATTATAAAGTCCTAAAATTATAAATATAAGAGCTGTGTGGGATACACAGAACAATTAAGGCTGGTTCTGCACTCTTTGTATGAGCAGAAGAAAGGCATCTGCAAATCTTCATTTATGCCATCCAAAGAATGGCATCTAATAATAAGTTAAAGAGATTCTGTGACCAATAAGAAGCATAGTCTATTGACTTTCACACGAACTCTGATGCCCCATATTTGACCATGTCCCAAGGATGGGGAGACCTGGTGGCACTCAGGGGAAGGATAGCAGGCTACCAAGAAGAGACTTGATACCCTATGAGCATATACAGGGGGAGGAAATCCCCCTCAAGAACAGTCATAGGGGAGGGGAATAAGGGGAAAATGGGAGGGAGGGAAGAATGGGAGGATACAAGGGATGGGATAACCATTGAGATGTAATAAGAATAAATTAATAAAACATTTAAAAAAGAAGTATAGTCTATGCATAGATATTCATGTTTCAGGCAGTCTCAGAGCTATTCCTGTGTCATGGGATTAGCAATATAAGGTATCTGCGTGTTCTGTAGTTTGAATTCTTTCCATGCCAATTGTAGTTCCCTCCCTCATCACCTTCTGATCCCACCCTCCTTCTCTCCTTCAGTCCCTCTCCCTCCCTCCCCTCATCCTCAGAAAGCATAGCCCTCCTCCCCTAACATCTGACCTCAGCCCAGGTTTAACACATAAACGTGATTCTCTAAAGAGATAAGGTAAAAGAGTTAGATAAGATCTTCAAATGCCTCAGAGAACTATAAAATGTGGCATTTAGAATTTGTTTGTTTTTGTTGTTGTTGTTGTTTTTTTTAATTTTTTGACAACAAGACAGGTTAACTCCCGGCAGATTTCAGCCTACCTCAAAGACGATAATGAGCACCAAAGAACCTCCTAATGGAGATGGCTTCAAATGTGGCAAACCAGCCACGGGGGGAAAATGTCCTCGTTTCTGCCATAGACAGAAATCTTTTCCAGAATGGGCAAGCTTGGATTGAGGCCGAGTCAACAGCCAAACTCTGCCAGGATAGGGTAAGCAAGCCCTCAGTAGTTTTTGCCTCACAAATATGCCTTTCAGATATACTGGGGCAGAAGGCTGAAGATGATGCTCTAACCTTATAGAGAGTTTTGGGAGACTGTTGAGGAAACAAACTATCTCTGTCATTTTTTCATTTTGAAAGCTGCTAAAGTGCATATCCTATTTACTCAGGTAATTAAGTTTTATTCCTTCTCAGGTCTCTGATGGGGTTGAAGACCAGATAGCTTAGTTTTACAATTAAGCTTATTTGTTTAGCAGGTAAGATATTTTTAGGCCTAGATTGATGTTTTAAGTAGATAGAGAAGAGCTATGATAGATATGGATTTATACTCAGAAATTTAGACTCACCAAGATAGGAAAGATGTTTTCTTCAAGGTTGCAAATACTAGTAGCCAAAACACTATGAATGTGACATTTATATAATTCCTGATTGTTTTGTGGTTCTTCTTGCTGTAGGTATTTTATTTTATTTATGTGTGATTATGCAAATGTATATGTAAACAAGAACAATAATTAAAAATGGAAAAATAAAGTACTTAGATCAAAATTTCCTGATTTTTTTTAATTATCTAAAAGTGTCATCAACAGTACTGATTGAATTCATTTCACTGAACACATATAGGTATTGGACTAAATTTAGAATTAAATTTACATTGTTCATACTTTACATAAATGGTTCTCATTAGCTAACAGTTGACACATGCTTATATAACATATAGATGAAGTGGGATGGATATAAGTATGTACACAATTAAGAACTTACGTTTGTGGAAAACTTCTATCTAAAATCCATAACTTACTGCATTGAAATAACATTGGCTTAAGGTCAAATAGAAACTAAAAGGTCTTTCAATGTAAGCCTTTCTGATTCCTTGTGATGTCTTTTCAATTAGACAATGAAAAACAATTCAGTGGTTACTTAGTGTAATTGGTTTGCTTTTTCTTTTTGACCTCTGGGCTCTATTTAAATATTCTATGCAACATGCTGTACAATTATGTACCTTTCTAGAATGCACAGTTCCTGTGATTTTATACAAGGCTCTTTGGTTCAGTCACTGATAAGTAATCTTTACTCTTTTTCCTCCTTTAGAAATGTAGGATTCAAGGCATGTCTTCTACATTCTAGGATCAAAGAAGACTTAACTTTTTAAAGGGTCAATAAATTACATCAAAAACAGATTTATGTGCATAATTACACCTTTATGTCTTGTTAAAAATAAAAAATAAATGATATAATGAGGAATTGTCAGTAATGTGGATAATAAGCTTTAATTAGACCTAAATTTAAATATTTTAACAGTGTATATTTTGAATTACAGCCATGTTCCTAACTCATTGTTAACTTTCTAGGTGTCTAAATTCCTTTGTATGAAGTTGACATTGTGTTTCAAACATATAGTGGTTCAGTTATATATTACCAATTTTATACAATGATTATATGCATCTGTTGATGAAAAGTATAGGTTAAAAGAAAAATCAGTGTTTTATGAATTCTGATTTTAGCTTAAGAGATCTAATAATGAGGGTTAGGGATGAACCTTAGTGGTAAAGAAATTGCCTAGTGTACATAGTGATTTAGGTATTATTTTCAGTTACTCAAAAATATAAGTGAATAAGGAAATAAATAAATAATAGTTAAACAGAGAGCTTTCCTATCAGCATTGCCCTGGTGTTGGGGAAAAAATCTTATAAGGCTCAAATTTTCTTACAAAGTAAGATTTAGAATGATACACATTCTATTACACTGGGAAGGAAACATTAAAACTACTCCTGAAGCTTGCTTCATTTGAAGTAAATGTGGTTATCAATTCATCACAGATACAAGGATTAAAAAGTAAAAAAAAGTAAAGATAATCCATCTCTTTAATATTTAACTCATGGTACAGGTTTAGTTCTTTTTCACCTCTTTTTAGCAGAGCTGCAAACCATGAGTGTAAACTATTCAGGAGAAGAAGGTATTCAGTTTTCACAGACCTTATATCCTGCAACATAGCTTTATAATTTTTTTTAAAACTATATCACACAGCTTCAGACCATTTCAAATCAGACTTTTTACTTCAGGGTTGCTATGTTCGCTATTATCTTCTAATTCTGGTTCGCATTACAAACAAGTATCTTCCAAAAGCTCACTTCATATCTGTAAATAGAATCTTCAATGGACCTATTTTGTAGGAATGAACTCTGATCATTTGGCTTCCTGGCACTTCATTGACCAACTCCGTAATTTCTCTGGCCTGATTATCTACAGTTTACAATCAAACTAAATCTGTTTTTGTATTCTCAGGCAAGGAATTTACAAAGGACATCAACTTAGGCAACGTCGGTGATCCTCTCTAGACTTTTATGGAAGGTGGTACAGCACTGGTCTCAAATGGTATAAACAATCATTATTATTAAAATAAAGCTTGATAGTGAAAATTAGCCACAAAGTGTTCAGTGAGTTCAAGTGTTTAGATGTCATTTGAAATCCCTTATAAATCAAATCAGACCAATAAGCATGCATATTCCAGCACGTTTTATTTTTAAAAAATCCTATAGATTATGAAGTATCATTTCTATTCTTTTACTGAAGATTGCTTGTAGTATTCAATTTTAAAATTGATTGTTTTCCTCTAGATATTCTACCTATGCATGCTTTGTATTTCTTTTTAGATGAAAATTCTGAAATCCATGAAATGAGCTATGAGTGCTGTACGCTTTGGGGTAAAGATACCATTTCATAGTATGCTTGTATTTTGCAGTCTTAGGTAGAGTATTTTAAGATCAATCTCTAGTCACTTAATTCTTGTTCCTAAGGGCATATTAGAAATTCTAGACTTTAATTATTGTGATATTATAAAATATATCAACAATTTGGAAAATTTTGCATGCCTACCAGCTAAGAAATAAATTATCTATCTGTGGTCAGCCAGTTTTTATCTTTTCCTTCCTATTAGATTTCTTTCCAACCCCGAGCAGGCATGGATAATTCCTGTCCACATTTAATAGGCAGTCTACCTAATGAAACTGATGTAATCATTATCACTTCAACCAAAGCAGGGTAGAAAATTGTTGCTGATAATTCTCAGGATTAGATTCAAGGTGTGCACATTTGGATAATTTAAAATATTTGGCTAAAAATATAAAAGAAATTAGGAATGGGCAATTTTAATTTTTTCTTTGAAAAAATATTCTAAAGGAGTGTTTCTCAACTTGTGAGCTGTAACCCTGTGGCAGGTTGAAGGAAATTATCACAAGGGTTCCCTACTACGATGAGAAAAGACTGATATTTACACTGCAATTCATAACAGTAGCAAAATTACTGTAATGAGGTAATGAAAATAATTTTATGGTTAAAATAATTGAATGGTTGAGGGTCACCCCAATATGAGGAACTGTATTAAAGAATCACAGCATCAGGAAAGTTGAGAACCACTCTTATAGAACTTAGTTTTATTATGAAGTTTGGGAAACTTAGCACGTTTAGAATACTATCATTTGTTAGACTTCATGGCGTATTTGAGCAGGGAGAATAGAGTTTTTTACATCTAAAACCTAGTGACTTCTTAAGTAAAACATACCAAAATTTAGAGATAAATTAAAATTCAATTAGCATTTTGAAAAATAAATCCAACATACATCTAGCAGAATCTAATTGGACAGTGAAATGTAAATTTAATTTGTTATTATATAACTAGGTTCAGATTTGAATTCCCAATAATATTTCAGATAAAAAGGGCATACTGTGTTTTTGCTATATGGTATGGATTTTATATCACAGTGTATATAGCATCAGCCTTTGATTCAATTTATTCCTATGGTATTATATTTCACACAGGATAAAACTACATAGAGTGACCTAAACATTGTTATATTTGTATTACATTTATTTAGTGTACATGTGTGTTTAAGTGCACCCAACTGTGTGTGTGTGTGTGTCTGTGTGTGTATGTCTCTCTCTCTCTCTCTCTCTCTCTCTCTCTCTCTCTCTCTCTCTCTCTCTCTCTGTGTGTGTGTGTGTGTGTGTGTGTGTGTGTGTGTGTGTGTGACATGGAATTAAAACAGATGTCAGATATCAGAAGACAACTAGCGGGATTTGTTCTCTTTTTCTACCCTGAGGCTCCTGGTAATACACTCTAGTCACCAGGCTTATTGGCAAATCTTAACTACTGAGCCATAATTCTCTGAGCATCCCCCCATCTTAAATATTAAAATCTTCACTATTGACACATGTATTTGAGCTCATCTAAAATTATTGTTTTCAGATGTATTCCAACCTAAAAAAACACTTGATATTCCCTAGAAATACAAAACTCTTTCCTCACAGATGACCATTACGTATATTGTTATCTACTGAAACAATCTTTCTGAAGAAACTTGAATGTTCTTAAATCTCTCTCTAGGCTTCTGTTCAAAGGTCCTTCATTAGGTTTGGTAATTCTAGTTCTACTCAAAAGAGTATTGATAAAAACATCATGATTATTATTTTTCTCCTTTTTTAATTAGAAAAGAAGTGACTTATAAACATTTGAAATGTTACTGGGTTTTTTTTTTGTCACAAAAGAATAGAATAATGAGCTACTTTGAAGTATTATTTAATTGCTTTTCATGTCTTCGCTTTCCATATTGTGAGATGTATAACAAATATCTACCAAGCAGTGGTTTACAAAAGAAATAGAAGAAACAATGCAACAAAGAGAGAAAGCATGCATAAGGATGAAAAGGATGGAAAGAAGGAATGAGGGAGGACACGTGTATATTGAGATAAAAAATTTCCATATAAAAAGTACCTTTATTACGATGTGGGACTTAATATTGCTGGAAATAAGTTTCTGAACATTTAGTGTGCAGTTTGTTAATGTATTTTATGCTTTCACATGTTTCATTTTTACAAGCAAAAGTGACTAAGAAATCATGTGATCACTGTGATGATGCACACTCTCTCAAGGTTCTCTGGGTAATGAATCTGAAATAAAACTTGTGATAATGATATTTTACTGACAAGATATGCAGAAGATGTCAATGAAGGAAATGGATGAAGACTCATAGGTAGGAACTACCCATCATTTTGCAGATATCTCCAATCACAACAGAAACTCTGTAGCTGTGTTAATTCCCCAAGGTTTTTAATATAGGTCTTTGAATTCCCCTCTTATAGACCACAGGTTGCCAAAATGTACTTGGGTTATGCATTATCCTGGGGACAGTGGACTTTTACATGATTTGATTTATAATTCATCAGCAATTTATATCAAATATACATAGAAGATATATGTATTAATTTTTAACAGTATACAATATACTAACTTCTCCTTTGACACATGAAATTATATTTCCTGAAAAAAGAGTGTTTTCAATAATATCAATTATCAAGGATTGATAGGAAATATTTAGCTTGAGTACATACAAAATTATAGAATCAGAAATTCATATTTTCAATTCATAAACTAAAAATGCCTTTTGAATTCATTAATTTCATTTTGTTGATCACATTTTGGATGGGAGGCCAAGGCAAGCAGATCTGTATTAATTTGAGGTCAGCCTGGTCTAACAAAGGCAGTTCTACAATAACCAGAGCTACATAGATAAACCTTATGTCAAAAACAAAGCAAAACAACACAACAGATATAATTTTATTTTGTGTATTTGTGTGTTTTTTCTTGATGAAGACATTGCTGTTATATCAGGGAACATTGCTCAGATGAATAGAACTTAAGAAATTTTAAACTCCCTATGCTTGGTCTTAGGAAAAACAGCAAATAGATGTCTATGAGACAAAAGCAACAAACAAAAACAGAGGATCACCATCTCAAGTTAAATATTTGCTTTCTTACATCCTAGAAAACCTATTATGTTATTGGTATCCAACCCAAAATTATGGGTTGATATGGGCAATGTTATTGGTCCTGTGCACTCAGTTTCTTCCTCTGACTTGCTCTTTTTCCTTGCCCCCTTGCTTTGTCTCACTCTCTCTATCTATTGTTCTTTATATCTCTTCTAGCAAATGATAGATTTCAAACATGAAGGATCTATTCATAAGAGAACTTTTGAAATAAAATGAGATGATTCTAAAAGCATTACAAATAGCTTGAGCATCCCTCTATTCAAACAGTGCATATTATTTCTTGGTTATTGATTAGGTAGAATAAAAAGAGGTGCTAGATGGATATGGATAGATAGATAGACAGAGAGAGAGAGAGAGAGAGAGAGAGAGAGAGGAAGAATAGATAGGTGACAAATAGACAAGATAGATAGATAGATAAAAGGTCAGAAAAATGACAGATAAATAGACAGATATACTATTCTTGTAGACAAAAGACTATATGTTCTAGGAATTACTCTTCTAACCAAAACCAATTTTCCATGTTATTACATCTCTAAATTGATTCTTATTTTTGCCATATCCAGCTCTTCTAATCTAATTTCTTCTTGGAGATTCAATATGGTGGAACTGATCATACACAGATTACTGGAATTGCTGTGATTGCAAAGTGACAGACTAGCCATGACTGTGAATCCCAAACTCCAGTGTCTGTGTTTCCCAGGTGAGAGGAACACCCACAGTGAGGGAAACGGCAGGTCCAACCTCAAGTCATCCAGCTAATCCCAGAAAAAGTCCCTGACTTCTGAGCGAGCTTTGTCTCAACCTGCTAGTTGCATATTCTCACCATCCCATGTGCGGTTACAAAGTATGCAGCTCCAACCTAACCCCCAGGATCCATGGAAACACCCCAGCAGCTGCTCCAAAGAACAACTCATCTCTGTAAGGGACCAACCATCCCTATGAGCTAATAGGATCTACAAAAGGGCTGCATCCAAAGAGCACATCGTCTGGGCAGCTGGATCCTATCAACATCAGAGCACAAAGACAGTAGTTAGACTGCTGACTCTGGGACTTCCAGGGACAAGATGAGAGACCCAGGGATCCTCTGGAGCCCATTCTATCCCAAGGCTCATACGTCAGAGGACAGTTTCAGGAAATTCCCTGAGAACTACCAGCCCATCTGAAACCATACCCTCCAATCAAAGGAGAGATCCTGCAGGAACATCTAGCTTCTTGTCCAGGGTTATGCTCAGCTGGTACAGTGTCTGTGCAGCTGGAGATCATTTAGTTTGGAATAAGAAAGGAGATATTGGGGAGCTGACCCTAGGACTTCCCCTGTTGAGAGGAGGATGCCCCCAAGCTCCCAAGGAACCCAATGAGTACTGAGGAACGTAGAGCAGAAGAAAGCCAGGGACAATTCCCTGAGAACCACCCACCTGCCAGTTAGAAACCATACCAACCAATCCAAGGAGGCCTTCTGCAGAAACATACAGCATCCTACCCAGGGCTCTTTCTGAATCCCTGAAAACCCCAGAAAGCACCAGGAACTACACCAGAGACAAAAATATGGCTAAAGGCCAGCATAAAAATGCAATCAACAAAACCCAAAGCAGTATGGGATCTCCAGAAAATCTACCCACCAAATAATAATTCAAACACTAAATGTACAGAACAAAGAAAATGTATTAAAAGCTGCCATGGAAAAAGCCAAATAACATATATTGGTAAACCTATAAGAATCACATCTGACTTCTCAGCAGACACCAAAGAAGCCAGAAGGGCCTGGGAAAATGTCTTACAAACCATAAGAGACCACAGATGCCAATGCAAAAATCTATACCCAGCAAAACTTTCAATCACAGTAGATGGATAAAACAAGATACTCCACAACAGAACCAAATTTAAAATATATCAATGCACGAACCCAGCCCTACAGAAGATAGTAGAAAGAAAACTCCTACCCAAGTAGGTTAACTACACCCAACAAAGCCACAGGATAAAAACAACTTCATTACACCAAACCCAAAAGAAGATAAGGACACAAACATTCTACCACAAGCAACATCATAATAAAAGGAACTAATAGTCACTGGTCATAAGTTTCTCTCAACATTAATGTACTCAACTTTCTAATATAAAGACAGAGAACAGCAGAATAGATGTGTAAATAGGACTGATCATTCTGCTGCATACAAAGAAACACACCTCAGACACAAAGATAGATATTACCTGAGAGTACAGAGATAGAAAGAAGATTTTCCAAACAAACAGACTCAAGAAGCAAGCTGGGGTAGCCATTCTCATATCTAATAAAATAGACTTCCAACAAAAATTAATCAAAACAGATGAGGAAGGACATTTCATACTCATCAAAGAAAAATCAACCAAGATGACATCTCAATTCTGAAAATCTATGCCATGAAATGCAAGGGCACCCACATTTGTAAAAGAAATATTGATATAGCTTACACATATCAGAATGGCTAAGATCAAAACCCCAAGGGACAGCACATGCTGGCAAGTATGTGGAGGAAGGGAAATACTCCTTCATTGCTTGTACAACCGTTTTAGAAATAAATCTAGCCCTTTCTTAGAAGGTGCTAAGGTATAGCTCAACACCCAACTATTCCACTCCTAGGCATATATTCAAAAGATGCTCCATCATACAACAAGGACATTTGCCGGACTATCTTCATAGAGGCATTATCTGTAATAGCAAGAATCTGGAAACAATCCGGGTTTCCCTCAAAAGAGGAATGGATAAAGAAAATGTGGTACATCTACACAATGGAATACTATTCAGCTAATAAAAACAAGGAAACCCTGACATTGGCAGTTGGAAGGAGCTGGAAAAGAACATGCTGAGTGAAGTATCCAAGATCCAGAAGGACACACATGGTATGTACTCACTTATAAGCTGATATTAGCCATATGATACAGGATAATCGTATTACAATGCACAGAACTAGAGACGCTAAATAACAAGGAGGATGCTAGGGAATGTGCTTAATTCTCACTCAGAAGGACAAATTGAATAGACACTGGAAGCTGTTGAAGAGAGGGAACAGGATAGGAGCCTACCTAGATATCCTCTGAAAGACTTCACTTAGCAGGAGAACAAAGCAGAAGCTGAGTCTTACAGCCAACTTTGAGGAGAGCACAGGTAGTCTTATGGAAGAGTAGGGGGACAGAAGGACCCAGAAGTCACAAGATCTCCACAAGAAGACCAACAGAACCAACAAATCTGGACTCAGGGATCGATTGGAGATGATACACTGAACAGAGATCTTGCATGAACAGGACCTAGGCCCCCTGCTTAGATAAGCATCTCAGCCTCCTTATGGGTCCCCTAGTAAGGGGAGCAGGGGCTGCCTCTGCCAAAGGCTATGCTGCCTACTCTTTGACCACTTCTCGCCTTGCAGAGTGCCTTATCATGCAACAGAGGAAGAGGATGCAGGCAGTCCTGATGAGATTTGACAGGCTGGGTTCATTGGTAAGGAAGAAACCTCTCCCTCTCTGAAGACTAGGGGAAGGGCATAGAGCAAAGAGGGAGGAAAGGTGGGACCAGGAGGAGATGTGGGAGGGGGCTATGATTGGGATGATAGTGAATATACTTTTTTAAAATTTTAAATATATATAAATATATACATATCCGTATACATATACATATATATGGACACATGATAAGTCTATTTCTATATCTTCATCCATATCTGCTGTCTCAATTCTAATTCTAAATGCAAACATTGCTTAAATTACTCAGAAAACATTCATTTATTCAAAAATTATCATTCATCAGATGTATATAAATAGCATAATGATGTTTCTTCTCAGAAAACACACAATATAAAATGATAAAATAAGAAATATGTACATTTTATTCACATAAAATATAAAAGACTGTTTTAGACTAACACTATTCATTACCCAGAAAAACTTACATGATACTCTCCTGGTTTTAAATGTGTCAGGATTTTAGGAAGGAATTATAATTATATGAAATCATGATAGTAGATGCACAAGATGGAATGAAATAATACAGCTCATGAGACAAATTTCAGGTATCTCACATAGATACTGGAAAAATAAGTTAATACATAATTATGTGACTGTATGAAAATTTGGTAGAGAAAAACAATACATACATTTATAGGTAGATAACACATACAATTTCTAGTGGATTTTCTGAAAACAAGATATAATCAGAGAGAGAGTGCAGATTTTTGTAAAATATTCAACAAGACATTCAAAGCCTTGTAAATTTCAAAAGTCTGTTAAATGCCTAAATAAAATAGAAGTGGATTCTTAAATTATTTTTACATATACATTTATATTATTACATGTATATACAATAAACTACCTATAGCAAGAATAACCACAGAACAATAAGCAATTATATTAATGTTACATTCACAAGTTTTGGCTTATTTGTAATTGGAAAGCTTGAAGAAAGCATCTTTCCTATCCTGGTGAGTCTAAATTTCTGAATGTAAGACAATATCTATTATTTCTCATCTCTGTCTATATAAAACATATATCTAGACCTAAAAACATCTTAAACTCTTACCAACTAAGCTTAATTGTAAGACTAAACCATCAGGTCTTCAACCCTATCAGAGACTTGAGAGGAATAAATTAATTATCTGAGTAAACAGGAAGTGCAGGTAAGCAGCTTCAAAAATTAGAAACTGACATGCACAGTTTGATGCCTTAACAGTCACTCAAAACTCATATGACATTGGAGCATTGTCTCCATCCTTCTGGTTCAATGTACAAACATATTTGTAAGGCAGGAACTAGGGAGAATTTGCTTTCCCTATCTTGGTAGGGTTTGGCCATAGACTCTTCCTAAATCCAAGCATGCCCATTTTTAGGCAGAAAACTGCCTGTGGCAGAAACAAAGACATTTTGTCCAGCGGCTTGTTTGCCACATTTGAAGCCATCTCCGTTAGGAGGTTTTTTGATCCTCATCATCTTTCCTGAGATAGGCTGGGTGTTTCCAGTATTTAACCTGTCTCATTGTCAAAGAATCTTTAAACTAATAAAAATACATTTAAATGCTATATTCTGTATGTCTCTGAGGTTTTTGAAGACCTTATCTAACTATTTTACCTTATCAATCTATAGAATCACATCTATCTGTTAAACCTAGGATGTATATTATTGTTATAACAATAGATGAGTAATTGACATGACCATGATTTTATCAACTAAGAATTAACTTGTATTACTTAATTATCCTAAACAGCCTGCCATAGCACTTTCAAAGTATTGGAAGTAAACCTCATATTATAATTGAGTTGTATGAGTATAATACATCATATTAAAGTAGAAATATTTATATAATGTGTGTGAAGAATAATATTAAAATTGAATTCTATAGCAATGTATTAAAATTAAACTCATTTTGCATCAATATACAAATTTCTATGCCAGTAAACTGATAATAACCTTGTGAGCAACAATTAAAGCCTTAATTTTAAGAGTAGAGTCAATAATCTACTTTTTGTCTTATCAACATTATGTTTCTATATTTTCCCATCTTTCTTTTCAACCTCTAACTACAAACTTAAGAAAGAAAGATAAAGGAAAAGAGAGAAATCCCTGACTCCAATCTTGATTCTTTATGAATAAGACCATAATAACTTATAACCAACAGCCAATAAAAATAAACATCTATTGCCCAAGAAAGCAAGTATATACCTACCCAAGCTCCCTTAGGGTAATGGGGTGTTGTACTTTTAATGTTTATTCTGGTTGATTTGAGATGAATAATACCTTTTTAGGGGCACAAATAATATTGGGGAAATGGTTAAACTGTCTAGGAATAGCATTTGTGGTCCAGTTTCTAAATGCTGAGAAATTCCAGGCTTAATGGAAGTCATCTGTGGGACAGTCTGAATGAGTAGAACAATTGGGATCAGAAGCTTTCATGTAAATTGTCCTGGGAGCTATCCTGTTCTGATGAGAAGAAAGTTCGAATATGATATAATTTAGAAAAAAACAATGCTTTATGATTCAGAATAGATGCTAACACAATTACATTATTATAGGTTATACTTACAATTAATAAGTATACAACGCAATTAATTGTGCTATATTTGCTTTCTAAGCCCAAATGTCCCTGTTGATTTTTAAGATTAAAGCAAGAGTAAAAATGAAACAAACAAACAAGAACCTACTAAATTCCATTCAACTACTGAATAAGGAGAAAAGGAAGTAGTAGCATTGAAAGTGGAGTGGTATGTTTAAAGCTTGGCCACAGATGTGTGATAGTATTTGGAAGGGATGGTAGTTTAGGAAGTAGAGTATAACGGAAAAATTCATTTTGGAAATAAAGTTGAAAGGGGTCTTGGGACATTCAGCCTTTGCACTTTGCCTCCTAGTCACAATGAAATGAACAGTATATTTTTATTTTGTCTAAATTTCTTTTTATGTGTCTTTTTCTCCCATTACATCATTGTGAACAGACACTTTATCTTACATTTCATGAGATTCTGGATATATGGAAGGGGGCTTTGACAAATGCATAAAGGCACTAAAAATACGAATTGAAGATGTTGATTTTAAATATTGTGCTGTGTCCACCTTAAGAAGCCTTAAGAAGAAAAATAAAGTGTGTTTCAGGAGCATAATAAAGAGATTGCCCTTACAGAGGCCTAATCATGCAATATGAAGTGTGAAACTTTATAATTCCCATTAAGTTGTACTTTAAAAAAAAATTAAGTTGGGAACACTACTAGTTAGAGATACTTGCTCTTGTGTGTTAAATCCCCTCAGGGTTTCTTTATGCCTGAAAAAGAAACAGCAATCTATATGAATGTCGGGAAATGTAAAACCCTTTAGGTGTCTCAATCAGAGAAAATTCAGCACAAGTAATCAGTTACATGGGTGACTGAAGACCAAAGGAACAGAACGTGTGTGGAAGTTAGGCAGAGATTAGAAACCGCAGGAGGTGCTATCCGCTCCTGTTGGACTGATGCATGAAGTTAGTGATGGGACAGAGCTCTGGAGTTGCTATACAGCACAGGAGAATTCTACAAGTTCCTCCCATCAGCCTCTGACCGAAAGAACTGAGGTTGTTTTGTTCCTATGTCAGAGGAGAAAAAAACGGCATGTTCAGAGAAAAATGGGCATTGTCTGAATGAACACTGTCGTGACAGGAATGCAGACACAAAGCTGCCAATAATCTTACTAATTGATGAAATGTATATACATTTCCATTATTACCATGGGACAATTCAGCTGAAACTGCTTTGGGCAATGGACTCAGTAGGAGCTATTTCCCATTTATTTATAAATGAGCATTAATACAAGAAAAAAATCTGACTAAATCCAACTTCTCCATTTAGTTTGTTTTATGTTTTAAAAATAAGAAAATAAAATAATAAGATGCCAGGCAACATATATCATATTTCATGAGGTTTATTGAGCATGGGGGGAGACGGAGGCAGGGAGGGGTACCCTAGAGAGAAAGACAGAAAGAGAGAAAGTAGAGAGAGAAGCAGAGAGAGGGGTAGAGAGAAGAGAGCATGTGGAGGGTCTGTCTTTTATATGGGCCTGGGCAGGGCCACGCCCCTGTGTCATGTAAGCAGTGACATCACAGTCAGGCCGATTGAAGCAGGACTCTAACATTCCTACCTTTTCCTATAGTTAAAAAAAATGAGGAGTATTGGATTGTTTTATAAAAGGTAAGTTGAAGTATATGAATGTAGGTTCATTGGAAGCTGCTTTTGACTGCTATGTAAGAGGAAAAGAGAGAGTAATAATAATAATAATAATAATAATAATAATAATAATAATAATAATAATAATAATAATAAAAGCAATAGCAACAAAATGTCCAGATTATATAGTGAAGGTGAAGGAAAAGGGCAGGCTATGTCAGCCATGTCCTGCAGCAGACAGGGACTGAGGAGTGCTAGGGGAACCTGGAGCTGTTTGTCCTGGGTCTGGAGCACACCATTTCAGCCTTTTACAAATAGATAAGGGGCAAAGTAATCATCGTAACTACTTCCTGCTGACAGTAGGGCAGCGATAGGCGGTTTTAAAGGCTGAAATGTTGGCCAGGTTCTGGAAGAAGAAGCTGTTGATTTATTGTCCAGCATCTGAGAACATCTGTAGCTCAGAAGGGCAATGCAGGTCCAGCTAGGAGGAGCAATGCAAGCCCAGCTGGCATGATCTATAAGGTTGTACGGGAGCACTTGCGGGTAGCTGCTTTGATGATGTCTCAGATGTAGAAAGTCTGGCAGGATACAGAAACACATATGTGAGCAGAAGACAAAGTAAATAGGTTAGGGAGGTAATTTTCTTTTTTTTTCCTCCTTTATTAATTTATTCTTGTTATATCTCAATGGTTATCCCATCCCTTGTATCCTCCCATTCTTTTCTCCCTCCCATTTTCCCCTTATTCCCCTCCCCTATGACTGTTCCTGAGGGGGATTACCTCCCCCTGTATATGCTCATAGGGTATCAAGTCTCTTCTTGGTAACCTGCTGTCCTTCCTCTGAGTGCCACCAGGCCTCCCCTTCCAGGGGACATGATCAAAGGAGGTAATTTTCTTTAGGTGTACATTTGAAACTCTTGGGAGAGCAAAGAGAAAAGGCTTGAAAATAAGGAAAGAGACAATGCTGACAGTGTGGGAAAATTTTGCGAGAGCAGAGAAAATGTTTGGACATGGGAAACTTCATTTCATTTTACCCTAGGAAAGGCTTGAATACAGGAGAGCAAAGAAGAGGTTTGGACATGGGAATTTTTCTATTTGATCTGATTGCTGGCAATAATCAGAACAGCTTAGTTTCGGATCTGTCCAAGTTTGGTTACATAGGCATGTAAGCTTACAAGCCCTTATTGTGGGTGTAGGGATTTGAGATTCTCTAAAAGACATCCCAAAGGCATACTAGAAGGAACAGGCATCTGGACATTTTCCAAGATGAGGTGAAGCCAGTAACCCATTAGGATGTCTCCCAAAATGGATAATGACCCAAGGGACAGGTACAGACTGGTCAGTAGCTCATCAGCTCTGATCAGCAATCAAGAGTGCAGCTCCATGGCAGACTGAGCTGGCCCAGAGACATAACTACCCAGCATACCGAGATTTGGACAGCAGCTGCAAAAGGCAAGGACAGCTGCAGGAAGGAAGCGATGTCTGAAAACTCGCCCAATTGGAGTAGTCCTAGTTGTAGGTCAGTGAGGAGGACTGGCATTGGGTACGTCCGCTCCCACTGAACCAGAGAGGTTTCGACAGTCTCTTGAACAAAGGGAAGCATTTAGGCAAGTAGGATAGGAGATTTTAGCTGGTGTTGGGTGCAGAAAGGTGGCAATCAGGTGGTTAGGGGAGTCCCAAATCCAGTGAAAAGAAGAATCCCACCCTCAGAGATAGGCGAAGGGTGAGAAACTTAGGCTTTGGATTTCAGTACTTGTCTGGATTAAATTTGTCTTGAGAGACAGATTTCCTGTAGCTTACAAGAATCCTTTTAAGTTCATAAAGGGAAATAAATTTTACACCTGTTAGCATCATCATCTTTTGTAATCTGCAGTGAAATATACATTGTTAGACATGCACACATTGTAGGAAAAGGCAGTAGATATATAGCATAGTAGAGGCTTGGGAAAAGAACTTTGTGCTATAAACTCAAACACTTTTAGGTGAGCTAAGGAAAAGCAGAAGCCTTTCTGGCCTCTGAGGAACAGCACGATGGGGGACAGAAATCTCCTATGGAGCAGGATGGGAAAAGCTGACTAGCTTCACTACACCTCATGGCAGAAGGGCTTTTCCCCTGTTTAGCAGACTCTGGAGGTATATAATTTTATTACAATCTGAGACATTTTAAGAAAAGACAAAAGAAAAGTTAAAATCCTGAGGTTGAGGCTATGATAAGATCGCAGAGTGGAATGTTTTCCATAGTTAAATCAATAAATTAGAGCTCCATTGACCAGTGTCAATACTTTGAACAGATAACACAACAATAGCATAGCAACAGGAAGAAGTAAAGCATCCTTTTAGACCTTCATAACTCACATTTACCACCTTAAAACACATTCTTAGACCTTCCAACCTTCATAAAGCACCTTCTTAGGCCTTCTAACCTTCACAGAACATGGTTCTGGAAGCTTTAAGTCACAGGGGAAATTGCTGTAAGTAGTCACCTTCCTTAGCTAAAATAATGGGAAGGCCGACTGTATCTAGACCTGACAGTTAGTTTGGGCTACTGCATATGAAGAGGCCTGGGAAGGTACCATGATAAAAGTTGGCCACGTGACTGACTATGTAGCCCAAGTAAGAGTTTAAAACAGACCTGTAGCATTGCCCTGGGTTTGTAGAGGCTCCTGAATCTAAGAACCATCTGTACTCCACTAGGTCAAGGAGCTTGAAGGCTGGAAATGTCTATAGCTTCTGATGGGTGAACCTCCAGTGGCTTGGCACAGAGGACAAGCCTGCATGCGGGCATTCTGACATCCATAGGCCCTATTTGCCAACAGGCTAGGCTGTGGGACCAGTGTCCCATTCTGCCTGGAGAGACCAGTGTCTCCTTTTGGCTGCATCTGAAACAGGTCTCTGGGAGAGCTGGTTCATGCTGGACCCCAGAAAGAGGGTGCACTGCAGACCTCTATTTTTCCCTAAGGGGTAGTGGGTAAGGCCTGGAGTATAGTTTTTGCTGTAGCTGAGCCTGTCGAGGAGGCTCATCTTGGATAATAAAGACATTACCAGTTCCTATATGGGGGTTCAAGAAACATCCTCAGGTGTTAATTAATTGTCTACCTTAAGAATATTTAAATAGACAACTTTCTAGTTTATCTTAATACTTAAATACTAAAACTTTAGGTTTCATTCCTGTTAAGTAGAAACTTAAAACATAAATATAGTCCAAAAACACAGTCCAAAAAAGAGAAAAAAAAGAGTTTTTGTAAGATAAATAATATCACATTTAGAATTTTAGGCTAAATATGTTTTAAGGCAATGATTAAAATTTTAACTTTGAGAACAAATGAATATTAACACAGCAGAACATTATAGAATAATTTAAAAACGATACCAAACCCATTAGCCAGGAATGGTTGAATCCAGGTTAGCTGGTGACAGGGGGAACAGCATTTATTTACTTCTTTAAGAATTAGTAAAACCATGTTAGAAACAAGACATTTTGGATCAGGGTAAAAACAGCCAATAAACAATTTTATACCCCATAAACAATCATAACTTTTTTTTTTTGAGAGCAAAAAGAAATCAGAGGCAGTTTTTATTTTCAGGAGTTGGAAAGTTTTAGAGAAAAAGGCAGGTTTTATTTTAGCTGAAAGCTAGGTGTATTTGACTCTTTTAGCCCATAATTAACTGAGTTAGAAAGCTGAGAGTTCAGGGTTGGAGGCCTGGAACCAGTCACTGCATTTAGGTGGAGAACTTCATCCCTGGCCTTCCCTGGCCTGCCTTTGGGAAGGCAGGGCTCAGGGAGTAGGGGGCAGGCATGTGCATACACAATCTCAGACAAACCTACAGTGGGGAGGGGGTGGCACCAGGCAGCGGTGGGAAGCTAGTAGTGGTGGCCAGGCTATGTGTACAAATTTTTTAAAAGGAAGAGAGCAGGCAGTCCTCAAGCACCCCAGAAAATGGTCTGGGTCGCTTTAGAACAACACGGATACATAAGCTGGCCATGAGGCAAGGAGTGACTGTCTTGATGCCAGAGCACACCCCATGAGATGTAATCTCTTTTCCCACCTGCCTCTAATGAACCATGCGATGTAGAGTGTAGCAGCGTTTCTTTTGCTGTTGTTTTTTGTTTTTGTTTTGTTTTGTTTATTTGTTTAATGTGGCTAGGTGCAGTTCCCAGATGATGCAAGTGCACAGGAAGGAGAGACAGGAAGCCAGTGCCAAGGCTAGGCTCCCAAGGGCTGGGGAACCAAGACAAAGAATATCCCTTTACCTCAGTGGCAATCTTGAAAGGTGGTTGGGAAGGCTTATTCACAAGTGGTCTGGGGCAAGCACAGCTAGGTTCCTTTGAGGTAGTAATTGGGGGATGGGGGAAGCTCAGGGAAGAGAATGCTTAGAGAAAAATTTTTAAGGACAGTAAAAGGAGGTAGGGAGTTGGGATTCCACTGTGAAGACAACAGAACGACCCTCTGGATTTCATATCAAAGTCACAGCACCAATTTTATGTTTTAAAAATAAGAAAATAAGACGATAAGATAACAAGATGCCAGGCAACATATATTATATTATATGAGGTTTATTAAGTGATCATGAGGAGAGAAGAAAAGGTGGGAGGGGTACCCCAGAGAGAGAGGGAGGGGGGAGGCAGAGAGATAGACAGAGGAGGAGAGGGGAAAGAGAGGAAAAAGGAGGGGGGAGGTAGGACTGTTTTTTTTATATAGCCCTGGGCAGGATTTCACCACCCTTCCTCCCCCCTGCAGTGGCAGGTAAGCAATGACATAACAGGTAGGCAGACTGAAGCAGAACTCTTAACAGTTTGCAAATTAAAAAGAAAGATAGTCTATTTCCACCACAAGAATATATATCCTAGGTTTAACAAATAAATATGATTCTATAGATAGATAAGGTAAGAAATATATGGTCTTCAAAAACCTCCCAGATCTACACAATATGGCATTTAAAGATGTTTTTATTAGCTTAAAGATTCTTTGACAATGAGACAGTTAATGCCTGCCAATATCCAGTCTACCTCACAGAGGATGTTGTGCATCAGAGAACCACCTTATGAAGATGTTTTCAAATATGGCAAATGGGCCACTGGGCAAAATGTCCTCCTTTTTGCACAGACAGAATTCTGCCTAAAACTGGGCAAGCTTGGACTCAGGCAGAGCTGACAGACAAACTCTGCCAAGACGGCGTAGGCAAGTCCTCAATAGTTCCTGCCTCACAAATATCTATCAGGTATATTGGCCAAAAGGCTGAAGATGATGCTCCAATGTTATAAAGAGTTTTGGGTGATTGTTCAGGCATCAAACTGTCTGTCCTATATGCTATATTCCACAGACCCAAAGTAGGTAAGTTACAAGGAAGGCCCAAGCAAGGGAGGATGCTTGAATCTCGCTGAGAATAGGTATCTATGGGGTGCATAGGAGGAGAGAACAGAATGGAGGACAGAGTGAGAACTTGGATAAAAAACTGGAATCAATGGGTAAGGGCATCTCTGATATGGGTTAGAAAACTAGGAAAAGGAAAGCTCCCAGGAATCAATGATGATGATTCTAGGTAAGACTTTTTATAATAGGAGACTTGGAACCTGAAACTGCTACCCTCTTCAAAGGAGGGATGGGGACACTAATCCACCCACAAACTCATGACCAACAATTTGCTGTGCTTACAACTTAAGCATAGAAAAAAAAATGGAGAAGTTGAGGGAAGGGCCAACCAATGACTGACTGGTCCAATTTAAGACCTTTGCCATGAGAGCAAGTCCATACCTGACCCCGTTAATGATACTCTGCTTTACTTGCAGAGAGGAGCCTATTGTAACTGTCCTATGAGAGGCTTAACCCAGCATCTGATGGAAAGAGATGCAGAGACCAAACATTAGGCAGAACTTGGGAAATCGTGCGGAAGAGAGGCAGAATGGATTGGAGGAGCCTGAGAGGTTAAAGACACCACCAAAACTCCTACAGAATCAACTAACCTGGGCTCATAATGACTCAAAAGGCAACCAAAGAGCATGCTTAGGACATAGTAGCCCCACTACACATATGTAACAGAAGTGCAGCTTGGTCTTTACGTTGGTCTCCTAAGCCTAGGAGCAGCTATGGTCTCTGACTCTCTTTTCCCTTAACTAGACTGCCTTTCTAGCCTCAAAAGGAGAGAGTGTACCTAGTCTTACTCCAACTTGATGAGCCAAGGCAGGGGAGGCCTCGCCATCTCATATGAGAAAGGGAATCAGAGGTAAGGTGAGGGAATGAGAGAGGGAGGAACTGGGAGGACGGAAGTGAGGGGAGGCTGGGATTGAGATATAAATAAACAATAAACAGTTAATTAATTAAATGTTTTAGATGCAAAACAAACAAAAACCTGGTATTATTGCCATTAATAATATTATAGACAACTCACCTCTCTATTACAAATTGTTGACAAGCTTGTCGGCAGTCAGCCATATAATGGGCACATTTTGATCTCTTTTCAAATGGAATAAACCAAATTTTCATTTTGTTTTGACTTGTTAAAATTTATAGTTGGTAATTTATCATAAGGAGATAGTACAGACTATTCACCATTTTAAAATATCATTTTAAATGGAATTCATTTTTTAATATTCCGGACTATAACTAGTTCTCCATGATAATGACCAGTAAGCAGATATTCCTCGATGTCAAATAATAAATTCCCTGTAGGGAAGCTACACAGCTGAATCAGTGCCAACAGATTCTTGGCAGCTAGAGGTTTTCATGATAAATGTTATAATTAAAGTTATTGAGTTATGCATAAGATATCTTTCTCAAATATTGCTTCAAATTTTTCTAGAAAGAAGTACGTTAACACAAAACATATGAGAAGTTCCCTAAAACATTCATAGAACTCAAAATATTATCATATTAAAATGTATAATAAAAGTTTCATCATGACAAAAGAATAAGAAGTGAAAGATACAAAAATAATTCCACTTGATTATTATGTTTATGAAGGTTAGTTTTATCTTGTGTTTTGACATGTAGTTTTCTAAATATAATATAGCCAAATATTCCACTAGCACCACTGATTTCTCTGATCCCATCAGTTAAATGACAACATGGATATAAGATATGGATATGACTCAGCAGTTAAGAATACTTACTTTTGTTGTAGAGACAGTAACATGGTTCCACATACCTAAACTATATCCCTCACAACAGCCTGTAATTCCAGTATCAAAAATTCATGTTGAACATACTTAAATAGTACGTTTCCTTTCCTTTCCTTTCCTTTTCTTTCCTTCTTTCTTTTGTATTTTTTGTTTGTTTATTTGTTTGTTTGTTTTTTGAGATGGTTTTTCTGTGCAGCCTTGGATGACCTGAACTAGCTTTGTAGACCAGGCTGGCCTTGAACTCACAGAGATCTACCTTCCTTTGCCTCCTCACGTGCTGAGATCACAAGCATGAGCACTGTGCCCAACCATTTAATGCAAACTTGATACATAGAAATAAAAAGTATTGTTAAAACAACTGCTATAGTATTTTGGCAGAAAAAAATCGTAACCATGTTCCTCATCTGCCATTGAATTCACATATATAACCTATTAAGGGATACCGAGTTAATTGACTAGAAAAGAATGTCATTAGCTTGCTAGTACACATCTTTTCCTGACATGGTTTTGTGGCTGCCTGAATTCTATAAACATTTTCTTTCTCAGAATGCATCAATAGGAGTTTAGATTTGCATGAAGTCCACATGCAATCATCATCATAAAAATATTGGAATTCTGATCTAGTGTACATGATATTTTCCAAATTGATATCTTTAAAAAAAAGTCTGCAGCAATGTTGTACAACCAAAATACCTGATCAGTTTATGTGGAAGAGGGGCTTATTTTGGTTCGTGGTCCTAAATTTTTAGAGCAAATGTGAGTGATGAGGTGACATATAGTACCCTTGCCTCATAGGAACCAGATCTCACAAAAACCAAGACAACCCTGTAGGGAGACGTTCTTGTCTTGTAAAGGCAATCTCCCTTTAAAGACTACTCAGACCAAACATACACCACCGTTTAAATGTCTGCATGGGCTTTAGAGGAGGCCAGATAGACTGTGGCTCTAACAGATGTAGAGTGAATTATAGACATTGTGCTGGAACAAGATATTCATATGCTATAACACATCTGTAGCACATAGATGTGTGAACACATCTGTTCCCACAGTTGTTTAAATAGTTCGGGAAGATTCTTTCTTGATATTCATGAATATTATCCCATTAAATACAGAACGAACTCTATATTATAGTGAAGCTGAATAGACCCCGAAACTCTAGTTCTGTTTTCACATTGCAAATTTCAGTAGATACAAGGTTCTCAGCCCTCCCCTCCCCAAACCCTTCACCCTCCTCTTATCTAAGAGCTAGTAGCTAGCAAAGACCTCCATGTGTGCTTGGGGAAATGCTGAGTCCTTCATTGCCTTTGGTCAATATTGAGTAGAATAGATTTTTGTCTTCATGGTTTCCTACTTTGGTATTAACTGTCATATAACATTGTTTCACATACAAAAACATGAGGTATCCCAAACTTTCCAAAAGTTTGTATCACTTATTTTTGGTTTCAATTCCACATCTTAAATTATATGTAAAAAATACAACCCACATAAATCTGGAAATAATCTAGCTCTTCAAGAAACAATGTCTTCCACAAAAGCTCTTACTTCGGAGAAGGTCTATGTACATTTACTAGTGTTGATTTCTAAAAATATATTTCATATGTAGAATCACTTTCCTCAACATAAGCCAGATCAAATTTATTCTAGCTTATTATTAATACATGCAAGCATATTGAATTGTTATTCCTGAGTTTATCAAAGATATGATTTATTATTTATACTAAATTAAGTACAGTTTGTCATCTTGTAAATAGTCAATAATGACTACACAATTAACCATCATTACAAGAATAATTTCATAGTCATTTTATACAACAAGAGTGTAAAGTATCCTATTACTATGTTAGAGATACAAGGGAATTAAGGCTTAAGAAAATCAATAATGCTTCTCCAACCACGTAGTCAATGACACAGTGAGATTAGAGTGCAGAAGATTTTCCTCAGCAACAATGTTCAGGGTTAAGCAGTATCCATTCACTCTAAATAAGAAAACATTGAATTGCATTTAATTAAGATGTACTAAACCTTAATGATACAAATTATTTCCATTTATAGGCTAATTGTGTAGTAAACAAAACTGCTGTGAATTCAGGTTAAATGTTTAAAGAATAGTTATATTCTACTTACATTTTCCTTTTATTGAAAATAGATTTTTTTCACATAATATATTCTTCCTATGGTTTTCCCTCCCTCTACTCTCCCCAGTTCCTCCTGCCTCCCCTCCTATTATGGATCTACTCCATTTCTGTCTCTCAATAGAAAACAAATAGGCTTCTATGGTTTAATAGTAAAAATAATGTATTAACATAAGATAAGATAAAAAAAAAAAACACATCAGAAATGGACAAACCAAACAAAAATAGAGGAGCTCAGTGAATGTATAAGTAACAGAGACCCACTCTTCATACATGCAGGAATCACATAAGAACACTAAACTGAAAGTGAAAATACATACACAAGTAATCTGATGTAAACTAGTGCAGGCCTTCTGCATGATTTCTGTGAGTTCACAAGTGTTAATTATGCTGATTTAATGGGTGGTATTTCCTTGGTGTATTCCATGCCCTCTGGCTTTTATACTCTTTCTGCCTCTAGTTCCTTGGAGTTTCCTAAGCCCTGTGGAAAGGAATTTGATGGAGAATTCCTGTTTAAGGCTGTGTTCAAAGGTCTCTCATTCTCTGTATATTATCTGGATATTGGTCATGTTATTTGTTCCCATCTGCTACAGGAGGAAGTTTCTTTGCTGATGCATGAGCAAGGTACTGGTCTACGAATATTACAGAATGGCATTAGGGGTAATTTTATAGCTATCTATTTTTAGTAGAAGAGTAGTATCTGACTTTATGTTGGGTGCCTGGGTTATTTAGTCTCAGGCTCTTGGTCAAGCAAGATAAGGTATATTTTCCATCTCATGGAGTGGGCCTTAAATCAAATTAGGTAATGGCTTGTTACTCCTATGAGCTTTGTGCCTTCCTTACACTAGCATAATTTGCAGATAAGACATGCCAGTAGATCAAAGGGTTTGAAGCTTGGTTGGTAGAATGCGTATCCTGAAGACACCAGCATGCTGGCACTCACAGGTGAAGGCTCTCCTTCTCCATGTTAAACAAGTTGTGTAAGTTTTGTCCTCAGTAATGTGGCCTCGCCATCAACTTGTGGCAACAACCTTTTTTTGTTGGGCCTTCCCATGGGAACCCTTTGAACAACAACACAATTAGATGTAACCCAATCTTGGTGCTGGATGCTTCATTTGGTGACAAAAATCGCCCAGTTGCAGATCTGTCTCCTTCATTATTCTGTGATCCCATTTAGACTTCCTTAATACGGGTGTATATGCTAGGAAGCCTCTATGCTAATGGGTCTTCACACTACCCTGCAAAAACCCCTATGTTTTAGCAATGTTCCCCCATCTCTCTTCCTTTGTCTTCCTTTTACTATCCCTCTCCACCTGATGCTCCATTCCCGTCCTTCTAACATCTGTTACTACCTTTACATTTCCTTTTCTTAGGGAGATCTATCTGTCTCCTCTCCTTCCAGTTCCTTACTCAGTACCTAACCTCTTTGGTTCTATGGATTGTTGTTTGGTTATCATTCAACTAAACAGCTGATATCCATTTATAAGTGGGGTAGGATGAAGCACCATTGTGCATATGTGAAAGAATGGCATAGTTTTATCTTAAGGTGGATCAATTCCTATGTTCCAGAGAACTAATACACTGCTTTTCATAGTGGATGTACAAGTTTGCACTCTCACCAACAAAAGAAGAGTGTTCCCCTTACTTCATACCTTTGTCAGCATGAGGTGTCATTTGTTCTACTTATTTAGCCATTTGTCTGGGTATATGATGAAATTTTAATGTATATTTTATTTGAATTTCCTAGATGAATAAGGATTTTGAAATTTTCTTTAAGTGCTTCACAGCCATTTGAGTTTTCTCCTTCAAGAATCCCCGGTTTAGGTTCATACCCCATTTTTCCATTGTATCATTTCTTTTCTCGACATCTAATTTTTGAGTTGACTATATATTGTGTTTATTAGTCATCTATTGGATGTGGAGTTGATAAAAATATCTTCCATTCTATACACTGCCACTTTGTCCTTTTCCTTGCAGAAGCTTTTCATGAGGTCCCATTTATTAATTGATGATTTTTAATTCCCTTGCCGTAATAGTCTTTTCAGAAAGTACTCTCCTGTTGTGAATGAATTGAAGGCTAGTGCCCACTTTCATTTTTCTTAGAATTCTTGGATCTGGTTTTCTGTTGGGGTCTTTGATCCATTGGAGTTGAGTTTTGTGGAGGGTGACAGTGTAGATCTATTTAGATTCTGCTACATGCAGCTGTCTAGTTTAAGAAGCATTAGGGAGATTCACATAATGCAACCCTATCAGAATTCTTCCTGTCCATCTATGTCTGCCCTACCTTGTGAATAACCCCCAAAGCAGTAAAACTAAGAATACAAAAGAAAGCAAAAAGACAAACAAACAGACAGACAAAACTATCCACTTTATGTCATCTGTATACTCACTGAAGTGTGGTCAAACTCTCAGTGCCATGCCTGTTAAATAATATTGGGGCTTCCCCCTCCTATATCTCTGGTGGAAGCCTTCAGTTGTGGAAAGCTACTCCTCAGCATCTTCATCCAGAACTTTTAACAATAACAAACAAACAATATAAAAAACATGAGCAACAAGAAAGTAAATAATATGTTTAAAATTAGAGACATTTAATCGGGGTATTCAAAATTAGATATAGGACAGATTAATAAACTTAGTAAAATATGCTAAAACATATTATTCATTTTTAATTAAAAAAAACCTGCCATAGGATAACATGTCACAGTCCTTCAAAGTTTAAATATTAAAAGTGTGAAAATACTAAGAGATGACAAAGATTTGGAAGAGCTCAACTCCTGTGACAGCCAGAACTGATCCACTCTGCTAAGCATCCATCATAGGTATTTAAGAGTCTCTTTGTTGGCTTTCTGTCGAGGTTGTCACTTTATGAGGGTTAGATTGAGAGAAGGAAGAACTGTCATAGAAGCCTTTCTTGTTTTTCTCTCAGCTGTGCATTTGAACTCATCAGTATCACAGTAAGTGTATCTCCTTGCTCTTCAGTAGTCATTGGGAGCAAGGATCATGAGTTTTCACACAATTTCTGGCAACACACAGACTCAGAACACTGCCCCCTGCTGCAGAGGATAACAATCTCCTACACATCTCTCAGAGGCTGCCCAGATCACAGACATCAACTTGGCCTCAGGTGTCACTATGTCTCAAGGCATCAATGTGGCTTCAGGCCTGGGGCGGCACGCAAGACTGTGCTGCTGGATCTTCCTTATTTTTGTGTTAATTATTACATATTTATCTCTTTGCTTTCCTCCCTCATAAGCGTTTGATATTCCATTCTGCATTATTGTACATTTTTATAAGATTTTTTGTGATATTCAGATGAAAGAAAATGTGTTAGTGAAAGACTCTCCCATAAACTTGCATATATGCATGCATCTTTTCTAAAAGTCATTTTAGGGTTTGTGTATATCTTTGCTACAGAGTAAGGGTTGGATTATTTTTAAAAAGACAACTACAAATGAAGTTTACTACGAAGTATAACTTGGGAAACCCATAATATTCATATGATTTTAACACATAATTTAAAGTAAGAGAAAATACATTAAATTTTTAGCAGAAACAAGTGAACTTACTTAAAATAGCCCCATATCCTTTATTTGGGGCTTAATTTTCTGATCATTTGCTTGCATCAGCTCTACATACTGGGGTTGAATTTCCAAAAAGACTGATTTATGTACACTGACACGTAATTGTTTATGTTGTAATTTTCTTACTCCGAGAATACAGGTTTAATCATTGCTGAAATGAAATCATTTACAAAATGTTCTTTTACTAAAATTATTCCCTTTAGGACAATTTTGTCAATAATGTATGCACATTAAGCATATATTGAGGAAACTACCAAGTTTTCTATTTCTTTTTGACAAATGAACTCCATGCTGCCTTAGAGAATAGTGTTAATAGTAAAAGTCTTCAGAGGCTCAACTGTAGAGCTCTTGCAGATCACATGCATGGTGTAAGTGTGTCATCTGAATTACAGAATAAACATGTCAAGTCTTGACCTGCTGCAAATAGCACATGTCCTACAGATTTGTCTTAATATGCTGGATGATTAGACTATGCTTTGAAAACCTTCTCCTTTCTCTGCATACAAATTAAGTGTATTAGAAACTGGAAACTATGAAAAAAATATTAGGTTCCAACAACTGAAGACTACTACATTTTACTATCTTAAACTGGAGCTACTTTCACAAATTTAGCAAATGTCATAATTATCTCGACATCAAGGTTTTGGTCCTAACATAAAAATGATACTGATTCGTAGAAACACACAATGTAATACCACTTTAAGTACCACTCTCAGGAGAATGTGAAGATGAGAGTTAATTCTGTGCATCCTTCCCTTCTTAGCAAAGTCTTGATTAACCTAATGAACACTACCACATAGAATGAAGTGGGCTATAAGCCACCCCTCCTCTTTGGGGTATGTAGAAAAACATCAGGATAGTTAGTTCAGATAATATTTTTTTCTTCCCAATGGCTTCACAAATATACTGCAGATAATTTATAGACAGATCACATCACTAATATATTTATTTAGTAATTGTCTAAGAAAATATTGGGTCATATTTAAAAGGCAGTGTTAACAGGGAATTTAGTTTAACCTAAGAACATGTTATATGCACACATGATGTCTGTGGGCAAATGGTTTATATAGAAATATAATCAGTAAACAAAGAAGCATGAAACCAAGAAAGGAAGAAAAGAAAAAAGAAAAAATGGAGGAAGGCCAAAAGAAATGATAGAAGTCTTCAAAAAGACAACAAACTTCTATTTTGTATACATGTGATACTACATCTACAACTATTATTCTCCTTTCTTTATTTGTGTATTTCTATTATCCTCTGTAATTCAAATGATCAATACATGTCAAAACTCTTAAAAATATGAATAAAAGGTTTAAGTCATCTTTTATGTGAAACCACATGAGTATGCTTATACATAGTCTACTTTTCCTCTGCTAAACATGAATATAGACATGTCTCTATTGGCTGTCTCCTTGTAGGGATTCAGGCATGTGGGAGTCAGTATCCATGTTAGAGTATGTTTGCTTGTATTTTGCAAGAAGGATTTAGGTGAAAGAAAATACTGGGATATGAAAGGACAAAGTTCGTCACTTTTATTACCTCTGCATAATGCAGACTCTCTTGGTGCCTAGTAAAATGCAAAGGTGCATGTGCCAGAAAATCTAATTCTGAAATGCTTTGCTTTCCATATGGTAAATCCAAGTGTAATTTATTTTCTCCATTTGTTACTCCCTAGTCACTATTATTACATAAGAAATTGAAAATGGCCTTTTTGCTTCAACAATAACAAGGACATTTTAATTAAAAATTGAAAAACATTGGCAACTTTAATATATTCTTTATCTACATTTTGCTCTTTAATGGGGCTTTCGCATTCCATGCATAATCACAAAGGACGATGCACCAGAACACTTAGTCCCTCTTCAAATTTTTTTCTAAGTTTTCTGCTTCCATGAACTTGGATTCTGTATTGTTACATTCTTTAATTTTCTTTTGTTATTATTTTTCTTTTTACATATATATTATACATATATAAAATAAACTACCTACAGCAAGAACCACAAAGCAATCAGGAATTATATAAATGTTACAATCATAATGTTTTGGCTATTTGTATTTAGCAGCTTTGAAGAAAATATCTTTGTGTTCCTAAAATTCTGAACGTAAGTCAATATCTATCATATCTCATCTTTATCAACTTAAAACATCTATCTAGACCTAAAATCATTTTAACCCCTACACAACTAAGCTTAATCGTAAAACTAAACGCTATCAGAGACTTGAGAAGGAATAAAGTTAATTGTCTGAGTAGACAGGAAGTGCAGGCTAGGATCTTCCAAAATGATAAAATTACAGAGACAGTTTGCTGCCTTAACAGACACACAAAACTCTCAGTAACATTGGATCATCATCTTCAGCCTTCTGGCCCAATATATCTGACAGACATGTTTGTGAGGCAGGAACTATTGAGGACTTGAATACCTACCAGTCTTGGCAGAGTGTGGCCATTGACTGTGCCTGAATCCAAACTTGCCCATTTTTAGTAAGAATTCTGCCTGTGGGTGAAACAAGGACATTTTGCCCAGTGGCTTGTTTACAACATTTGAAGCCAACTCCATTCAGAGGTTCTTTGATGTTCATCATCCTCTTTGAGGTAGGCTGGGTGTTGCAAGGAGTTAACCTGTTTTATTGTCAAAGAATCTTTAAAATAATAAAAACATCTGTAAATGTCATATTCTATAGGTCTCTGTGGTTTATGAAGACCTAATCTATCTATAAGGTCATATCTATCTGTTAAACCTAGGATATATATTATTATGATAAAAATAGACTAGTAATTGACATGACTACTCTAAATCAGTAGTTCCCAGCCCTCCTCAATCTGTGACCCATTAATACAGCTCCTCATGTTATGTTGACCCCCATCAGAAATGATTTCATTGCTACTTTGAACTAAAATTTTTCTATTGTTATAAATTGTAACCCAATCTCTGATATACAGGATATCTGATAGGTGACTCCTAACTGTGCTGCAACCTACAGGTTGAGAACCACTGTTAAGCTCTGTACTTCTTCTAAATTCTTCGTTTTATGAAGAGTTTAATAAGAGTATGCAAATATATTGAATGGTTTAAGGCAACTTTAATCCAATGCTAAGTGTTTGTACTAAATATTATGATTAATAAGGGTTAATCCTGAAGTTCATGAATCTTTCCGTTGAAATTAACCACTTGCAGTTCAGAGAGGGCCTAATTAACAATTAGTCAGATTCATAATTAGAAAAAATTAAGACCTCGATTTAGTTATTCTTAAAACAAGTATCTTGCTTTACGTGAAATTCCAGCTCTCTTTTGTTGTTGATTAGAGTATGCTGGTTGTCATTTGGACAAAAATAAACTGTGAAAACTTTTGACAGTATAAAGAGGTGGTTTAGCAGCTTAGCCCACTCAAACCAAGTGATAGGAAAGAGGAGGAGGAAAGGAAGATGGATGTGAGAAGGAAGAGGAAAACGGAGGAAGATAGGGGAGGGGCAAAGAGAGACGGCCAGGGTAGAGAAGGGTAAGGTAGAGACAAATAGGTGGACAGGAGGCAGTTAAGAGAGTTATAAGGAGTAATGAGAAGGGAATAAAGGCTGAGTGTGTGGTGGATGGAGGGGAAGAGTGGGAGTGGCCGTGCGAAGGAGAGGTGGGAATGAGGAGTCTGGACAGATTAAAATGAAATTTGCATTATGTGCCATATCTGAACCTTCCATGACCATGTTGTGACCATGTGGGTAGTAGCTAGGTTACTATCATTTTGTGAGCCAGATGTCCTAAGTAGTAAAAAGTATAAGGAGCTTAGTGACAAAATTTAGATTTTAGAGAGTTACAACCCCACGTAGTTATTGGCCTAGAAAACGGATTGATGAGCATATACATTGAGAATGATGTTTTACCTAGTTGAACATGTGGATTAAATTATTTAATTTTGGATATTTACAAAAATGGGGTAGGAATGGGATCAGCAAAAACCAAAACATGATATGAATCTTCTAGTACAAGGTTTGTATCTTTTGGTTTTCAGAAACTATATTTCTCTTTTAAAGTTACCCCGACTAATACACTCTATTTTAGGAGTATAAATTGAGACAGACATTAGTAATGATTATCATTGTCTGTTTTCTTTTTATTGGGAAGCAAGACATGTTTTGAGGCTGTAGATTTCCAATTGTATTTTAGAATAAGGAGAACATAGTTATAGAACTAACCAAAGCACCATAGGGGAAGAGCTGTGGGCTTGTCCAGACAGAAGTCTTCAAATCTATATTGTCATAAATTACATGCCAAACACTATGTCAGATGATGGAAATCAATAGCATAAAATTTCATGTCTGTCCTGAAATAGTTAAAAATGTGAAAGGAAATATTTTTATTGTATTTTATTTTTAAATATATAGCATTCTTTGGTTTGGTACTAGTCTTGATAATTTGCAACATCACTAAGTTTTGAGGTTGACCAATGTTGGCTTTGGCTTTTATGGATGATTCTACTTTAAGGGCACTTAAATCCACCACTCTTTAATACAAACCCTGAATCCATCTATTCACATGTTCCATTAAGAAATTTAACTCCATAAAACAACAAGTCTTTTTAAAAATAATTATATATCTATATCCCATGCTTTATAAAGATATACAAAACAAAGAAATAATAATTCACTCAGGAAATGTAGAATTTTTTTAAAAAAATTATGTTTGGTGTATAAAGGTTATCTGATTAAGCGTTTCACTGAGAATTCAGAAGAAGGATCCTAACTCTCCATCCTGATAAGAGTAACTGAGTCTACATATCATGTGACGTGACATGACAAAATGATAAAATGGTTAAACATTGTCCAGATTGATCATCCATTTAAAATGTTTAACAATATTATTGTTCTGGATTCCAGAAATTTTTATTTTGTTTTCAGTTTTTGGACATTTGTATATAAAAATAATACAGTCACTTGGAATGTGCCTTTCTCTTAGAGACAGCATTCAATTATATTTCATAGATGGTGGTGGCCGTGCAGCATTTGTACGGAACAGCATATGAGAGCTGTGCTAATGGGACGGGACACAGCAAGGCCCATGGAAACACTTCCCACTTAGTAAGGAGCTGCAGGTGAATTTTTGGTGCCTTCTATGCTTATTACCTTGACCATGTGTGCTACAAGCTCTCCTTGCTTTCATTATGCTGTTTATACTAACAACGATATTTAGTTTCACGTTGTTGGTCACGAATAAAACCGGGATCACACAGACTAAAATACCTGTCCATGCTTTTCTCATAACTCTTTCAAGGAGTACAGCCCTCTCTGCTTCCATCTACCTCTTTTGATCCTCCAGATGTGAACGTTAATCCTGGGTATCTGGGGTCACTGAATCATGTCCCTAGAGAAATACCTACATTCATGTTGAGGAAGACTGTGACAGTTGTGGAGAGCAGTGGGTCCTGCATGCTTAACTGTTCTGTGGAAGCTGTGTCTGAGCAATAGAAACTTAAAAAAATTATTCTTGGTTAAATGCTATCAGACATTAATAGGTGCATATCAAAAAAGGTTTCTCGGTACAATGAGGACAGTTCTGTCTACAATTTAAAAAGTATTATGACCAAAAGGTTCTGTATGATGGCTGGACTTATACACACAAGTGAGTAATCTGTCTCTTTTCTTCCACAACTGTGTAACAACAATTTTGGACAACTTGTTATGAGCTCATGTTCACAGGATATGCCTGGCCATACATTTATATTTGGCTTGCTGAAATTGTGTTTTGTAGTTCAAAATATGTTAAACAGGAGGGGAAAAGAAAGAAAAACTATTGGGGAACATATAGGATTTTTCCAATGAAAGGGTGTTTGAAATACGATGTTATGATTTCTTTGAATAATAATTAAAAAAACAATAAAGCATACCTCAGGCAAACTGGCTTGTGATTGTATAAATGAAGATGGCTTGAGCTATTGGGGCCACTTGCTTTAATGTCAACTGTAGTCAGTGTCAGTGTCTTCGTTCTTGCTGATGTCACATATCCATCCTCATTTCTAGAACACTGCAGTAGCTCTGGTCACTGGCATGTAGATGCTTTATGCACATATTTTAAGTATATGTCATAATTTGCATGCACTGAATTTTGATGATAACCTATCACTGAAGTCAGGGGAGAAAATTTTCTCATGTGGAAACACTTTGATTCTTATAAAGGTTCCAATTTTAGGATATTTCTGATTTCATATTTCAAGTTTAGTGATAGTCATCTTCTATGATGTATTGAAAAGTATTTATGGGAACCACATACACACAAACACACACCATAATACCACACAGAGTCATAACAGAGCACATCTCTTTCTTAAAGAGTAAGTTCCCGTGGTCTATAGTTTGCACATCCCTGTCTAGATAGATCAATGTCTCTGAGGAATGGACCTCACCTGAATTTGAGGCTTTGAATTGAGGACCTAGAGGTCTGTCATTTCAGGAGAAATCAAATCACGCAGATATAAGATCCTCACAAGGGTTTTCTGCCTTTACTGACTAGGCTACCAGGATATTTATCGGGGGTATATCCTATGACACTCTGTCTCCTCTGGCCATGAATAAATGATGTGCTGCTGGAGCATGGCCATATTCATACAGCTTATCATCCATGACCTGAAGCTTTGTGCATTGGACTCTTGATTGGTTTTACTTATCTGACTTTTAAGCATGGTCTCACAATGTGACCACTTACTCAATGTGAAACAATACATATTTATTTACTTTAAGTAGCTCATAATATATTGAACCTGACAGTGGATGAGGAGTTCTTAACATAGGTTCCAATGCATAGTAAAATATGAAAAGGTACTAGTAATTTCTATTTATATAGAGAAAAATCCTAATCAAATTACAAAAACAATTAGGAATAAATATGATATATTGGCATGTTGGTAAGTCCTGTTGAGATGTGACTAAATTGAAATTCCACCTTCAATAATAGCAAATATATAATCTTCACAAAATGTTTTAAGTTTCTCTATGTTTAAAAGAGTTATAATTAGAATAGAACTCATTAGTTTATTATGAAAATTTTGAGTCTGTGAATGTTTCCTGGACTTTCATTTATATGTATATATATATCTGCTAAAAGTTAATCTGTGTTGTATGGAATGCGAGAGCCACTGAGTTATTTTTAAATTTTTTTGGAGAGAAGAGTCACATCCAATTTAGTGTTAGAGCACTGAAGTAGCATATAACTATTCCTCTTAGCAAGTGAAGCAAGCATGCATAATAATACAGAGTACATGGATGATAGTAAAATCCTAAATGATTCATTGTTATAATGGGATATTAGAATTTGATGACACACAGTTTCAGGATCATTTGAAAGAATAGTGACAGCTTTAGAATGTGAAGGGAAAACTTTGGGCCCCACTGTATAAGAAAAATTGGAACAAGAATGAGAGTAAAGAAGCGAGAAGTTTACGTTAAAAAAAAAAAAAGGAGAGATAAGTTTTTGAACTGGACTTTAACAAACACCTACCCTAAGCTTAATAATGGCTTATGTAAGTTTTACAACAGATGTGAAGGTGCATGTGTCAATGCAATGCACATATATTTTGTGTCAAAGACACGAAACACCAGTGTACAGAAGTAATAATTGTCATAACTATCAAAACAGTATCTTGTATAAGACTCTGCTTTAATGTACAACTCCAATTTCATCTTCATGCTCTTACATCAACCTTGGTATAATTTATCTGCCTGGATATGGTTAATCACCCAAGGAGAGTCATAAGCAAGGCTGATGGGCTCATTCTGCTTTTTAACTGTTTGTAATAATGTCATAATCATATCTAATTTATTTCATCTTTATACAGCTAAAGTTAATCTTTAGATGTTAATTGGAGGTGAATTCCACCCACTTTCCAAACCTTTCGATAATACCACCATACTCTGCTCTTCTCATCTTTCCCTGAAGTCATCTTTGCTTTAAAATTAAATTGTATGATTTTAACTCATTTTGACCTTTTGTACTAAATCCATATTCTAGCTCTTTAATCAATTTTGTTTCTTTCTGCTTTATATTCTAAAATATAACTTCAGTAAAAATTAATTAACATTTGTTAAGGAACTCTTTCTAATTCTGACAACTAATTAATGATCAAATAGACAGAAGAAGACATGTCCTGTGCCAATTTATATGAAAGTATGTCATAAAAATATTTAAACCTGGCACAATTAGGCACTTCTCTCATTAGTTTTTTTTTTTTTTTTTTTTTTTTTTTTACAGTATAGGGATATGTGTTCTTATCAAATCTGGTGTTAAGATTGATAATAGCACTGGATATATTTCAGATTTTGCCTTGCCTAAATTAAATCCAAAAAATAATTTATATCTTCAAATGTATTTATTATACTTATGCAGTTACGTTTTTCTCTCATACTACAGATAAACACATCTATATCTAGTCATTTCTTTTGGGCTATAAATATGTATGACTAAATAAATATTGATGGCAGGTATATAACCTTTATATCCATAGCCATCTGCTTATCAATTATTAACTTAAACTAATTTTAGCCTGTGGAAACCCTTCACTGTGTCCTAGTATAAAAAACTAAAATCTAACTTAGGACAGAAACTACCTGAAAATTTAAGTTAAGTGTGAAATCTTATAAAATAGGCTAGTCTTAGGCAATCACAGCAGCTGAGCTTCAGTCAATTTTAGATGGCTAAGTTTACCAAATATGTTTAAAGCCTGTCAATGTAGATTATTTCTTTGTGCATGTAATTTTCTCTTTCCTTCCCACAAATACTATTTTGCGGTTGTTTGCAGCTGTTCTTTTTCTGAGGCCTGCCAAATTCTCAAATCATTCTTTTTTCAGGATATATGGTATGGATGCATTTTAATCTCTTAAAATTAGATCATAGTTTATACATATTTGTATTTCTACATTGATTCTTCATTACAAAGATTTTCTATTGGCTTTTCTAGCCCAGTATTTATAAGAAAAAAACTTACCTTTTCTCCTTGAGAAAAATAATATATCTTTAATTTCATATCTGTCTAGTTAAACTAATGATGTGTATGAAGATATGAATAATGGAAAGTATTCAGAATTCATCACAGTGAATACGGCCAAGTCGTATTCTTATATTTTTAATACAGGAAATATTTGCTATCTCTTTGGTGCTGTGTTGAAAACATTAGTGTCTAAGCTGGTAAGGAAGTTGATTGACAGCCAAGTTGGTGTTTCTAGATCTTATTATTGTATAGTTTTGGACAGGTACCTCTATGTTACAGAAGATAGGTGTGAAAACCTCTTCTATGATGCCAGCTGTACTTTTCATTTTAAGACTTTGGTCTTAGGAAAGACAAACACCCATTCCCTAGTGTAGAACATGGAAAGGGGGATTTAGTGTGAGGAAACAGAGGAGTCTCTAAGCACTACAACACAGTCACTGAAGCCCAGCCAAACCTCATGGAATGAAATGATAGCCCCAAATCTTCCCCCATTCTTTATGTTATTGTTTTGCCTCATGATTCCACTAACTTCAATATCTCTAAAATTTTATTTTATAATATTTACATGTTAAATGTGTACTCAGGGTTTATTTTTACTATAGTTGTAACTCACTTAAGATTTTAATTTTTTTTTTAATTTCAAGTGGAACAAATATCCTGTTCCTATTCTGCCTTGTGAGTGTAAAACTAGCTGAGAGTCTTCACTCATCCTCCAATTTCTTGTTATATCTATGTACTGTTATCTTTTTACTGATTGTCCATCCACTGAAACCATAATAGCCCACATATAGCCTACATAAAATTAAAGCATTATGCACCCCTCTTTATATCAGTTAGTAAGACTTCAACATATATGAATCATAGGATATATCATTATTTTTAAATAATATATAGTAAGCCTTTAGTTTCTCAAGCTGATATTGATCAATGGAATTCTCAAACTCCTAATAACCCTGGACATTTCATCACATTTCTGCTCTGAATAAAGTTGAGTAAAACACATTATTGTTTAGTAGAAATGCTCTGGATTGTGTATGACTGAACATCTGTGAACATCTAGAAACAGACTGTTACCCTAGAAGTTAGAAGGAATCAAGAGGTGTGAACATCATCAGTCAATTATACAACCCTCAACTCACACTTTCCAGAATGGAGACTCTATTTTTTGGTCTCCACTGGTATGCCTCACTTTGTTTTACTTGAGTAAAATGTAGATATCTTTAATCACCTGTAAGATCTTTATTTAACCATTTTACTTAGGTACATTTATTGAAATATTTGTTTGGCAATATTTTAGTTTAGAAACTTTGAGGCTTATTTAATCTTATGATTCAATTAGTTATTATTATGTCCTTAAGTAATTATATTATCACATACTTTTCAATTTAGTTTATTCATATATTTCTAAAATGGAAGGTGATATAGTCAGTAATTATTGTTTTTCCTATACTTAGACACACCTTTTTGTACTAGCTATTTTACAAGTACCTAAGCATATTGTGTAGATAACAAAATCGCCTTTCTTATCATCCATCCTGTTAACTTTGTTTTCATAATCTACTAACAAAAAGAATATGTGTACATATATATATATATATATATATATATATATATATCCCAATATATAAGATCTGGAAGTAAACTTCTAAGCATATTTTAACTTAAAGTATTGAGATTAAAAATCTACATTTTAGTTGTTTGATTATGCTCCTGAACACGTTGTGTACTTGATGTAGAAGGATTAGTGCTAAATTCATAGTTGGTTCCCATTATTATCAGATGCAACAGTCTCACAAGTCAGTGAATGAGATAAGCTATCAAGGCAAAATAGATGTTCTTTGACAATTGTATTAATATGCAGGTTCTAGTCTACCAGTTCACTTCAGTTTTATGAGAAATAATAGGTTGTACTTTTCCTTACCATTGAAGTGAAACAATTCTATGTCTATTTATGTTTATACAGTTTTGAAGGAATTTAACTGGCCTACCTAACTCTTCATTGTGGGTGAGTGTCTTTTTGTCTAAAATAATTATGCAACAATTTCTCCATTTGTTTTTGAATTTCTAAACATATATGTGCATTACTCTCACTGAAAGTGTCCCCCTGGCTTTCTCCTCAATAGCCTCATCACTAAATGCTATATTCTAAAGCCAGGGACGAGTTAAATACTAAAAGGTCAATGCCAATTTTATTATTTCTGCTGTGTCTATCCATCCATCCTTGAGAGACAATTATCAATATACATGATCATATTTTATAATGAAATTATTAAAATATGAACCATCAAAGTCAAATACAATTTTCTAATTATATAAGTTTCAAAATACATTGAGACAATAAATTTCTGAACTACCATGCTCTGACGTGTTTTCTAAAGGATATTCAAATACAATCACATGTTGCTGAAAAGTATGATCATATACGAGTGGTAACAACAATGACATGTGACTCTGTAGGATACTTTTAACTCTAATCACTGCCCTCCATTTCCCATTTCTCAGTCTCATTCCCAGCTTTGAAGTAGAAGACCTATAATTGCCTGTCTTTCATCTATTTCTTTATTCCCTGGGAATTCAGTTGATCCTTAGAGCAGACACAATTTCCTTCCTAATTTGGACTCTCACCATCTCCTTTCTTGAACCCGTCCCCATTCTTCCATGTCTGCTCCCTATAACTAGAAAGACATTTTATCCAGGACTCCTAGGGCTATACTTGATAGAGGCTAAGAATCACTTCCTACTATAAAACTCTCAGCCATCACACCCTTTAAAGTCAAAAGTAGGCAGTGGAAATTAAGGAATGAAACAAACAGCCTCAAAAAGACAGAACCAATTATTAACACATAGAATAAAATTATCCCAATCACAGATACATGACCGAAAGAGTGAAAACACAATCAATACAAGTAAGGACAATATGGATTCACTATTGTCTGGTAAACCTGCTGCAGTAGTTCCTTAGGCATGCAATATAGATTAATCACAAGCAAATAACTTCAAAACACTATTATGAGTGTTCAAGGTTCTTAAAATAAATATGTGTGTAAATCAGGTATTGAGGTTCGAAGAGTAATATGGGGTGACTTCAATACCCTACTCTTGCCTATAGACAGGTTATCCAGACAAAACAGTAAAATACTGAAACTAAAAGATGTCATAAAGCAAAACACACAACAGATATTTACAGATTTCATCCATACAAAAGTAATTAAATTTATCTCAGCATTTTATGATACATTCTTCACAATTGGCTACATATCTTGACACAGATCAAATCCCAATAGATACAAGAAAATTAAAATAATACCCCACATGCTATTTGAAAACCATGTATTAAAGTTGGATAGCAATGTCAAAGAAACAACAGAAATATAACAAACTAATTGAAACTGAACAATTCACTAATGAATAAAGTATGAGTAATAAAAGCAATTAACTGTTTGAGTTGAATGAAAATTGAAACAAAATATACTTAAACCTATTGGACATAGTCAAGGCAATTCAAAGAGGTACCTTCATAGATATGAGTACCTGCTAACAATTGAAACAATCTCCTCTTACCAGTAATGATATGTAGACATCTGATATGTCTAGAAAAGAAAGAAGAATTGAAACCATAAGTAAAAAGCAAGAAATCATCAAAATCCGAGGTTAAATCAATGAAACAGTAACAATAACAACAATACAAAATACTAAAAAAAATTAATAAATAATGAAACAAACAGTTGGTCCTTTAAAAGAGGTAATAAGATTGACAAACCCTTAGCCAAATTGACTAAAGTATTGATATAGGGCATACAAACTAGTGAAACTAGAGATGAACAGGAGTAATAAAAACACACACCAAGGAGATTCAGAAAATTATAAGGATATAATTTAAAAACCTGAACTCTACCAAATTGAAAAGTATAAAAGAAATGGATAACTTTATATATATATAAAACCTACCAAAAGTAAATAAATATCAACTAGGCCATATAAACAGACTTATAACTCCTAGAGAAATTTAATTAAACTAATTAAAAATCTTCAAATCATAAGCCACATGGCCAGCAGGTTCAAGTTCAGAGTTATACATGACTTTCAATGAATAATAAATATATTTACTCTTTAACTTATTCCCCAAATAGACAGAACATTGTTCTAATCTTCGTACAAAGTCTCAGATACTTCGATACATAACAACCTAAGAAAGAATTAGAATTACAGACCAATTTTCCTTATGAGCATACATACAAAATCTCGATAAAATGCTTACGAACTGAAAGTTTTTGTGGATGGGCGGGAGTCCCAGTCATACCCCTGGAAGCCTTACCAGGTTACAGAAGATGGATGCTTCAGGCTCCTTATCATCCCTTACTAGGAGTCCTCACTTGGGTCACCTTTGCTGACTCCTGGGAGTTTCCACTGCACTAGATTTCCATATAACTCCTCAAATGCCCTCCAATTCCAAGCATCTCTCCCCATAGTCTCTACCTCCAAACCTCTACCTCCACATGATCCCCCCATTACCATTCCCACCCCCCCCTCCCAGACCACCTGTAGAATCTATTCTATTTCCACTCCTCAGAGAGATTTAACGCATCCCCCTAAAGCCTTCCTTATTACTTAGCCTCTTTGAGACTGTGGATTGTAGCATTATTATAATTTATATAACAGCTAACTTCCAGTTATAAGTAAGTATATACCCTATTTATCTTTCTGGGTTTGAGCTACCTCACTCAGGATGATTTTTTTTCTTGGCCTTCAATTTTTCATGTCTGCAAGATGTGCTTAGGCCATGGTGTTGTAGAACTTGTAGGACTGGCCAACCAATGTTTCAGTGACTTGTCTAATTTGAGGTTGACACCAGGATAGGAAGCTTTTGTCTGACAAACACTGCATGGATAACAAGAAACCAGAACTGAATACTCAGTGACTTAGGGTAGATCCAAACACTGGAGAGAGAGAGAGAGAGAGAGAGAGAGAGAGAGAGAGAGAGAGAGAGAGAGAGAGAGAGAGAGAGAGGGAGGGAGGGAGGGAGGGAGAGTTGGAGGGTTCCATGGAATCTCTCTCCTTGAGCACAAGAAACACACTGAAGTGGAGGAGGAATAACGGGAGAGAGAGCGGTTGAGTACACTGGGAGTGCACATCCAGCAAATTCAACTAATCAGGGTTCATGGGAATCACAGAGACTGAAGTAAAACCTCCATTGGTCTGCACTAGGCCCTCTGCTGACTTGGTGGTTTTGAGGGACTCCTGAAAGTGGGAATGGGGGTGTCTCTGGCACTTCTGCTTGCTCTTGAGACACACTTCATCCTACTGGGTTCTCTTGCCCAGTCTTGATATAAGGATTTGTGACTAGTCTTACTGTATCTTGTTCTATCCTGTCCAGTTCATGTTTCTGAGAGGCCTGCTCTTTCCTGAGAGAGACAGTGAGTGGGAAGAGGTTCTGGATTGGAGCTAAAGTGGAAGCCGACATGGGAGGAGTTGAAGGAGGGGAAGCTATCATCAAAAAATATTGTATGAGAGAACAATAAGTACAAGATTAAATCAAAATCAGGCAAACTGAATCTAAGAACACATCGAAAGAAGCATCCAAATTCTTCACATAAGCTTCCCACAGCAGTGGTCCAAAATATGTAATTTGATAAATGATATGCAACACACAAACAGATTTAAAGGCAAAAATCTCACATTATTATCTCACTAGATACGAACAAAGCATTTGATACAACCCAACACACCTTTATAATTACTATGGAAAGACTGCATTCAAGGGACTTACCTTATCAAATAAAAGCAACTTACAAGAAGCCCAGAGTCAGCATCAACCTAATGATTTTAGAGACACTCAAAGTATTTCAACTAAAATCAGGAACAAGACAAAGTTGTTCACTCTCTTCACACCTTGTCAGTACAGTTCTTGAGGTCTTAGAAGAAACAATAAGAGAACTGAAAGAGACCAAGGAAATACAAATTGAAATGGAGCAAGTCAAAGTATCTTTATTTGCAAGTGGTAGGATTTTATACTTAAGTGGGTTCTACAATTCCACCAGGACACTTCTTCCTTTGATGAGCCCTTTAACCAAAGCAGCAGGATACAAAATTAATATGCAAATGAGAATCGTATATAAAACCAGATACACTGAATCAGATAGAGGAAGTGGGAAATAATCTTGAATTAGTTGTCACAGGAAACAGCTTTGTGAACAGGACACCATTAGCATAGGCACTAAGATAAAGAATTAATGAATAGGGCTATATGAAAATGAAAAGCTTCTGCACGACAAAGGAAACCATTATTACATCAAACTATTAAATGTAATTTTGCTTATATCAATTTTACATTATAATCATTCACTCCACTAACTTTAATATGTCATTTCTAGATTGATAGCATTTTAAATATATGATCTATTCTTCATTACTTATTTTAAACGCTAACTGAAATGGTTAGTTTGATCTTCTGTGTACCAATTATTTGTAACAAAATCCACTTAAAGTATGGATTTCCAAAATAACATTCTTAGGTGTGGAATATATTAACATTATAGTTGTACTATTATTAATACTAGTGAAGAATAGCTTCTGTGTTTCTGATTTTTAAGCATACGAACTTCAATAATTTATTTAAACTAAATATTTATTGTGTAGACAAAAAGATATATTTAAAATATTATATAATAAATTAATAATATATAGTTTTAGAATATTTAAGATAATATAATATATACTATAGCATATGTCACACAGAAGTTTACATTTAAGACGTACTTAATTCTGTTTAAAAGGCCAAAGACTCACAGTTAGCAATGCTGCCTATATGGAGTAGAGATGTTTCCCATCTTAAGTTATTAAAAATGAATAGAATTTGCATGAATACATATAAATAACATTAAATAGGCTATATTTTGTAATAGATGTGTACTACATATACTATGTATAGATATACATAAATGTACACATAAATGCATGTAATATTAATTAATGAAAAAATAGATTACAAATTTGAAAGAGAGAAAGGAGGGTTATATGCCAGAGCTTCCTGATGACAATGGACTAAACTTCTGAAGGTATAAGGAGGACCCAATTAAATGATTTCCTTTACTATAGATGTGGTCATGATGTCTCTTCACAACAATGGAACACTGACTTAAGCCAGAAGTTGGTACCAAAGACTAGGGTCCTGCTGTGAGAGGTCTGACCAAGTTTCTTGTTGGTGGGGATGGACTTTGATTTTGGATTAGGAAAGCACTTGCCTTGTTTAAGCAGGATTTAATAGGCTATACTGCTTGTAGCATGGAAGACAGTGCTGCTGGGACCGATGCATATGATGATGATAGCCAGTCTCAGGACTGTTTTGAGAAGAATATTAACAAGTGTCATAGTTACCAGTCTTTTGATATTATGATGAAGAGTGTGGATGCTCTTTCTTCTTGTACAAAAGAAAATATGCTTGATGTTAGACTGAAGAGTTTTGGATTAATGGCATTGGCAGAGGAGATTTCAAGGTAGGCTTGTTGACACCATCCTATGGGTATTAGTGGTAACTGTGATGCAGATCTACAAGAAAAAGTAGCTAGTAGAGCAAGAAAAAACAGATGTGCCTTAACAAGATAAGAAATAAAATGCTCCAAAAGTGAGAATTGCTATCAGGCAGTTTAATCAACTTCACCTTTGCCTCCATCCTGTATAGTTTCTTCAATAATTGTGCTAGTTATGTCTAATTTTAATTCATATTGTGATGATTTTGGCAAAGTTATTAAGTAGAAAATTAACTTTTCAAAGTAGGAGCATGACAAAATGATACATTTTTCAAAAGCTCATAACAGCTTATGAATCAGTATATTAGACAGTAACATGCTATGCCATGTGCTAAAATAGCTCTTCTCTGTTGCCATTATCTAGTTAAATAGTCTATTGTTATGATTCTATAGGATATCAATTGAACTGATACTGAAGTAATAATATTTTTTCAATTAGTAGTTTTAATGTACTTTTAATGTATTACATGCATTATTTGGTGATACAAAGGACTATAAATTAATCATTTTGGTCCTGGCTATGAAAGATGTAGAATATAGTACTAATTTTATTTATACTCAGACCAAGGGGGAGCTAAATATGGCTGTTCTGCTAAAGAAAGATATCGTGGTGGCACACGCCTTTAGTCCCAGCACTCGGGAGGCAGAGGCAGGCGGATCGCTGTGAGTTCAAGGCCAGCCTGGTCTACAAAGCGAGTTCAGGACAGCCAAGGCTACACAGAGAAACCCTGTCTCAAAAAAACAAAAAACAAAAACAAAAACAAAAAGATATCAATAAGATGATTCTTAATGGCATTCTGCGACTCCTAGATCCTTGTCTTGTTAAGCCATTATCAGAGAAGCTTTTTGCAGCAGATGGGAAAAACTGCAGAGCCCTACAGCCAGAAAATATTCATAGAGTGGGAGACCTGGCAACTCTCAGCCCTAAATGGGATGTATTCATCAAATATCAAGGCTCAGGGAATTCTGCAGAAAGGAAATGGAAAGAGTACAAGAGCCAGATGAGACGGAGGACACCAGGGAATCAAGGCCATCTAGAGACAACGGCTTGGCACATATGAATTCAGAGAAATTCTGGCACTTTACACAGTTCATGCAAGAATCTGCGTGAGATGGGGTCCTAGAGCTGGAAAGAGAAATAGACACAGATACACCCCTAACTCAGAATCTATTGCCAAATGATGAACATTGAAATAAAAATTAAGTTTCCGTCAAGGGAATGTTACCATATAAACACACTGATTTTTTAAATGTATATTTAGTTCCCATAAAATAAAAGTGGTATGTGTTGTATGCATGCTGTTTAGGATAAATAAGTTATACAAGTTAATTGTTAGTTGATCAAATCATGGTCATATCAATTATTAGTCTAGTTCTAGAACAAGAATATAAATCTTAGGTGTAAGAGGTAGATATGAATCTATAGAGAGATAAGGTAAAATAGTTAGAGAAGGTCTTCAAAACCCTCAGAGACATATAGAACATGGCATTTTAAAATGTTTTTTATTACTTTAAAGATTCATAGACAATGAGACAGGTTAACTCCTGGCAACACCGAGCTTACCTCAAAGAGGATGATGAACATCAAAGAACTTCCTTATGGAGATGGCTTCAAATGTGGCAAACAAGCCACTGGGCAAAATGTCCTTATTTCTACTGCAGATACATTTCTGCCTATCAATGAGCAAGCTTGGATGCAGGCCAAGTTGATGGTCAAACTCTGTTAAGACAGGTAAGCAAGTCCTCAATAGTTCCTGCCTCACAAATATGTCTGTCAAATACATTGGGTCAGAAAGCTGAAGATGACACTCCAACTTATAAAGAGTCTTGGGTGACAGCTCAGGTAGCAAACTGTCTCTGTCATCATTTCATTTGGAAAGCTATTAATCTGTGTACCTGGTATACTCAGGTGATCAAGTTTATTCCTTCTCAAGTCTTGTATTGGGGTTCAATACCAATTGTTTAATTTTATAATTATTCTTAGTTGTTTAGCGGTTAAGATGTTTTAGGTCTAGATAGATGTTTTAAGTTGATAATGATGATATATGTTAGATATTAATTTACATTTAGAATTTTAGATACACCAAGGTAGGAATGATATTTTCTTCAAGGTTGCCAAATACAAATAGCCAAAACACTAAGAATGTAACATATATATAATTCTTGATTGTTTCATAGTTTCTTGCTGTAGGTGGTTTATTGTACATATGTGGAGTAATATAAATATATATGTAAAAAATAAAAAAAATATTTAATAAAAAAATGAAAATCAGTATAAGTGAACTGATAAAATTCAGGTTCAATATGAGACCCTGTCTCAATAAATAATTATGAAGAATAACTACAGAAAGATACTAGACATTAACCTCTCTCATCCACATGCATAACCACACACTTTAATCACACCCCTTACCTACAAACATAAGTGTGTAACACACACAAATTATTTCTCCTCTGAAATTTTTATTTTATAACTGTATAGGTATAAGTGCTTTCCTGCTATGTGTCTGTGTAGCATTCATATAAATAGTGCTCACAGAGGCTGAAGAGGTTTTTAAATCCCCTGGAACTGGAGTTATTAACAGTGGTGAACCACATCTGTAAGCACCAACCACCAACCAAAGAGCACTAATGGGCTAGACCTAGGCCCCTTACACATATGTAACCAATGGGCAAGTTGATCTTTATCTGGATCCCCTAATAAGTTTAGTTGGTGCTCTCTATGAAATGGACTCTCTTGCTTGCTTTGGAACACGTTGCCCTGACCGAGCTAGCTTGCTTTAACTCAGTGGACAAGGAAGAGCTCTGTACTGACGTGACTCTGATGTGCTGAGGTGGATTGGGTTGGGACTTCTATTCTCTAAGGAAATAAAGGGTGCAGGGAAGGGAGAGAAGGGAGGAGGGAGGAGCAAGGAAGAGAAAAAGGAGAATGCTATGATTGTGAAGTGTGAAGTGAAAACAAAAATAAATAAATAAATAGATAAATTTAATGAAACAGTTGTTAAGCACTTTGTGGGGGCTGAGAATTGAAGCCAGGTCCTGTGGAAAAGGAACTAGTGCTCTTAACCTCTGAGCCATCACTCTGGTGTTAACCTAAATTGTTGTTTTTAATTTACATGTATTATTTATATTATTTGTAGGCCTAGCTAGAGATCATTAAGACACAGACACTTGTATACTTTAAAATAGCCTTAGTTACCCTGGGGCAGGGCAGATATCAATCCTCTAAACTACCTCCCATAGTGGGGCAGGCATGGGATCCCTGCCTCAATCCCATGCCATCTGCTTCCAATAATTTCTATCAAACTACCTCCCATCCATAATCCCAAATACTTGCTAATGGTTTTCATCTGGGCTGGATTCTCCATCCACGCTGCCGACCATGTGCTTCTCCTCCAGCTAACCCATGGTGCCCTTCCTCTCTTCACTTCAGGATTCTCTCCTTTCTCTTGTTGCAGATTCTCTTCTTCCCAGAATTCCTCTCTCTCTCTCTCTCTCTCTCTCTCTCTCTCTCTCTCTCTCTCTCTCTCTCTCTCTCTCTCTCTCTCTCTCTCTCTCTCTCCCAGCCCCATTTATCACCTGCCCTGCCCAGGTGAGATGGCTCTTTATTAAGCAAAAGTTGGGTCAGACAACAAGCAGTAATTAGCATCAAAATACATCAGACCATCCCCCAACACTAAATATTTCTAAAACAGCTGAGTCAGACATTTTTACATTGAAAACAAAACTCATCATCAAATGCACCACTAATTCATCCAGTAATCATATTATGACCACATGTGTTCTATGTTATTTTGTTTATTTAAAACTATATTTAACTTTCTTATAAAACCTGTACACACCTTTTAATTTGAATAAATTTTCAAAGGAAACTGAGTTTAATTGGCATATCTTAAAAACAGTATTGTTGGTTACATAATGATAGAGTTTATCAGTTGTGTTAACATGGAAGTAAGAAAGAATGAAGAGATTAATAAATTAAACACTAAGCAATTATGCAATGTACTATAGAGTATTATTAAACTGAGGCTTATATCATTGAAAGGGATTTTAGTTTTATCACAAAGCTGAGCTGATACCATAACAGAATTTACAGTGACAATCAATATTCATTCATTTATTAAATTGTTTACAATACTTATTAAAATTTTCCCATTACATAATACATCAGTACTCCAAAATCCTGTTACTGTTACTTCTATGAATCATGACATTTCATAATTAACCTGGAACGTAAGACAATGAAATCATCCTGTCATTTAATAAATTATTGAGTAATTAGTGTTGACATTAGTACCATTTAATGCGCAATTGTTATATAAAGTTTTGCTTAAATGATTTAAAGATGCCTTATTATAATGTTAATGACAGTTTGTTTATTAATTACCTGAATTTCCAGTCTCTTTGAACAATATTAGCTAGGTTTTATTTTAAATTATTGTTGATTCCTTAGGTATTAAATTGTACTAACTTTGCAACTATGAACTAACATTTTCTGTGCTCTTTTGTGCGTATTGTGTATGATTTCATGTTATGATCTGCTTCTGCTGTTTGAAGTCCTGGGTATCAATGCCAAGTTCTGGAATCGCTAAGCAAATACATCCCCAATGACCTTACTCTACGGCTTGTAACCTACTTTTATGTGTTTTATTTCTTCATTTCTTGAAGTTATATATTGAGTGATTTTTTTTGAGAGCTGTACGAAGTATTTTCAGAGATTCTGCATCTGCCAAAAACATTATCATAGTTCATGCACTACCAGCATTTTATGAAGACAGTAAATCTAATCACTCACATCCTATTGGATGCTCTTGACCTTTATTTCAAGTGTTGATAAGGTTATAAATATTACACTCTTATCATTGCTACTTTATGCAAGGATGTTTATATAAATTATGAAAAATAATCTATAATATTTTTACAGATCTTGGTTTCTTCAGGTGGCACCACATTTCTTGTCTATAACATTTTTCTTCTGTTCAAGCATATGTTGTCAAAATTTATGTAAAGGAGTATTTCTAATAATTTTTTTCATATATATTTGTTGATTTTTAACATTCATATTGAGATATAAATCATATCAATTTTGGTTATTTAAATTGCATAATTTCCAGAACATTTTAATTCAGAATTTTACAACAGTTACTAATGTTCAAAAATATCATATTTTCATTATATCAGATATGTGTGTCCACATGCATGTCTCTATGTTAACTTTGAATGAAATTTTATAAATGTATATTTGTACTGTAAGGTTTTTCCCTGAGCATATTAAATATATTTTCTTCCTGGTTGAATTATTTCCTTTTGAAATAGGAGAACTGAATAAAAATGTATTTTAAACATTTTTAATTATCATAGGATTTATATTGGAGTTTGATATGACCTTTGTATGCACGAATGCACTCTGCAATGATCATATCAGAGTAGCTACATATTCACGATCTCAAATATTTATTTTGTACCAAACCTCAAAACATCTCATTATTGCATATTATTTCTTCCTTAATATATGCTAACTACTACTCTACTTTCATGTTCTGTAAGATTTATGTTCTTATATTTTACATATAAGCAATGTAATACCACACGTGAATTTTCTTGCATAGCTTATTTCAGCAGCATGATGTCTTCAAATTTCATAAATTATCGTGTGTGTGTGTGTGTGTGTGTGTGTGTGTGTGTGTGTGTGCGCGCGCATGCATTTTTATCCTGTCATTCCATCTGGACTCCATGAACATTAACTGAAGTTTAAGTATCAATTTGTTTCAAATTTCCACACATACTCATGGCCAAGTAAGTACAGTAAAGAAATCATACGTTATAGATCACTTGGTCAAAACATCAGCTAAACATGGATGATGCCTTCTTGCAGAGTCATAGGTTATGGATTAAAGTAGTGCAGTGTCATGTTATTATTATGCAACTTATGTTCATGAAATATGGATAATATTCTTGCTTCTTGCTTTATTCATTATAGCATAGTTTAAGGCAGTATATAAATTAGAATGTCTTCTAGAAAGACCGGATTAATGAGAAAACAATGCTTACTACTACCTAGATATTTTGTGGGTTTATATAAATTGGCATAAGCATGACACATCCTAAGGCCTAATTAAGAAATAGTAGTGACATGGATTTAGATTCATAATGAGGAAAATCTGTTGTCAGTTGAGTCATGAGTGATGAATATACTACTTTGTAGTGTGTTCCCGGTTGCTCTGTTTTCAGTTAAACACGAGATCGCTATCAGATACCCAATCTGTATGTATGTTAAAAAAAATTCTAAGTGTGGATAACATTAAATTTTCTCAAATACGGTACAGTAGTTGTCTGTTGCATATGTCCTGAGAAGAGAGTTAGCAGCTGAAGACGATTACATCAGTATTAAGCATTCACCCCTAGACAGTAGAATGCATCTTATCACTCTCAGGTACTGAGTCTCAGTTTCCAGCTTTGATAGACAGCACAGGATACTTTTGTTATTTTTAGTCTTTTTTGCTAATATAATAACCAGCAGACTTGTTTGTTCTGAATACTCCACATCAGATTATCTTCAGTGAAAATTCTTATGTGCATTTTAGTGTATTCATTAATATTGTTATTGTTTCCTTTCTTCTTGGTTAGTAAACTATTTGCTTATGGGAATGGCAAATGATTTTAAAAAACAAAAACAAAGCCAAAACCAAAATCAAAAACAAAACCAAACACAGAAAAAAAAAAAAAAACTCCTGGAGCTTAGCAGACAGTCTGCCAACATTCTCATGAAAGAGCCAGATTGCTAACATTTTCCTTTCTGATTGTGATATAATATCACTTAATCAATAGAGTGATAACTGAAGACAGTTATTTTTAAACTTAATTTTAAAACTAGACCATGTCCCCTGGATGGGGAGGCCTGGTGGCACTTAGAGGAAGGATAGCAGGATACCAAGAAGAGACTTGATACCCTATGAGCATATACAGGGGAGGAAGTCCCCCTCAGGAACAGTCATAGGGGAGGGGAGTAAGAGGAAAATGGGAGGGAGGGAAGAATGGGAGGATACAAAAGAGGGGATAACCATTGAGATGTAACAAGAATAAATTAATAAAAAACAAATAAAAATAGAAAAAAATGGTGGACAAGGGCAGACCCTAAGTTTAGTTGTTAAAGTTAATAGGATAAAAAAATAGAAAATTAGAATTTTATAACAGGAACAAGGAAGAATTATATATATATAAACATACTATTCTTATTTTTGGGGCACACACTATATTTAAATTCTATGTATCTAAAGTTATCTAAATAAGAATAAATAAAATTGGTAGTTTGTGTTTACATATTACAAAATAAGCTTCATAAGAGTTTTGTACTTATAATAGATATTTTATAATTAATAAATATGATAGATAGAAGAGATAGTGTGCATATTAGACAAACAAAATTACATAAAAGTTCAGAAAGAGTAATGGATACAGTATCATACATTCAGTTTTAGCAAGTGTGTGGATCATCTGAAGCCTTTCTTGAAAATCAGTGAGCCTATGGGCACTAAGTTTAGCAATCCTTCCAAAGCTCTAACTTTGATTTAAGTAAATCTTTTTATCTCCTTTTGGAAAAACTGGGCTGTGTGGATAGAGTAAAATATTTTCTTTATTAGATAATGTACTTTAACATTTTTCTTGCTGAGAATATCCAGTCTTATGATGTCCAAGATGGTTGTTTATGTTGGTTCACCCTTCATGGTTGGTCCACATGACTTAGCTGCTTACCACTGGCTTAAGAAAAATGAAAAGCTCAAGCTTTTCAATATAAAACTCACTATTAAAAGAAAATTTCAGTTTAAGTGTCATCATCAGATTTGAAAGAAAAGAGAGACATATATATATATATATATATATATATATATTCAAATAATTTCAATAGAAGTTTCATTTTTTTAACAAATTGTTAAATATGTTAGAATAATCTTGAGTGTAGAAGGGGAATGAAGCTGTCTCAGTGTGATCAGATGAATCAGATTCATGGACAAAGATAAAAATGGGATATATATATCCCATTTATATATAGTCTTGCGTAAAAAATCTTGTAAATTCATTTTTACCGATGTGACTAAGAAAAGTATTATCTTGAGCACAGGTATTCATTGTGATTTTATCACCTTCACCCTTTCATCCTGATCCATTTTCTGAGGTATCTTTAGATTGCTTCTGTTTCTGTGGTGAAACTGAGGCCTTCATCATTTTAACCAAGAGTCTTATATATTTAACAGATATTTTAAAACATTTTCATAAGTTCCCATAACTGTGTATTTAATATGGAAAATAAATGTATTGAATTCCCAAAGAATGGTAAGTAGCATATTAAAACAATTGTAAAAATAGTGATGTTTCTTTTACACACATCTTTAAAGTCTGTCAGAATTTAGAATATTTGCAAGAGACTGATCATCTTGGTGATACAAAATCCTAATCATCATCAGATAGTAAAACTATAACAGTATAGAAACTAATTCATAGGACATTGAGGATAAATTTAAACTTTAAATATTTAAATAAGAGGACAAGCAATATTTGAGGTTTTTCACTTAAAGGAACATCCTTCGGATCTATGAGAAAAACAAAATATTAACTGAATCCAATCTTAGAATCAGTCTCTGGTATCTCAGCAAGTTTCTTTTAACTTCTCTTATGTTTGAAACTTAAAGAAACTATTTTTAGAGATCTAAGGAGGATGGCTTTGAAAAGCTCAGCTTGATTAAGAGCCAACAACACACATTCAGAGAATAAAAGGAGTCACTCACTACTTTTGTAAAATTCTACAGGGACTTCGCTCTAGGTAGACAAATGTGGAAGGGAGTTAAAGGGGATTTTAAACTTAGATGTTCAGAAAGCTTTTGACAAAATTCTTTACAGTCTTGTAATGTCAGTTGGAAAGATCAATGAAACTAATAGTAAATTGGCTCAAGGTTCTGAACAATGATTTATAGAAAGAAATAAAGATACTAGAGATAGGGCTTTGTGTCCCACATCAATGTTCTTATTTTCACAAATAAGAAACAAGAATCTGATTGTTAATACTATACAATTTTGCTTGATGTATAATTTATTTACATATCTTTCAATAAAATATATATGACAATGACCATTTTTAAAATGTTTTCCTCATTTTTTCCTTTTTTCTTTTTGTTACTGATGTAATATACTGGCCCAAACCGACTTACATATGAAAGGTTTATTTTGGCTCCTGTGTTACTGTAGTCTATCATCAAACCGAAGCACAACATTCACTCAAGGCAGGAATCTAGAGGCAAGACTGAAGCAGAGACACTGGACAGATGCTCTATGCTGGCTTCTTTACTGCTGCTTCTGATAGGATTCTGGACCACAAGCTTATTAGGATTGCCACCACAGACTAAGCACTGAGCCCTAACACATCAAACATTAATCTAGAAAATCTTTCACAGTATAAAGATATATGTAATCTGATTGGAGAAATGGGTAAAAAAGGGTCTCTATTAGAGAGGAGAAGGAGCTTCAAATAACAGCAAAGATGTCTGAAATAATAAGGAGTCCTACTATAAACTATTTAATTTAAAATTAAAAAAGATTATCTGTGTATAAATATAATATAGTATATTTTATATAAAAATATAGATACACTATGTATACATACATATACTATACACATACATATTATACACACATATAAATATAGTATATATGCCATATGGTATATAATATATGGTATATTTATAACATATATAATTACATAAAAATAGACTGTAAATATTTTATGTGCACATATACATATAGTTTTCTCATTTGGACTGCTGATAAACATTCCCCAAGAACTAAATACCTCTTAATAAAATCCCAACACTAGTCATGAGAGTCTCTGGTTTGAATTGTTGGTTAAGTATATCTAGGAGATTCCCATAACATATGACCTACTGCTATAAAACTGTTGCCCCAGAGGTACAATTAAGTCCCTAATGCTGAAAACACCATTCAGTTTTTTCATACAAGGATCCCAAAAGTTCCCAATCTGGAACTGACCTGAAAGCCTCCTTTCTAAGCACTAGCTTACATGGTACTATAAGATATCATAAGAGCTTCCAAAGGAGGGAAGCAGCGAACAGCCCCACCTTGCAAACATGCCTAAAAACCACACAATGACCAGCATATCACAATAACACCAAGGCTGTAGGAGTGACTCACAGAACTTTGTGTTTTACAGCATCTTTGAAATAAGAACTAAGGATCTTTCATGTTTGGTATAGGGAACCAAGCTAACTACCCACTCCTAATGAAATAATGGATCTTGGAAAAGAACCTACAACCAACACTTTACTAATCCAAGATAACCCCTACCTACATTCTAAATATTACCACAGATAAGTATAATCTTCATTCTTCTTTAAGGAAGCTTCTCTTGCAACAGACAGATATCATTGTGAATAAAATTTTAGAACAGACACAGGTGATCAAAATTTAGAGTTGTAGAATCTAGTCCCAATGGATATACCTATACCTTCTCCAAGGGAGAGGGAAAACTGTGGAAGAAAAGGTAGACAGATTGTAAAATAAGAGAATTAGGAGGTTTCCTGTAACAATATATCTCCCAATAATGTCAGAAGTTATATGGTTAAACTCTTATCAATAAGACTGTCTAAATATGTGCTGAACAGTGCCAACACCTATAAACAGATAAAGTGAATGGCCAAGTGAAAGGCCAAGAAGGCCTCAACTCTACCCAAAGAACTATAGGCAACTAAGGAATGGTTCATCTTCCTCAAGGTATATTCTACCAATTTGTGATCTAGTACCAACCCATCATTCCTGAAAATATAGACACAATTAACATCATAGAGACTGAGAAGGCCATGTTTATAAATGTCCATCAATAATTAATAGAACCAGAGGCCATATATTTCAAAATAAGCAATGAGATGTATATGGCTGGGTTTAGGGGAATGGGAAAATGGTAGATGTATATTAGAATCTCAAAAAAGTTCAAAAATACTAAAAGATGTGAAGTTGATTATTTTATCTACTGTGTGCAGATGGCTGTCAGAAAGCCATTGATGGTGATGATACTTAGTATGACTCTTTTTATTACATGAAAACATAAATATTAGAAATTCCAAGATAAATAACTAAATTGGAAACTTCATAACATTACAGTCGGGATGATTTGGCTAATTTATTGGGAAAAATATGTAGATGTCCCTATAGCTCTCACTTTTGTGAACTGGACAGTAGGTAGAAGAGTACAATTAATTAAAAATAAAATGATGAGGGAAGTGTAGACAATTACGGCATAAAAATACAGATTTTGAACATAACAGTGCTTTGAAAAGTCAAGTTCAGAATGCCTAGGCCAAAGGGGACCATGCGTTTCAGAGAAAAGAATGGCTCCTTAGCCAGTCAGTAATGAATAGGTTCAACCAGAGAATGTGTGTAGCAAGGGAATATGTGTTGAATTTAAGAATTAAAATTACTTTTGGAGGAAGATCAGGACAAAGAAAAAAACACAAATTAAACAATTGTCAGTGTTTGTGAAATAACTCACACAAGACAGTTATGGACAACCATGCTAAATAAGCCAACTGAAAGCTTTAGTACTTTTATTAATGGCTAAACCAAGAGCAGGATCTTGCCTGTGAAACATCTCTTGATGTCAAAGAGTATAGCATTTGAAAAGAGAAATTAGAAATTTCTTCCATATTTACAAGGTGTATGTGTGTTATATTAGGGAACAACTTGGAGTAGCCAATCACATTTGCTTTCCTTGTAAAGCTCAGAAGAATTTTGCAAACATTTCATAATACATTTGTACAAATGTCACAGTCATAGAAAGTCCAAAAAAGTACTAGCAAGGTGAATGTGGCTATTGGGTGACACAAGCTGGAGAAGGGATCCGTAGACTCTGAATAAATTTAGGGCAATATGTCAATACCCTAGTCATATTATTTGAAGTGGGATAAAGAGGCAGGTAGCAAAATGACCTATAAAGGTACATAGATCAGCTCTCTGTGCATAGGAGAGGATTAACTATAAGTTGTGAAATATTGAACCATGATGCTTTCTCTTAGTCTTGAACCCAAATGGACAAAGGAACGAATGTATGTTACACCAACTGAAAACAAAATAAAACAAAGAAAATAAAAAAAGCAAAAACCAAAATCGCCATAAAAAATCAAATCATTTGTGAAATTAGTTGTTTCTTAGGATGTTAAGTTTTCTTGTTAAGTACTAGCTGTATGCAGGTTTCTTAAATGGGGAAACTAAAAAACACCATTTGCAGATATTGTATGTGAACTTATTCAAAGCCTCTGAGTGTTCTGAACATGTGTTTATTGTGAGGAAGGAAGTTAATGAGGCAAAGACAGTGGGAGACTTTTACCTCGACCTCAGCAAGATATTTGATAAAAGCTTATGTACGACTCAACTAAGGAAAAAAATCAAGGACTTGGAATAAATGATATAACAAGCTGGAACATAAGATGAGTAGATACAAAGATGTATAAGAGTGATCATAAGCTGCACTTGAAGGAAAGAACAGCAGGATTCCTTTGAACTCTTTGCTGTTTTGCTTTCCACTTAATACTCATAAAGCAATTGTCAGAGATGAAGCAGTTGAGTCGTTAACAGCATCAATAACTATGCCTGACTGTCTAATTGCATTTAGTCTGTGTTTCTGTAGACCGGTATTATGCTCTTTAGTTTAGGTATGATTTTAGATCAATAAAGTAACTTGATTAGTACATACTCTCCTTTATTACATTATAGAGTTTTGGCAAGCTTGGCGAAACTACAGCAGGCCATTTGATTTGGATGGTTCCTATACCCTAGCCGTTTTACTATCCTTGAAAACAGAGGTATAAACTTAGAATATTTTTTTCATAAAAGAAGTATGATAAAGATTGATATATTGAACAAGATTTAATCATAATCTTGTAAGCTGAATCCCTAAATAACAGTTTGAGTGAATATAAGCACACAAAGCAGGCAATGTGCGAAGAGGCTGGGATGACGGAAACCTCTTTTGACAGAAGAAAATCAAGCATGCCACAGCAGCAGGAAAGTAACCTAACTGGAAACGGAACTAGAAGGATTTGATGCAAGACATGGGAAAGACAATCCATGCAAAAATGGGTAGAGGTTGCAAGAACAAAGACATCACAATTTTGTTACCAATAAGAATAGAAACCAAATAGGTTTCTTCCGAAATTTGCTACAACTTGAAAGAACATTCTACAAAATGTTGCACCAAACAGCCTCTGTAAGGAGAGGCAAATTTACCAACATACAACAGCCTTGTACTCAAAGCACTTCTTTCTTTGTCTTTTATCAATATATCTACACCTGATACCACAGTCAAGGGATATTTAATCTCTCACAGAAAATAAAATCCATTGTCAGAGCGAAGGAAAAAGGACAGAGTTCTTTAAACAAGTTGGTATGTTTATTAATTAAGAAGAGACAGGAGTTCTGGACCAAAATAGTATATGGCTTAACCAGACCGCATTTGGCTATGTTTGCCTATGTACCCAGGACCTGAAGCTGTTGTTGTTTTCAGATGCAGAAGAGTCTATATTACCAAAGAGTACTTCTAAAATGATGGGATCAGAAGTTATAAATAGCATGCCTGAGACAATTGCCACTCCCTTGCAATCTACAATATGAATAATTACTATTCAGGGAGAGGAGGGAAGCTCTGTAGGTCACTATCTTCCAAGGTAAGCTCATGACTGAGAAAATAAATAGTAGTAGCTCTTTGAGTTCTACATTTTCCAGTTGCTGCTGTCTTTAATTTTAAGCTAGATCAGCATTCTATTTTGTTTCCTTTGTACTCATTCTTTTCTCACACAATACATTCCAGTTGCCGTTTCTTCCTCCCTCTAGCCCTCCCAGGTCTCCCCAAACCTCATCTCTCCTCAGATCCACTGCTTCTCTGTTTTCCTTCAGAAAAGATCAGACATCTGGGGATATCATTAGAACATGGGGTGACAAAGTACAAAAAGACTAGGAATAACCTCTCATGCCAGAAATGGGTGAGATAACTCACCAGGAGGAAAGGGGTAATGGGATCAGGCAAAAGAGGCAGGACACCACCACTCCCACTATTAGGAGTCTCAAAATAATTCCAAAACTAAACAACCATAAGCATCTTGTTTATTTGAAACGGCTAACATGATTTAATTGGAACATAATAATAATATAATTTATTTCCTGCCTATGTCTTCGGTTGCCTTTTGGGCAGCTCTCCATCGTTCAGTTGTTGAGGCCACAACTATAGATAGTCTTGTCTCTTCTCTTCCGCAAGTTGTACCATTTACTGCTTGCTGCAAGAGTGCTGCCTCTATTCAAACTCATGTGTGTGTGTGTGTGTGTGTGTGTGTGTGTGTGTGTGTGTGTGTGTCATTTACTTACTTTAGATCTCAACAGAAAATCGGATCTTCAGAGAATTATACTTGCTCATGCTGTGTGGCAAAACCCATACAAAGTTTCCTTCCCTAGTTTGCTACTATTTTAAGCCTAATGGAAGTCACGTTGTGCAATTTTATTTCCATAACCTAAAATGTTGCAGGTTCTAGTGTCAAATGATTTTGAAATCTTAGTCATATCTGCATTTCTATCATATAGAAGTATTAACTGATACAAAAATACTTTGTATTTATGAGACTTTCTGTGTGTGTGTGTGTGTGTGTGTGTGTGTGTGTGTGTGTGTTTGTGCATATGTGTGGCTGTTGCTTTAAAGAGTGATACCCTGTGTCTTCCTTAACCGCTCTCCATTTAATATTAGCTACGGTTTGATACAGGGTTTCTCACTGAATGTGGTGTTCCCAGATTTGTATAAAATGACTGACCAACAATCTCAGGAATCCTCCTATCTCACTAGCACTGGGATTTTATGTGTATGTTTTCACAGTGGATGCTTCTGTGGATTTCTAGTAATTGAACTCATGTCCTGCTTGCACATCAATGATTTACAAAGACAAAATTGACTCATCAGTCCTGAGAATGATTTTATTATGAAATATAGTAAAAAATAGGTACATGATTCTTAAGATTATTTTTATCACAACTCTATCAACTTTAAAAATGAAAACTAAAAATCAAGAAAAATACTGCCTCAGGTAATTCTTTCAAGGAAAGTAGTTAGAATGTACAAGGAAATATACTAGTAAGTGATGCTTACCTTAAATTATAGCTCTCTAAATATTCTCAGATATATAAATATATCATTGCATTTTCTAAAACACTGGCAAATATAAGTGTTAAAATCTCTAAATACATCTACATATATATCATGATGTAATACACATTCCTTATTATAGAGACACTCTCAATATTTCATTAAGCTTATGAATATATCCCATAGAATTATTACAAAATATATAAGTATACAACTAGAGAACACGTAATCATCTTTATGAAAATTAACTGATGTCTTAACTTTAATGTAAAAATTATGTGTTTTGGACAAATACTCATTGACTGTTTCATTTAGGGCTGTACGGATATGGAGCCAACTGATTGACCTCTGAGTTTATAATTTTGTAAACCTAAAATTTTAGTTCTTTCTGTTTTCACTTGCTTAGAAATAGTTTTATCCCATAAACATGAGTATATCAACTTAGGAAATGGTTTTATTTCTATTTACGATGAATTACTAAAATGATAATTTTATGGAGTCCTAATACTGTGTTTGGAATGCACTTGTTTTAGGTTTATGTAGAAAGCAGTGTCACTGTCTGTGTTTGAGCATTTCACACATGACAAAGAAGATGTAACTGTAAAAAGGCTATAACAACATTACACCTTGAGTTATTTTGTAAAATTTTAAACATTTATTTATGTAATTTATTTGTCTGAATCTTTTGCTATCATTTATATTTGTGTCATGTGCTTGCTGGAATTCATGGAAGTTAGAAGAAAGCATCAAGATCCTCTGAAATTAGAGTTAAAGTGCTTATGAACAGCTATATGTGTTCTAAGAACTAAACCAGGGTCTGCTGCAGGAGCAAGAAGTGTTTTAAATAACTAAGTCATCTCTCTGTCCTCTAAACTAGAACAGATAATTTTGAGATTCCTGTAAAATGATTAAGTGGATACACAGAAATATGCACTTAAATTTTTAAATCTGTTCTTTAGAAGGTGTGGCATAAAATACACAGTAGTGTATCATGTTTTTTAAACAACAATGATCAGTAAAATACCTACAAAACTTAACAAAGGAGTTACTCTAACTAAGCAAGTGAAGGACCTGTTTGAAAAAAATTTCAAAACCCTAAAGAAAGAGATTGAAGATGACATGAGAAGATGGAAGGATCTACCTTGCTCATGGATAGGGAGAATTAACATAATAAAAATGGCCATCCTACCAAAAGCAATCTACAGATTCAATGCAATCCCTATCAAAATACCTACACAATTTTTTAAAGACATTGAAAGTTCAATTCTGAACTTCATATGGAAAAACAAAAAACCCAGAATAGCTAAAACAATCTTGTACAATAAAAGGTGCTCTGGAGGAGTCTCCATACCTGATCTCAAACTGTACTATAAAGCAATAGTAATTAAAACAGCATGGTACTGGCACAGCAACAGGCTGGTTGATCAGTGGAATCGAATCGAAGACCCGGATATGAATCCACACACATATGGTCATTTGATTTTTGACAAAGAAGCTAAATCCATTCGATGGAAAAGGGATAGCATCTTCAACAAATGGTGCTGGTCTAACTGGATGTCTATGTGTAAAAAAATGCAACTGGACCCATATTTGTCACCTTGTACAAAACTCAAATCCAAGTGGATTAAAGACCTCAACATAAAACCAGAGACACTAAGTCACTTAGAAGAAAAAATGGGAAAGAGCTTGGAACATATTGGCACAGGAGACAACTTCCTGAACAGAACACCAACAGCCCAGACATTAATGTCAACAATTAATAAATGGGACCTCATGAGGCTGAGAAGCTTCTGTAAGGCAGGAGACACTGTAAAGAGAACAAAGCGACAGTCTACAGACTGGGAAAAGATCTTCACCAACCCTAAGTCTGACAAAGGTCTAATATCCAAAATATATAAGGAACTCAAGAAATTAAATACCACCAAACCAAATAACCCAATCGAGAAATGGGGCATGGAACTAAACAGAGAATTCTCAACAGAGGAATATCAAATGGCTGAGAAACACTTAAAGAAATGCTCAACCTCCTTAGTCATCAGGGAAATGCAAATCAAAACAACTCTGAGATTCCATCTTACACCCATCAGAATGGCTAAGATCAAAAATTCAAGCGACACCACATGCTGGCGAGGATGTGGGGAGAGAGGAACACTCCTTCATTGCTGGTGGGAATGCAAACTAGTACAACCACTTTGGAAATCTATCTGGTGCTATCTCAGAAAAATGGGAATAGGGCTTCCTCAAGACCCAGCTATTCCACTCCTTGGAATATATCCAGAAGATGCTCCAGCACACAACAAGAAAATTTGCTCAACCATGTTCATAGCAGCCTTATTCATAATAGCCAGAACATGGAAACAGCCGAAGTGTCCCTCAATAGAAGAATGGATAAAGAAACTGTGGTACATATACACTATGGAATACTATTCAGCTATTAAAAACAAGGACTTCCCGAAATTTGTGGATAAATGGATTGAGCTAGAAATGATCATAATGAGTGAGTTAACCCAGAAGCAGAAAGACTCAAATGGTATATACTCACTTATATCTGCATATTAGCCCAAGGGGCATGTCCCACGAAAGCCTTCACTTACCAGGAAACTGAGACAGAGGAGAGGACATTCTAGTGGGATTCTAGATGAGAGAATCATGGGAGAAAGGCAAAGTAGAAGGACCCAGAGGGTCCTAGAAGCCTACAAGTAGAACATTATGATAGGCAGATTTGGGCATAGGGGTCCCGCTCAAACTAAGGCACCAGCCAAGGACAATACAGGCGGTAAACCTTAAACCCCTACCCAGATCTAGCCAATGGACGGAACACTCTCCACAGTAGAGTGGAGAGTGGGATATTACTTTCTCACATACTCTGGTGCCTCACCTTTGACCATGTCCCCTGGAGGGGGAGACCTGATGGCACTCAGAGGAAGGACAGCAGGTTACCAAGAAGAGACTTGATACCCTATGAACATATAGAGGGGGAGGTAATCCCCCTCAGGAACAGTCATAGGGGAGGGGAGTAAGGGGAAAATGGGAGGGAGGGAAGAACGGGAGGATACAAGGGAAGGGATAACCATTGAGATGTAACAAGAATAAATTAATAAAAAAACAAAAAACAAAAAACAAAAAAAAAACTTAACAAAAATATTTCAATTGCTGAGCATTGTGAACACTTATATTATGGCATGAACAGAGAGTTGTAAGAAATTCTTAAAGGAAACTGAGCATCAGTATCAACAAAGGGAGAGACAAGAAACCTGTGGCTTCATAAAACCTAACAGAATAGAAATGAGGACATTTTGCCAGTGGCTAGTTTGCCACATTTGAAGCCATCTCCATAAGGAGGTTCTTTGATGTTCATCGTCTTCTTTGAGTAGGTTGGGTGTTGCCAGGAGTTAACCTGTCTCATTGTCAATGAATCTTTAAAGTAATAAAAACATTTTAAATGCCATATTCTGAATGTTTCTGGGGCTTTTGAAGACCTTGTCTCTCTATAGTGTCATATGTATCTGCTGTACCTAAGATGTATATTCTTGTGATAAAAGTAGACTAGCAATTAACATGACCATGATTTAATCTCCTAACATTTAATTTGTATAACTTATTTCTCCTAAAAAGCTTGGTAGCACTTTCAAAGCATTGAAAATAAACCTTGTATTATAATTGAGTTATATGGGTACAATAACTCATATTAAAGTATACATATATGTATATATATTGTGTGTGTGAAGAATAATCTGACATCTGAATTCTCTACCACTGTATCTAGAACTTATTTTGCATCTATATACAAAATTCTGTATCAGTGAATTAAAAATATCTTGGGAGTGACAGTTGAGGCACTAAGTTGAGAAGTAGTTACACTAATCTACTTTTTGTTCTATATTCCCTGTACATTTTTATATTCTGCCTTCTTTCTTTTCAATTACTTTCTCCAAACAGGATGTCAATGTCCAGTATGCAGTGAGGAATGCATCCTGTCAGGTCTGATCCAATGTCAGTGTCTGGTTCTTTTGTTCTGAAAGCATATAGTTTCTCACAAGCATTTCTACCACCCACAGAATTCTACCTAAAAAAATGGCAAGCTTGGTTGCAGGCAGAGTCAATGGCCAAACTCTGCCAGGACAGAGTAAGCAAGTTCTCAATAGTTCCTGCCTCACAAATATGTCTGTCAGATATATTGGGCCAGAAGGCTGAAGATGTTCCAATGCTTTAGAGTATTTTTTTTGACTATTCAGGTAGAAAACTGTTGCTGTCATCTTTTCCTTTGGAAAACTACTAAGCTGCACTCCTGGCATACTCAGATAATCAAGTTTACTCTGTCTCAAGTCTCTGATGGAGTTGAAGACCAGGTAGCTTAGTTTTGCAATGAAGCTTAATTGTTTAGGGGTTAAGATGATTTTAGGTCTATATAGGTGTTCTAAATTGATAATGACAATATGTGATGGAGATTTATTTACATTCAGAAATTTAGATGCACCACGAAAAGAAAGATGTCTTCTTCTAGGCTGTTAAATACAAATATCCAAAAACTAAGAATGTGACATCTATATAATTCCTGATTGTGTCATTGTTCTTCTTGCCATAGATAATCTAATGTATATATGTGTAATAATATAAATATATGTACAAAAATAATTTAAAAATTAAAGAAGGAAAAGAAAACCAACAAAATAGGCATTTGGTATAGCCCTGTAGCATTTGATAGCAGACATTCTAATTATTGGAATTTGCCCTCAATGCTGTGAGGATATTGCATGTGACAGATGCCATGCTACTATTATCAGCTTTTAACTGAAATGGAAGTGAAAAATGCTATTGTGGGCTTTTTTCACACTCAAGTAATATGTGTGAAAACCCCCACAAATTAAAGAATAAAAGTTTGGGGTAAAGAATCAACTAAGAGCAGATGGAATGGATTTAGATAAAAAAGGAACAGTCTTTTCTTTATAGCAGAAAGGAGAAGAGAAAGTGTGATAGTTACCTTTAAATAACATTTACAAACTTAGATTAACTTTTCAGGTTAATTTCTTCATCCTCAGTTGAAGAAATGTCTACATCAATGTCTAATCCCTGTGAGATTTGCCTTGATCACTGTAAATGATATAGGAGAACACAACGTGTGCAATAGCATCCTTAGGATCTTCACTGTTTAAGAAAAAAGAAGTTAGTGTAAGGATGTGTCCATGAGTCAGCTAGCACTAGCTTCTTTCATGATTTCTGTAATAATTATTGGCTATGAATTTAGTCAGAGATAACACTGTGTAATCAGTATGGAATGCCAAGCCTGCCTGTCTGCATGTTGTTGTCTTGAGTTCTCTTCTCTAACATTATTTCAATAGAATGTTTTATTACAGTAACACAGAGAACAATTGTTACCAAGGGTATAACACTGTTGTGAAAAAAACATATTGTTTCTGTGTCTTGGGAAGTTATTTGAGGAAAGAAAGTGGAATATTTTGACACTTTTGTCTGGATAAGCCACTGAGTACTAGGGATGTAATAAGCCATTGTTGTGGGGAGTTGGAAGACATGGTTTCTGACAGCAGTGTGGACTATGAAGACCTGGCTTGAGAGGTTCCAGATATAAAGAAAAAAATTCAGTACTTCCTAATAAAAATTTTTTTTCTTATTAAAAAAAATTCAGTACTTAAGGAAATCTCAATGATACTTTGGGTGAGGAATCTCTATGTGCTAATCACCTTGGGAGTGAATAAACCACTGTACTGCCAAAGAGCTCAGCATCAGCAGTGTGAAGCCTCCTGTGCTTCATCAGGGCATTAAGATGATGATCAGGTAGAGTCTGAAAATTCAGATGTGATTAATAAGAGATCAGCACTACTGCTTTGCAAATTTCTATCCTTTATTGGAATGATAAAAAGCATTTTCTCAAAGTCAGCTCAGAGAAGCTGATCAAGTGGGCAAGGCAAGATATTGACTTGGAAACCTAAATTGGCAGTGTGCAAACATCAGCCATGAGGTAGTGATTTTGTAGGCAGAAAAGATGAAACACTGAATGGGTCCTGAAGAGAAACTGAATCCTGACACTTTATCTGCTATGAAATCCTGCGGAGGCTAAGAAATCCCACTGTTGATGGGTTAGCAGCTTCAGATACAATAAAGAGCCTCAAGTTGTTGAAGGTGTCAAGACCATTTGTGGGGCACCACTGAAGGACTTGTGATAGAATTATGAGGCAGCGTTGTCCTAATTCTAAGATGTACACTTGTGTACTATGGATGGCACAGCTGGAGAAATTCCTAACCTTTTAAATCCAGAAGATTCTATTATGATTCCCCAATGCCAGCCACTGAGCTACAGAATTCTGATTTATACTGATGTCTGGTTTATGTGATTATTTCTGTACTTCACTTCTTCTCTTTTGAAATAATAATTTATTTTATAATACTTATTGAATATAGAAAGCCTATAACATGTTTTGATTCTGTATCATGTTACTTTTGCAATATAGATTATTATTTACATTATGATATTAACATGAGATTTGTGCAACAAGAAATGAGAGATTATAGTTTTAAAGTGATGAGTTTCTGTGTCAAATTGACAAGAGGTAAAATGTCTTGGTTATTTTAACTATCAATTTGTTAAAACTCTCGGTTGTGGAATTGTCTAGAATAGATTAGTCCTTAGGTATGTCTGTGGGGGCTGTCTTGATTGCTAATTGACTTAAGGAAGCTCAGCCCATTGTGGTCAAGACCAACCCTAGGCTGATTATCTTGAATTCCTTAATAAAAATAGTGGGGTATGATCTGCCTTGTGAGTAACGTCTATGTTTGCTGATGGTATTCTTTGTCTATAAAATCATTGGAGGTAACACAGTGTGCAATAGCAGACAGACAGGACTACAACCTCCTTTCTCAACTTCTTCCCATAACTCTCCTCAGTGACAGACTTTGAGTTGGATTTTATACAGAATAAACACTTTCTTACCTTAAGTTGCTTTGGTAAAGTATATTACCATAGCAACAGCAAAGAAACTAGATTAGGAAGGGAGGAAGCAAAGATTAGGAAGGCAGGAAGACAATCAAACAAATGAGTAAGTCACTGAGAACTCAAGGATAGTATCTATCTTAAAAGCAGAACAATACATAAATTCTGAAGCTCAATTCTATCTCCAAATAAACACAGCATATGATCATGTAAACTTTTTTTTAGCTTAATTTAGGTAAATCCCAGGAAATCTATGCATGGACAATGCATACCTACATATTTGTCTCATTTCATCCTATTATGCTGATTTTTCTGAAATTACATACTCTATAACACATAGAAATAACCAACCAGAGTCAAAGCTAGATTTCCTCTCTTAAGCATAACTTTTTATTTTTATTTATTTTTGACTGTATAGTAAGCGGTGCCAATGAATTCTATTATTATGGCAATAAAGACAATATAAGCTATTAATTGTGATTCTAAAACTGTACTTACATGGACAAATCATAAGCTGGACTCAGATCATGGATGTATTTTGTGAATCCCTGATCTTCACTGGAATAGTTAAATGTAATCATCTATATGAACATGCATTGTAATCATATATTTCAGAATGGTGCCTGATAAATTTTACAATACACAGGAACAGTAAGCATTTGAATATGTTCAATGTCATCTGGATTTCCAATTCTTAAGAAATGAAGACAAGGAAAAGAACTAGTACTTTAGAGATAATTATTTTCAGCAGTAAACTTATATTTCTGCATATTTTCTGGTTCTGATGTAAGACCCAGCTCCGTGTTCATCTCATTCTCATCAAGCTGATCATATATTTGCTTTTTAACACCTAATATCCACCTACAGCAGCTGAGATTATGAGATTCAATGATCTACAATATTACATAAATAATCAAAATACATTAATTGCATTGTGTATTATTATTATTTATTGATAGCACCAATGGAAGAGGACTCTATAGTGGTCACACAATATAGGATAAATGTTCACTTGTTATTAAAGAATTTTTGGATTGATATTACCATTAATGACAAATTTTTAACATGTAAAATCTTAAAATACTTAAAAATAGAAAATAGAAAAAAATTTCATTTGACTTGATTCATCATTCCACATTAGAATAAGCCTCATATATACTATGTAGATGGATTATATTTATATTGTAAAATTTCAATTATTGCATATAATTGGCTTTTATTGTTGCATTAATCATTTTATCTTTTATGTATATTAAATATTTGAAATATTTCCATGCATCCTTCTTTCTTTTCTCTCAAATTCTTGGCCTCTTTTTGTTATTAATTGTTGTCATATGCATATGTGTATAACATAAATATTTCTTATTATAATCTGCTCAGTCAGTATGAAGCTAGTTGTAGGTATGTCTTCAGGGCTAATCATTTAGTTTCAGACTTCCAACTGATGTGCTCTTCTCTGGCTTTCAGCAAGTACTAGTTACCTGTAGTTTTCTTGTGCAAGGTCGAGCTCTTGTGGGCTTTTATGTTTAACTCGGCATATGTGTTGGCTTTATCTTTGTTCACCTCATGTTTTGGCAATCATTGTGGTGAGACTTTAGGGCTGGAGAAATGTTTCATCCATTAAATATCGTTTTCATTTCTTCATAAGAACCAACATGAATCTTCAGATGTTGGTTTTCCAGTTCGTATTCCAGGTTCTGAGCAAAATTCATTACTCTTTTTCAACCTCAACACTTAGGAAGTAGACTTTACTATTATTTCTACTGGAGTCACAATAAGCAGCAACAGTAGCAAGAAAACACCATGAATTTGATGTCTTAAATCTCTGTTTTCTGTGCATGGCCAAAGCCTTTGCCAAAAATGAATTAAATGATTGGATTTACTCAATGAAAATTATTAAAAATATTTTAAGAGATCTCTCTTCTTACTCACATTTTAAGTCTGCCATTTGGATATTTTATACAGAAATTGTCATCGTACTAAACAGTTGAAGCCATGAATGTGCACCAGGTGAAACTGCCTTCCCTTTAGAGAGAAGGTGGGACAATAGTCTGAGGACCCAGACCAATTTGCCTACATTGTTATTGCTGGTGTTCTGACAACAGACATTTATAGCATGAACTTGTTCTGAAAACAGCCATTTAAAAGCATGAAGTTGATTGTGTTTATTGATAATGATGTTTTCTTTGCTTAATGAATTTCTATCTTATATTAAAAACAAATAGGGGAGGCAAAATAACATTTTATCATTCAAACTTGTCAGATGAATTTCACTTCACTTTTTTTGTTATATTCCATGTCACCATATAATTTCACATTTCACCAGTAATTAAAAATGCTTTTATTGTTTTTCTAATAAACCTTACAGATATAAATAATCCTGTGAAGACCTTTGAATTGAATTATATTTTCTGACACTTTAAATCTGACCATTTTCTATGGACATTATCAGATATGAAAGAATGAAGAAAACATTTAATTTGAAACATATTGGGAAAAACCATGGATTATTTCATTTAAAATTTCTCAAATTTGCTAGTCATTTGTTTAAATTTCCATGTGTGCACTACAATATTCCACATGAAAATACTAACAAGTCTTTATTGCCTTATAGGATAGTAAGATTGGTGAAGTGTCTCTGGATACAATTAAGTAAATAATGAAAAATTACATGCTGGAGGTTGGTCTGATGTATTTTGATGCTAATTACTTCCTGCTGTCTCTGGGACCTACCTTGCCTAAGATCCTAATCTATTTGACCAATAAAAGGCCATCATATCTGGGCAGAGCAAATGGGATATTTGGGGTTATGCATGGGAGGTAGCTTGATAGAAATTATTAAAACTAGTTGGCATGGGATTGGGACAGGTATTCCATACCTGCCTCACTATGAGAGGTAGTTTAGGGGATTAATATCGGCTCTGCCCCAGGATAACTAAGGCTATTTTAAAATATAACAGGTGCCTGTGTCTTGACTGATTGTTAGCAAGTTAGAAAAAACTGCCATAATAATAATTATAGGCCTAATAATAAACATTATTAGGCCCTGATGATAATTTAACTACAACAATTACAACAAAAGGGAAACAATTGTTTCATCAGCATCTCGCTTTTGTTCCTATGTGTCTGCTTATTGCAGCTGGCCTTGACTTGACTTGGGAACTCCTGTACAAGAAAGTAACTACTCTACTAGTAGGTCTTGCCCTACTCCTTTTTCCTGTTTAATATTAACGGTTTGGGGAAAGAATTAGAACTGTGTTATTCATCAATTAAAGCTGATGTAGTGAAATAACATCCATCTTTCCTTATAAATAGTGAATGTTTCCACTTGGTGACGTCCAACATTGGGTCTCGAGAGGAATAGTGGAAAGAAAGTCTGGAAGGAGGAAATGCATTTTTAACCAAGGTTGGTAATGTGATTTTTTCCTTGACAAAAGCAACACTGTGTCTTCTGGAATTTAGTAAGAAAGACATTTAGCCCAGTCAGCACTGCTGTAAATTTCCAAACATCAGCTAGACAGAATCGAATTCAATCTTTTATGCGCCTTGGGATACATCCAACACACTTCTTATTTTCTTCAGAAATCCTGCTGACTTGGAGCAGGTGTGTCTTAAAATAACAAGGACTCATCAAGTCGCGGCTGTTATCTTTCTGATGGCTCCATCTTAACTCCTTCCTGTTGTGTGCACCTGGCTGCATAAGCACTATGCATTCTTCCAAGCTTACAACGTGCAGTTCCACAGAGGTTGGTGGATTTCTTTTTCTTGGTGTTGTAGGTCAGAATTTAAAAAAAAAAAAAAAAAAGGATTGTTGTGTTCACAATGGTTGGTAGACATCAACAGTAGGACTGACCTAAAAGGGGAGATTTCAAACCAGGCAACCTCTCATGATTGGTTTGCCACCTCTACACCAGTATATTTAAGAATAGCAAGTTTGGCTACTCCCAATATACACATAAGCACTTTTTCTTTACTGACTATTTAGTTCTTTCCTTGGAATTCAAATTGTTACTCACAAGGTGATTTTTATTTCACTGGTCTAGAATTTTGTATATGATGCAAAATAAGTTTAATTTTTAATACCTTGGTATAGAAATCAAACTAACAGAGATAAACTTACTAGTGGTGATACTGGCCTCTATTTACTTTATATTCCTGGTGTCAATTTATGTAAACAGTTAATGCTGTTTACATATAGTTATGTAAGCATCCTAATGCTGATAAAGAGTACAACCATTAAGATAATAAGATTTGAAAAATTGATTGTTTTTACAACTATGTACCTTTTGTTACTTGAAGGTTTTCTATTTACATGGAATATTTAGTATATTTAGTATATCCTACACTTGCCTAAATTTATAAAATATGATTGTTTTATAGTTGTATTATTATATAAAGATAGAAAACCTATGTACTATCTTTCATAATGTATCCTTGAGTAGGATACATAACTAATAGACTAGGTTTATAAGCCACATCAGTAGAAAACAAAAATAAATTCTAAATTTTAATTTTTTATTTTACTTTAATTCCATTTTACACTGTTTTATAACTTTTAGAGATAAAAATGGATTTGAGATTTAGACCTCTCAAATCACTTTTTAAAATAAATATGCATTAAGTGCTTATTAGGATAAGAAGTCCTTATACCTGTCTTTTAACATTTATGTTCATTCTCTCTCTCTCTCTCTCTCTCTCTCTCTCTCTCTCTCTCTCTCTCTCTCTCTCCTTCCCTCCACACCCTGCTTGTGTGTTCACTTGTGTGTGAGTGTATCCAAATATTGTTATGTTGATGTAATTTTCATGTGAGCTGGTAATACACATTTTCTCTAAGAATATTTAAAAATCACTCTAATTGCAGCAGCGTCAATTAGAATAATTCAGTTAGCTAACTAATCAGATTAATGTAAAACTCTTTTTAATTTTGTATCATACTTTAAAATAGAAAGTCTTCTGCTTTGTCTTTACTACTTTAGCACTCTTTGGTTTACCCACTTGCTTCCATGATGTATGCAAAATTATCATTTATAATTAGATCTGTGCCCAGTGCAAACTAATCTGCCTTTGATGTATGTTAACTCTTCCAATTCTCCTTCAGTCTGCCTACTTGTGATGTCATTGCCTACCTGCCATGGAGGCATGGACCTGCCTGGGGCTATATAAAAGGATTGTCCTACCTCACCTCCCCCTCTTACTCTTCCTGTGTCTCCCTTCTCTTTTCCTGTGGCTTTGGCTCTGGTTCTCCCTTCCTCTGGGGTACCCCTCCCTCCTCTCCTTCTCTCTCTATCCTCATTTAATAAACTCCTCTATAACATAACATCTGCTGCCTGGTACCTTATTATATCTTATTCTCTTCTTGTCTGTCTTATATCTTATATTATTAAACATAAAAGTAACAATCTTACCTGATGCTGCCACTGTTTCCATATGGATATCTGCTAATATCAATAGCTTTCCTACATGTCACTATCCTTTTCCTATCAAATTACTTTGCCTTTTTTTTTTTAATCAAAATTCAATTGACTGTTTCTGTTTTGTCTACTGAACAGGCTGTTGCTCTTTGGTTCAGCTAATTATATATTGGGCAATTTCTTGATTAATGTAATCAAAAGATGTTTTATTGCTTTCTTTCACACACATATTAATATATTATATATAAGATGATAGATAGATAAATAGATAGATAATAAAAAGATAGATTCTAGCTTGATTCTATGTAATCTACTTTTAAAAAAATTAAAAAGATTCCCTGGTGACCTGCAGTCTACTCTGTCGAGGGAATCTGGGAGCTTATCTGCCTGGGATCCCCACTTCCCTCTCTTCGCTTCTAAATCCAATCCCGCAGTCTCAGCCACAGCCCTGTAGCCCTCCCCTTTGCTCTGCCTCTATGTTTAGTAGACTACATGGATCTTCTCCTCTAACCTTCCTCCTGACTCACTGAGACCCTCAACTCCCGTAGGCATTATCTGGGAACTAACAAGCCAAGCCTGCCAGAGAAGCAAATAGGCCATCAAAACTCGTAGGCAAGCTCCATATCTTAATTTCTCCTTCTTTCTTCCAAGTTCAATACCGCAGTCACATCGCTAGATCTGTAGCAGACCACATGTTACTCCTTCTCTTCATATTCTGCTCCCTGTGGGCTAAGCAGTTCCTAGAAGAACACCTTGCTTTTGCCCGGCCCCCACCCCAAAGCTCCGCAGGCCCCACCCCATTCCGTGCCTGTCCCCATTCTAAGTACCAGCTTCCAATAACAAGACACGTATTTTACCCAGATTTCCCAGTAGCCACGCTTACCAGAACCCAAAATGAATATTCTACCAGGCCAATCATAGTCAACACACTCTCCTAAGAACCAGTGAATTTTAAAGAGAGGGAACATGGTAAGAAGAGCGCACGGAGAGAAATGAGAGTTGATATCAGACTTGAGCGAGTCGGGAGGGAAGACAGGCGGCTTGTGAGAGAAAAGAAACCTTGGGCAGGGGCTGCTCTGACAAGCTTGAGAACTATGACAGGGTAGGCTCCAGGGAGGATATGATGGTGACCCTAGCTGAGACTCCTGGAGACTGTAGAGGACCCTCTAACTAGGCAGGACTCCCAGGGGAAGGAGAGAAGCACCAACCCACCCATTGAAACTTCGACCCAGGACTCGCCCTACTTATAGGATGCTCAGGGAAAGGGACGGAGCAGAGATTGAGGAAATGTCCAGTTGGTGCCTAACCCAACCTGAGACCCACCATAAGAGACAGCCTACCACTGACACTACCAAGAGTACTGTGCTGTGCTTGCAGATGGGAGCTTGCATGGCAGCCTTCTGAGTGGTTCCACGCAGCAGATGATGCCGGAAGCTTATGAAGAGACCCATAGCCAAACATTGAACGGAGCACAGGGAGTCTTACGGAAGAGTTGGGGAAAGTATAAAGGACCCAGAGGGGACAGGAGCTCCATGGGAGGAGTGAAAGAGGCAACCAACGAGGGTGGGGAAAATAAGGAGGGAGGATGAGACGAGGGGAGGGGGAAAGGTGTTATGACCAAGACCTAAAATGAACAATTAATAAATAAAAAATAAAAAAGGAACAAAAAACCCAACCAACAAAGAAGAAATATCAATACTGATAATTGCAATCTTCTCAAACCCAATACCTAGACGCTAGACAAAAACAGACAAACAAACAAACAAAACCCCCACAATCAATAACAGCCAGAACAACATCTACACCAGAGCCCAGTAACTCTGCCATAGTAGGTCCTGATCATTTCAACATACCTGAGGCAAAAAAAAAAAAAAAAAAAAAAAAAAGACTTTGAAATATCCTTATGTCCTTTATAAATATGAACGAGTTCCTTAAAGAGGAAATTATTCAATCTCTTAAAGGAATCTATGACAAAACAAATTTTGGAAGAAAGTCAATAAAATGATTCCAGACTCAATTTTGTAAAAAGAATAGGTAAAGAAATCACAAAGTGAGGGAAATTTGTCCGGGAGCCTCAGAGGCAAACCTTACCAATAGAATACAAGAGATGGGAAATAGATTCCCAGACATTGAAGATGCAATAGAAGAGATAGATAAGTCAGTCAAAGAAACATTTAAATCTTTTTTTGAAATGCCAAAACATGCAGTAAATTGAGAACATGATGACAATACAAAATATGAATACGAAGAATAGAGGAATGAGAAGAAACTCAGATCAAAGAAACAGAAATTATTATCAATAAAACCATAGCAGAAAAATCTCCTAACACAACTCCAGTATACTGCTTAGGAAAGAAAGTTCCCTCAGGACAGGACACAATAAACAAAACACTAACCATACAGAACAAAAAGGTTTTTGAAAGATGCAAAGAAAAAAGAATATGTAACATACAAAGACAGAACAATTAGAAAAAACTCTGACTTCTCATTTGAGACTGTAGGACCCAGATGGGCCTGGACAGATTTTCTACAGACTAAAAAGCAGAGAAGCCAACCTGGCCTACTACACCTAGCAAAATTTTCAGTAAGAACCCATATAGAAAGAAAGACACCTCATGATAAGACCAAATTTAAGCAAGATCTCTCTACAGATTCAGCCCTACAAGAGCTAGAAGGAACACTAGAACCTAAAGGAAAACTGCGACCACACACAAGAAAACACAAAGAATAAGTAATTTCAAACCAGTAAATCCAAAGATGAGAGAAACGTCCACTGTAACAAAAAATAACAGAAATCAATAAACACTGCTCACTGTTAACTCTCAATGTCACTGGTCTCAATTTACAAATAAAAAGACAAGATTAAGAGAGTGAACTTGAAATTAGGGTCAGTCCTCCTGTGCCCAAGAAACACACTTTAATATCAAGAATAGATTCCACTTCAGGGTAAAAGTATGAAAACTGGTATTCCATGCAAATGGACACAAGCAGGTGTAGCCATTTTAATATCTGACGAAATGGACTTCAAGTGGAAACTAATCTGAAGAGATAAAGGAGACAAAATACTCAGTGAAAATTGACAGATCAGGAACATTGGTATTCTTAGTATCTGTGCATCAAACACATTAGGAAATACTACTACAGCATAAATCACCTGCTAATCTTTATGTGTTGATAGTGGGAGATTTCAATTCCTCACCACAGATAGGTCATCCAGACCAAAAAAAACCCAAAAAAACAAAAGCAAAAACAACAACAACAACAACAACAAAACAAAAACAAAACAAAACAAAACAAAACAGAGAAATATTGGATCTGTCATTATAAACCAAATAGCCTAACAGATATTTACAGAACATTTCATCCAAACTCAAAGGAAGATAACTTCTTATCATCACATCATGGAAAGTTCTTCACAATTTACCATACACTTGGGAACACAAATCAAATCTCAACAGAAACAAAAAAATCAACATAACATTTTGCAGGATGTCGACTGCAAGAGAACTAACAAAAAGCTCACAAATACATAAAAAAACGAGCACCTTACAAGTGAATGGTAAATGGTTCAAGAACGAAATTAAAGACTTTCTAGAGTTGAGTGAACATGGACACAGAACATACACAAACTTATGAGACACAATGGGAATTGTTCTACAAGTTCATAGCACTAAGTGCCTACAAAAAGCACATGGAAAGATATGAAATTATTAACTAAGGAAAACATTCGTAAGCTCTCGTACAAAAAGAAGAAATCACCCATGAAAGCAATAGACAGCAAGAAATAATTACACTTGGAGCTGAAATTAATAAAATAGAAAAAAATGATATAAGAAATAAATGAAAAAAAAAGAGTTCGTTCTTTGAGAAAATTAACAAGATAGACAAAGCCTTACCCAAATTACTAAATGTGAAGAAAATAAAAATCAGAAATGAAAAGAGAGATATAATATCAGACAGCAAGAAAATTAGGAGAATGAAAAGGACATAAAATAAAACCTGTATTTGGAAAAACTGGAAAATTCTAAAATAATGGACAATTTTCTCAATACATACCACTTACTAAACTTAGATTGAGATGAAGTAAACAATTTAAACAGATCTATAACTCCGGTAAAATAGAAGCAGTAATTAAAAGTCTAGCATGCAAACAAATAGACAAACAACAACAACAAAAAAGCCTAGGGCCACATTGTTTCAGTGCAAATTTCTACCTAACTTTCTAGATTTATTGCCTGTACTCTCAAGTTCATTTAACAGAAAAAATATTTCTCAATTTAATTTGGAAGGACAAACTTATTGTGATAACCAAATCAAGTAAAGACCCAGCAATGAAATAAAATTACTGACCGAATTAATTTATGAACTTAGATGCAAAATTGCTCAACAAAATGCTTGCAAACACAAGGCAAGAACATTTTTAAAAGATCATCCACCATGATCAAGTAGGTTTCATCCTAGAAATGCAGGGATGATTCAATATATAAAAATCAGTTAATGTAAACCACTTTATAAACAAACTGAAGAGAATAGACATAGTCATCTCATTAGATACAGAAAGGTCTTTTTATAAAATCTAATGCCTCTACATGAAGAAAGTACTGGAAAGACTAGGGAAAAAAGGAACATATCTAAACATGATGAACGCAATTCACAGCAAGCTTATAAATAAATGTCAAACTAAATGGAAAGAAACAATTACAGTAACATGAAAAACAATACAAGGTTAGCCAATTTCTTCATATCTATTAAAGATAGTAATTGCAGTTTTAACTAGATCGAACAGACAACTGAAAGAGTCTAGGGGACACATACAGGTTGGACAGAAAAAAGTCAAGGTATTGGTTTTTGAAGATGATATAATAGTATACCTAACTCCACCTCGAAAACTTCCAAGACTTTGAAGAAAGAAATTTCAAAACATTCCATAGACAGGCATTGACAGGATTAATGTAGTAAAAACGCCTATGTGACTGAAAGCAATAGCAAACTCAATGCAATTCTACTAAAATTCCAACACAATTCTTTATAGATTTTGAAAAAAAATAAGCATCAGCTTCATATGGAAACACAAAAACAAAGGGTAGTTAAAAGAATTCTTAATAATAAAAACCTGCCATAGTATGTGTAAATGTATGTACATATCTATATAATTTTTTTATTTGTACAATTTTTTTAACTCCACAGTTCCTTTGATGTCTATTATGGCTTCTAATTTATTGTCCTGCGGGATACCTGAGAGTCCAAACAGATGATTTGCCATGTGTTTTCCTCATTCTTTTTCCCTTCTCAGGATCTTTTTCTTCTCCTTTTTTCCATTGTCTTATTTTGATACTTTCACTTTAACTCTTTATTTATATTATTATTGTCCCCTAAAGATATGTTTGTTCGTATTTATTTATTTATTCATTTATTTATTTATTTATTTATTTATTTAATATTCTATAGACACATGAGGATCCCCACAAGATCTGTCAAGACTGTATGAAGAAGTCTTATAATGAGACTAGAAGTTTTAGATGATCAGTTAAGAAATGGAGTTCTCGTGAAGAAAACTGACAGTTCTTCCTTCTGAGCTGTTGTTGTTTTCCTGCCTCCTTCTTTCAACTAAGAAAGAAGCCTTGACAGATGTTGTGGGATCCTCACTTGTTCAGAACTTAAATACCAGTGGATATAGTACTAGGAATCCAATGAGAGCCTTGTTTCTTTGATTTATTATCTGATAGTCACATCCATCACCAGCCAGCCTCTTGCATCTTCCTTCCCACCCAGACAACAGAGCCAGGCATGGTGTCTCAGGCCTCTTTCACAAGCACTGGCAACTCCCAGCTCTCTGTATCATCAATTGCAGGCAATATGGCACCTTCTTATGACCTCCATGGACACTGACCACGAGAGTTATGCATACAAATATGGAGTCAAACACATATAGACATAAAATTATAATTTAAAATGTATAAAGGAACTCATAGTGGTTTTTAATTACCTTTCTAATATTCTTTTTGTTTTTACTTAGCTTATTTAACATAAAAGCTGTTGCCCTAAGTTTATAACCAGTATATTGATATCATTAAGTGTTAATTATTAAACGAATATTTGTGTCACAGGAAAGTTATATGTTAGAGTCTTGCTAGCATTTGTTAAACATTTTAAAAAATAATCAGTGTTCTTAAAAAGACATAAAGAAGCCAAAACTCTTCTCTACCCAGGAAGCAACAACAACAACCACAACCACAAAAAAACCTCAAAATACAAAAAACAAAAAAAGGAGATGGGGACTTTTCATCTGCGTGGCATAGAAAGAATGTGCACCTAAATAGCATCCTGGTTGTGCACTGATTTTATACTTCCCCTCACTAGCAATAGGAGGTGAGCTCTATGGTTCTGGTTGTTGTTTATACCACTGAGCATATGTTATACATTTTTAGCAGCCTGAGTAAAAACAAGCACATAATACTTTAGCATTAGAGTAGGGAACTCTCAAAAAAGTTAATCTGATGTAAAAATAAGGAAGAAAAAATAATTCATGATAAATGTTATTGGGATTGACAGTGGGGGAAAAGCCTAGCATAAGCTAACTAGAACTTCTTACATGCAATTTTGAGGAATATTTGTGAATACAATATAAACATAGTATTATTATCTAAATAATATTATAAACATTGAAATAGAAATACTTCAATAATCACTGTTTGAAGATTTGAAAATAATAATATTTGTACATGTATTTATTTAGTGTGTGTGTGTGTGTGTGTGTGTGTGTGTGTGTGTGTGTGTGTGTGTGTGTGTCTACTCTGCAACATGCATGTTCATGTCAGGGAACATTCTGTAGGAATCAGTTCTTTCCTTCCACCACGACCATTCCAAAGTTCCCCAGGCTTGGTAGACACTGCCTTTATCTCCTGAGCCATCTTGCCTGCCAATGTCTTAAAATTATGTGTAGCTGAACTGAAATAACAAAACACTACTAAAGTTTGAACAGGAAATAATAAATTTGTCAAAGCTTCCCCATTCCCTACAGAGCTTCTGGAGGTGAATTATACAGTTAAAATATTTTTATCCTTTTAATGGTACATTTCACATTATAATATACTATATCTTTAATTTAGTCCCTTGCTTTTAACCTTTGATTTCCAGTGCTCTTCACTTGAAGAGTCACAGCATCTTCACATAGCAGTAGTGAGGAGATTTGCCCAGGCAGCAATGAACAGCTTCATGGTAATGAAAGAGATAATTGTGGCTCCCTGCCTTTGCTATAATTGAAAATCAAGTATACAGCGTTTTCCATTTAGCTTTATTGCCTGGCTTCAAACTAGTACGTAGGAAGGAAAGTAACACTAGAGTAATTCCTCTGATGTTGCTTTCCTGTCTGTACAACAGTTTGAAACCCAGTATTAAAGTTAAGCAGAACAGGCAATTAGATTTATTCAATTACAGCTGTGTGGAAAAGCACAATTATCAGTTTTATTATTGGGAATGTGCTGCTTTCCAAATATTTGCTTGGGAGCTCGGCTATTAGAGTTTTTCCTTCAGACTGTAAAATAGATAGTAATTGTTTGATAAAGCAATCCAGTATTTTACTTTACTCTAACTTCTAGTGAAAACTTTGCTATATTACAATGTTTAAAATAGCTTGATTTGAACCAAAGAGATGGCTCAGTAGTTAAAAGCACTTCCTTCTCTTGTAGACTTCTGGGTTCACTTCCTAGCTCATACAAGGTGGCTGAGTGCCACTTGAAATTGCAGCTAGAAAGCATCTAACTGCCTCTTCTAGCCTATGTTGGTGGGTATAAGACACAGCAGTGGTGCACTTATATACATACAGGCCAACGCTTATACACAAAAAATGAAATATATTTTTTAAATTGCTGGATTAAAGAGTCATGATGATTAATGGACACTAGATTTATCATAAAATTGCCAAATTATATCAAGCGGAATCTTTATATTAAAGAGACTTGAAAACATGAGTTACATTATTTTACGGGCTAATCATGAGATAATCCTATGCAAAGAACACCACAGTATGTGTTATTAATACTAATTATAGTAATGCATTTAATAACACCTACAAAATTAGGCATACTTATGTAAAAATAAATATTGAACATTTAGATGCTAAATGACACTCTGAAGTTGAAACTCTTAAAGATTCTCCCTGAAGCTGCAAACTATTAGCCTTGTAGGTGGTGACTTATCATTAAATTACATAACAATTGTCTGAAAGAGTATATGCACAGCTAGATATTTGTGTTTCAAGAATCAGGTGTAACTGTTTTGAGCATGCCTTTGTATGTACTTGGTCTTTCTCTGTTGCTGCTTTACAAAATAAAACATTAAACAAGTAAGTAAATAAGCCATGCATTTAAAAACAAAAAGAAAAAAGATGGTTTGTTGCTGAATAAAGCTCATCAGGTAACGTATAGACTGCAAAAATTACACGTCCAGGAGATTTGATGCCGTTTTCCATCTGAGATCACTACACACGTTCTCACAGAAAAACACACAAATGCATGAAATAAATCTTAAATAATAAGGGAATATTATTTTTAAAAATTTATCCAAGTGATCTAATGCATTTACTAACAATCTCTAAATAAATAGAAAAAAAGTATATGAACTGTGTTACAAATGGATGGAACTACCTCAACTTTGCTGAAAATGTAACTTCATCTACTTCAAAGCTAGTGAACCACAGCAAAACGAGCATTGAACAAAAGCTCTCACCATCATGAACAACAAGAGAGAACAGAAGCATTAGAATCCATAAAGGAAAAAAGCTGAACACTCACAGGAATAAACAGAAAGCAGTAACAAACTTTTTTTTATAGAAACAGTGGAAATGCAAAACAATATTATTAACCCGAGGATATTGTTCCTTCGATCAATTCTCATACAAATGTAAAAGTCCCTAACATGATCTTCAACTTTGATAATTAATCAGGAACTTATAAATAACCCACTGACTGACTGTAAGCATCACAGTTAGGAACTACTGTGTTCCCAAAGATAAAGAAGAGAGAGATGACAGAGAAGACAGAAATATTCCCTCATGGCACTGTTGTAACTGCTTGTCATCAAGATGTGGCAATATATTCAGAGGACTGCTGACCCAGAAGGCATCGATTAATATGCGCAGGCATGGTTGTGAACATTTCCTGTTTACTATGAGGCTTATGTCACTTTTGAGAGATAAGCTGATATTGCATGACCCAGAGCCCCCAATTAAGAGTATTGGAGGTAAGGAAGACGTCATTAATAGTAGGTTGTCGCATGGTTCAAATGTCTGCTCCAAGAATCTAAGGGCAAAATAGGAGTTCTTTGGAGGCAAAATTACAATTAAATAAACCAATTCTATTAGGTTTTCTATGTTGTCATATATTTTGATTGTGGTTAGGTTGTTAGAAACAAGTGGATTTCCTGAGTCTTGTAATAGAATGTAATAGTAATATCTCCTTTCTTTCACTAATACAACCATGTAGAAAGTTAGTAAAATGTTTCCAAAAAATGTGTAAATCTCTGAGCCAACATTAAAACTATAACACTGCTTTATTCCATTTTCCTACCAAATTCAAATTCATCTTTTTACTGAAAAAGTAATTTCTAAAATAATTTTTATTATCCACAACACACAGCTACACCTGGCTCAAAACATTTTCCTCCCTGTTTCAAAGAAAAAAAAAAAATACAGGACTTTGTCCAATTCCTCCAACTAGATTGCATAATGACATTTATCGATTTCCTATTTATGGTTCCATCTCTGTTATAAAGAATGGAAAGAACACGGAACATACATATAATGCAGTTGACTGGTGGGTCTTGGCAATGTCTCATTTCTACAGCCAATTCCCTGGCTGAGCCCTTTATGACACTAAGCTCAATACAGAGACTTGTTTGAGCTTCTGTACAGACATGGAGCAGGTCACACCGTTTCACACTGGCCATTAGCAGAATAGGAAGTACACTCCAGGTCTATTTTCCTTCTACCCAGACTTCTTACTTGTGGTGTTTACTTGTGTGCTGTTCTTGGTATTGAGTGGATCTCAACGTCCTGAGACCATAATGCCTGTCCTTTTTCAGTCATGAATATGTAAAACACCAAGTGAATCTCATCTTCAAGCTAATAGTACTGTCTCAAGCTGGAAACATAACTTCCGTAACTACTAAAGTATAAAATCAAGTTTCTGATGCAAAAGGCAAACATTTTGGAAAGAAATTATTTAAAAAGAATAATAAATATACCACTGGATTTTCAATCAGTTTTATTACATAATGATGTGTTGGAGGAAGGCAGTACCAACTTGGTCAGAACATGTGCCATGTCCTGGAGCATGTCAGAAAAGCTGCAAAGGAGTAATATCTGAAACATCATAATTTCTTTATGAGCTAACTCCATCAGCTAAATCTGAAGTATGAAATGAACAATACATTCCACAGGTATGAGGTATTTATTGCCTTCCATCTTTCACTGAAAAGCTACTTTTCTTATAGGTAGTGGAATTATATGAGGCACCATAATTGTTCACATCTGATGACTGAATAGAATGTTAAACCAAATACTCAAAAGAGGCCCATGTGTCCAGTTTGCCACTTTTAAGCTGAGCACCTTGATAATGATCAATCTTTTCACCACTGCTGAAAAGCTAGGACTGTTTAGTGGTGATAACTACTCTCCCTTTTGGAAAAGGGCTGGCTGGACTTCTACTGCATACAGACTCTCACGTGCATGCTGTTGACAACAACTGACAGCATCCCTGAGAAATCATCTTGTCTCTGTTGTTGAACAAATATTTATTTTAAGCAACCATCCACATACAGAAACATCTACACATACTAACTCCATCTAGAAAGACAATTTAATGTATTTGTCCTTTGACTCTTATTTTATACTATCTAATCCATAGTCTTTCTCTTACTTGAACGTTATAAACAGAATTGTTTTAATTACTGATAACTTTTCTAAACATTAGTCCAGAGTTATTAGAATGACTGAAATTGTGATGTACTTAACTTCCATAAGCCCTGTTTTAGCAAGGTACAAATACCAAATAGTCACATTGAGTTCTATTGAAATTAATGCCTTATCCAAGTAAAAAGCTCATCCTTTTTTTCTATAGTTTCTGGGGAAGTGATTAAATGGTTGCAAGTCCACATCATTCAACTCTTTCTCTTTCACTGAATTACTAATTAGTTTATAAATGTATGCCACATTCCTGATTTGCTTACATTTATATTCAGAATGCCAAAATGGTGCATGGAAAAAACTTCCTATAATATTTACTATATTCTCTCTCTCTCTCTCTCTCTCTCTCTCTCTCTCTCTCTCTCTCTCTCTCTCTCTCTCTCTCTCTCTCTCTCGGTCTTCGTCTCCCTCCCTTCATATGTATGTGTGTGTGTATGAATGTGTCTGTATCCACATTTATAAGTAATGTCTGTTATCACAAATGTCACAATAGACAAATAGACTGACTATGATGATAGTCACTTACAACTCAGTTTCAAGCTAAGAAAGATAAAAAATTATTGTTGTTATATTATAGACTCAGTGCATTCATTGTATATGAATGTTTTGCTCTAGATAAACAAAGGTGGGCTTTTTACAGTTGCTACAGAAAAACTAGGTCTCCTGAGAATTAACACCGTGGTGTTAAATGAAATAAATAGGAAGGTAGAAGGGCTCGTGTTGTAAAGAAAAATAAAATGGGATTTTTATGGAGTCAATGAAGGCTAATAGACTGTGTAGAATAACAACAGTGTAATACCCAATTAATTATTCACATAGTGTGTTTATGAGATACCACTCAAAACGAATTACGGGTTATTAATGATATGAACACAATAATATAGGCGAATTGCTACCAAATAAAGCACTCAAAGAGTGTGCTTGTGAGACTAAAGAAGCTTGTGAGGGAATTGAGTTTCATAATATTGTTGACTGTTATATTTCTGCTTATTACTTCAGAGGTGAATGGCTGAAGCAATGCCTGGATATCTTTACCTCTTTTTTTAATGGTTCCTTTACTCTCACTTTATTTGTTTTCTTCTCATTTCCTTCCTTTCTTCTCTTACATGAATGCACTCTCTTTTATTGTGTTCTTTAATTTTACCCCAATAGTTCATATTTTTTCTATAAATTTTTGAAAATTAAGGGAAAGGTTAAAAATTAAATTAAATTGCTTTTATTTTTTATTCCTTTTTTTTTAATGAATGTAGGTGTTCTGGTGTATGTCTGTTTATCACTTGTGTAACTGGTACGCATGGAGTACAGAAGGGGGAGTTGTATCACCTGACACTAGGGACTCTTGTAGGTGACTGTATGAGTGCTCAAAATCCTAACTGAGACCTATGGAAGAACAAACAGTGCTCTTCACAGCTGAACAAACTCTGGAGCCTAATAAATGGTGGTTTTAAGAGTACAGGTATGACTTTATATTTCAAAGATTACACTTTTGTGACACAAATGAATAGCAGTGAGTTGGAATATAGAAGTAATTTGCATTTTATAAATGCTCAGGAATTGGAATTGATAGTGATATGAGGGTACAAATAATATAAACAATTTTTAGCAGCTATTTGTAAACTAGAGACAAATATTAATGAAATAATGGAAAGCATATCAAAAACCCATTGTGCTACTATTTGAGATGTACATATACAGAAAGTTAAGGAAATGACAGTGCTATTTACATTAATCTGATGTTAAGTTGTCAGAAATGTGTGTAGTATGAGATTTTTCTGAATTTAGAATCACATCTTCCTCTGTAGTGTTGAATATATCCTCAGAGTAAGCAGTGGAACATACATCTGGGTGCCAGAGAAGGTGGGGTGCACTTTTTAAGAAAGTCTGAGGAACAGAAATATACCTATACAAAGAATTTCTAGATTCCTGCTTGTTGCACTGTCTTAGGAGAATAGAAATAATTACATGCTTGTGTTCTGTTTGCTTCTCTGTCTCTGTCTCTCTTTCTCACTCCCACTATCTCTTCCTCTCTCTCTCTCTCTCTCTCTCTCTCTCTCTCTCTCTCTCTCTCTCTCTCTCTCTCTCTCTCCCCCCCTTCAATAGAAGTCCACAGTAAAATAATTAACTCAATAATTAAAAGATTATGTTCCAATAATACTTTTTAGAGCGGAACACATAAGACAAAATATTTAGTACATGTTTAATTTCTATATATACAGTATATCAATTTCTTAATTCATTTGAGACAGAAATGAGATACAATGAAGGGAGATAACTTGATTGACAGCTCAGCACTTGAGAGTGTTTCTCTTGTTGCTCTGGTGGAGGATCTGACTTTGGTTCACAGCACCTGTGCTGGACATCTCACAACTGCCTGCAGCTCCATTTCTAGGATATATGAAACACTTTTCTGCTTTCCCAAAGCACTTGCATTGATGAGCACATACCAGCACCCATACGTACATACATACATACATACATACACACATACATACATATATACACACACACATACATACATACATACATACATACACATAAATATATTAATCATACATTAAATAACCATAAAGTAAAAATATTTAAAACATGTTTTTATGTAGAGTCATCCTTGCTTTCAATTTGTCAGTTTGTTTATTGTCCTAATATTTAGAAGTAATTTTTGCTTGGACAGCTTTAAGAAATGTTAGTCATGAGTATCTTTATGCTGAGCTTTCATATATGCCCATATATAAATGAAATATATATTTATATATATGTATCTCAGTTTGTTAGATTCTACACTAAGTATGAAAAATATTTTATTCGTTTATTTATAAACACCAACATAATATGATAAATCAAGATATAAGTTATTTTTCATATAAATATTGTTGTATATATAAAAGTGATCTTCAATACTTTGGCTTTTTCATTGAAATTTTGATTTCAGTACTACATTTTATATACCTTCAGTTTTTTTACCTTTAAAATACATCTTTCTAAGAGGCTTGGAGGTTTGCAGACATTAATACTTCCAAACTCATTTACAATATCTTTTCTTTTCTTTTATCACATCATAATTTGTATATATAAGTTTTTATTATTTCCTAATATTTTTCCATGAAATTTGAAAAGGTGAGTTTTCTGGTCATTTTGTTTTTCATAATATATTCCTCAACATGGAATCATAAACAATTAAACTTTAAAGAATATATTTTTACTTGAGTTTATTGTTATGCTCTCTAATCCTATATCAATTTCCAAATAGTATTTGCTTACCTTCACTAATATTTTCACTTTTGATTCTGTTGCATTGATTTTTAGATATCTGCTTCTGAAAGAAGTTGTTATACAGTTCGATATCATTCTTTGGAAAATATGTATTTTGCATTGCATGCTATCATTGTGTGAATTTGTATTTTCCTTGAGAAAATGAGATATTCTATATATATATGCATGGCATAGGTTAGATCTTGTTTCTTATCCTTTAGTTATCTTTTGAGGCATGGTTATGTAGCCAATAGAATTCTCTATCATGACATTAGTTATAAAATTCTGAGATTTAGTGAGTATACTACTACTCAAATTACTGTTTTTCGTTATGATCTGATAGATAAAGTTATATTCATATGAAAGGTTAAGTGACATACATAAAGCAGTTTGATTATGCACTAATCATGGATCATACATACCAGGATAAAATGTCAAAAATTGATTAGTGACAAATTTTATATTTAATATTTTCTGCGTTGTCCCTTCCATGCTTTCTCTTTAAAGCAAACTTCAATAAACAACATCACTTTTTTTGTTGTTCAAATTGAGCTTTCATTGAATTTTGTTTGAAGTACTTTCTACATGTAGCCCAAGGAGTCTTTGTACTCATTGCATAGTCAAATCAGACTTTAAGCACCTGTTTTTCCTGCCTACAAATTCCTTGTGCTGAGATTGCAAATGTGTGCTACCATGCCCAGCTGAACTCGGGCTATTTATAGTATAATTAAATTTATGTTCTCTAAAGTTTTAAAATATTTCTATTTAACTTAAGGTTTAGCAAGGAAAATATGTCTACTTAAAGAGAATGCACTAATTATATTAAGCTATTTATTTACTGCTTCCTCTGTTTCCTAAACACTATTTACAGTGCATTTACTAAGTACTTACAAGACTCAGTTGAAAATACTTTTAATATTTTCTCACTATGTATGCTCCCTAGGTTCCATATGTTAGAAAATTAACCATAAATACAATTGCTTAAAGAGGCTATGGACTTTAAGAGGAAATAGTTTAGTGAGGGCTTTAGCTATAAGTAGATTAATTTTATCACCACTGGACCAAATTCCTCCTCAGAGTCTGGCTTCCTCCGCAGTACAGGGCTTCTCCCTGCAGGAATGGGCTTGCCCTACGAGATTGTGTTCCTCCCTACTAAGTGTCTTCCTCTAAGAGTGGGTTTTCTATCACAGAAGATACATCCTTACACATGTTGATTTAGCCTCTTACCTCCTTCCCGTGTGACTCATGTTATCATTCAGTCTTCCATCCCAGGACAGCTCAGACAAAAGATTGATATAAAGGCAAAGACTGTCAAGATCCACCATTGTGAGCCATTCGTTTATGTTCTTGAAAAGTTACAAGCTTATTTATTCTAATATAGCAAGGCAAACCAATCTAAGAACATTATATGCAGAGCAATTTTTAAAATTTCTTCTCGATCTTCAATTTTTCTGTGAATGTTAGTCATGTCATAGTTACATATTAAGTGTTTTAACTGAGTCAGCGCAAGTTAGGTATCTTAAGAATATTGCTTTGTCACATATCACATATAAGATAAAGTGCTGTGTGTTGAATGAATTCTAAAAATTTTGATAACTGACTACTAAAGATGAACTTCTGAAAAAATACACACCTAAAGAAAACATAAAGCATGCTTAAGAACATGCATGTTATCTTCCTTGAAATGTTATTAAAATTTATATAAGGTGAATTTAGTAATATTTGTTGAAAATCTCTTTAGTTGACATTGTAAAAATTTAGCAGAATATTCCACACATATTTGTACTGGAATAATGTAAATATATGCTAAACATGATTGGTAATGTTAAAGATGTTATTCAAGGTCATTGTAAATGTAATAATTTGTTATTGTTTGGGAAAATATGAATAAAGACACAATAGAGTTTTCAAACAAAAGAGAAAGTAGTCAAGAGCAAAAAATATTAATAGCTTCCTGTAATTAATGGTAGTGATCTTTTTTACTTGTTTGTTACTTTGGGATACATTTCATTATTTATATTTGTTTGCTTGTTTATTATGGAAGAGGCACTTGATTTATTCCTCTTTATACACTTAAACAATGTGAATTTTCCTAAGGAAAATCAATAGAATTTGGAAAGCTTAGGATATAAAAGGAACATCCTTTCTTTTGAGGGTGCATATCAGAATATAAGAAGAAGAAAGTTTCCAAGGCATTATGAACGGTAGCAATGAAAATAAATTTGCAATGTCTATGTATTCTCTCTGAAAGTTGAGGTTCAAACACCAACTTGAAAACAAAGTTTGCTCTTTTAGACCTTTATAATGTGTGTCTGTATTCAAATTATAGTTTTAGAAATGTTTGCATAGCAAAAGAGCTTGTTAAATAAAGTTTGCTGTGGAAGCAAAAAGCAAGAATACTCCTCAACAGGTTCATTTGTTCTTTTTATTCTCTCAGGCATTGCATCCCTAACACAGCCTTGCCTCCCTACACTTCTCTTGCCCCACTCCTTTCGTCTCTACAGATCTGCTCCTCCAACTTTCCCAGGAGGATCCACCGAGCATGGCTTAGTAAGCCACTGTAAGACTAGGCAGGAACCCTCATATCGGGCTGGGAACGGCAATCAGGTGGACGGAAAGGGACCTAAGAGCTGGCAAAGGAGTCAGAGACACCCCCACTGCTAGTGTTAGGCATTCCTCAAGAGCGACAAACTACACAATTATAACACATATTCTGGGGACCTAGGTCAGACGTATACAGGCTCCCTGATTGGTGGTTCACTCTCTATAAGGCCCTTTGCGCCCAGCTTAGTTGATTCCATTGGACCAGTTCTCATGGTGTCCTAGACCACCTGGAGTCTTCTTCTTTTTTTTTTTTTTTTTTTTTTTTTTGGTTTTTCAAGACAGGGTTTCTCTGTGTAGCCTTGGCCATCCTGGACTCACTTTGAAGACCTGGCTGGCCTCGAACTCACAGCAATCCGCCTGCCTCTGCCTCCCGAGTGCTGGGATTAAAGGCGTGCGCCACCACGCCCGGCCCCACCTCGAGTCTTCTAAAGCTCCTCCCCACCTCCACGATGTTCCCCATCTCTGCCTAATGTTTGACTGTGAGTCCCGACAACTATTCCCATTAGTTGTGACTGCTCCACCTTGGTGAGGGCCAAACCAAAAGAGGGAGTCCACAGCTGAACCTTCCTAGATTACCAAGATCTTGAAGCTGACTAACCCAGAAACCTTGCATGGAATCATACACGACTGCAAACAACAACAACAACAACCACCAAAAAATCATGGCTATGTGACCAGCTCAATCGTCAACAATTTTAATGAAGATCGTCATTGCTTTAGAGTAAAAGATGCCTGTGCTCCTTCATATGTAAAGATTCAATTTATCTAATGTCCGCCTTCTTTCTTATAATGCAATCTCTTTAAATGTATATATTTCATTTACCTCCTCTTGTATGAAATGTAGTATAGTTTAAGAATCAGAATCAACAAAAGAAACATATACCTGAAAGATTCATCTAGGTTTCCAGGATAGTTTCCTTTTATAACTTACTCTTATTCATGCCAACATGAATATCTTCCCAGCAATGCCGTTTTAATAATTGATTGAATTACTGGCTTTCCTCACCTTATAAATGTGTCAAAGGAAATAAAGAGATACCAGAAAGTTGATGAAGTGTGTGCATATTTAGAAAAGAATGGTGACATCCTTACGCAAACATTGCCAGAAGTACAAGATGGCACACATCCATCATGACAACACTGAAGGATCCCAGGAAGGAATGTTAGCTTGAGATAGTCCTTACTTAGAATTTATTTACAAACAAATTACTGAATCAGCAAAAGCTGCACAGGTAGAACAGAAAATAAGACAGATACAGACACATACCCCATTTATTTTTATAATCCAGTTATGATAAATTTATTGCAATATTTATTGATCAATAGATGTATGGTACCAGTGAAATAAAAAATTAGTAAGGTGATTAGGATGGTTAGGGTGTATACTCAAATTATCAGAATATACTAGACATGTAAACTAGACTAAGTGTTTTGAAAAATTAGAGAATAGGAGAATTCTATTCATAGTGTGTAATTTCTGGATATCTCTTTGTTACTTTATTCAATATGTTACCTATTGATGTTGAAATAGGCAATAAAAAGAATAGAAATTTAAGTGAGCAATCTATGTGTATCCTCTCCTCAAAAAGGTATAATGGCTGTGTATTGGGACTTATGAAAATAAACCTCCATCTATTGTAAAAAAAAAAGTTTACTGGAAAAGAGCTCGAGGAAAATCTTTCAAAAAGGCTTTTTGTTGTTGTTGTTGTTGTTGTTGTTGTTGTTGTTGTTGTTGCTGCTGTTACAGGAGATGTAGCTCCAGCATGTTATGACCTAGAACAACATTCAAACTGGGACCTTAACCCTGCATAATCCTAGAATAATGTGTGCATCTATGCTTTCACTAAAAAAAATTAACAAATTTTTTAAAAATCAAAGAGCATCATACACATTTTTAAAAAGTTACAGAAGCTATAGAGTCATCGTATAAAATATTATATCAGATGATTGTGCATTTTCCTCTGTGGCATTTCAAATTTGTCAAACAGCCTCTAAAAGTAAAAATGTGACTTAAAATTACAGAAAAACATTTAAAGATGCTTTTATTATTCTAAAGACTCTTTGACAAGAAGACAAAATAACTTTTGACAACACCTAGTCAACCTCAAAGAAGACGATGAACATTAAAGAACCTCCTTGTGCAGTTGGCTTCAAATGTGGCAAACAACCCACTGGAATGTCCTCATTTCTACCACAGACAGAATTCTGCCTAAAATGGTCAAGCTTAGATGCAGGCAGAGTTGATGGCCAAACTCTGCCAAGTCAGGTTAAGCAAGTCCTCAATAGATCTTTCCTTGTGAATAAGTTTGGCACAGGTATTGGGCTAGAAGGCCAAAGATGAGGCTCCATCATTATAGAGAGCGTTGGGTGACTGTTCAGGCAGTAAACTGTCTCTCTTGTTTTGTTCATTCTGCAAGCTGCTAACTTACACTGCTGGTTCACTCAGGAATTTAAGTATCATTTCTTCTCTAGTCTGAGGGGTGTTGAAGACCAGATAATTTAGTTTTACAATCAATTTAGTTGGCTAGGGGATAAGATCTTTCTAGAGCAAGATAAAGGATTTAAGTTAATAGAGATGAGGTAGGATAGATATTGAATTTCATTCAGAAATTTAGAACCAACAACATAGGAAAGATGTTTACTTCAAGTTTAACAAATACAAATAACCAAATCACTAGGAATGTAACATTTATACAACTCATGTTTTTCTCATGGTTCTCCCTGCTGTATGTAGTTTGTTTCAATCATGTGTAATAAAGTAAATATATATGTTAAAACAATAAAATTGCAGAAAAATGAATTATGTTTATCTTCTCTGCAGGAGGATAATAAGTCTACAGTACTTAAAGGATTGACCCTGATGTCACTTTAAACTCTATTAATCAATGTGGATTCTGCTTCTACCACTTCCACTCAGGTAAGTGCCCTGCCTAAATATCCTTTGGATATTTTATGACCTAATGTTCCTGTTTCCAACTATATTTAGATACACAAATGCTTGCCTTTATGTTACAGCGACCTACAGTATTCAATGCCTTAGTATGTTGTGTCGTTTTAAGCCTAGGAATGTTCAGCCTTACCAAATAGCTCATGTTTGAGTTTATTGAGTTTCCTTACAGAGCCCAGACGTGGGATTACTTATGTATGTTTGGGTGCCCGCCAATAGGCTCCACCTGGATATTCGTTACTCAGCAGGAATGATAAATTGCCTGTAACCGCATCAATTGAATCCGTCTTCCCTGGTCTCCCTGAGGCTACATGCAATAAATGGCAAGTTGTGTAAAACAACTGGGTGGGATTGGCTGGATGCTGGGTGAGGATCCTGTGAGCCTCTCAAACCACCCCTGATGAGGTGTGAATAGTCAACAAGGCTGGCGGCTATGCTCCTGTTTTTGAAAGAGGACAGTTAGTTTCCCCAACATGGTGGCTGCATGGCTTAGAGATCAGTAACTCACAACTAACCAACCAATTCTTCCAGTAGAACATTCAAAATCTGTCAATGCATTGAACTGTTTAAGGCATCTTTGCCTATTGTAAAAGTAAAAAGAGAGATTTGTGTTTTAACCAAGCTTGTTTTACTACCCAGGCATAATTAATATTATTTCGTTAAGAACATGGAGGGATTCTCAAAAATATTTTTGATGTCTGAGAAAAACTAATGAAAAGTGTCCTCAAACGTTTCAATTGATATATACTTCTAGAAATGATAGCACTTATATATAAAATTAAAATTCAGTGCAAATGTTGCTTATAGCTGGTAGACCTACAGGCTTCCTACAGCGGAACATGGTATTTCAGGATGACATAGTGTTTTGTTTGATGGTGGTGTTGGGTATGCATATCAGGCTGACAGTGTGCATGATTTCTTTGATAGTGATTATTTGTGCTTTATTTTATGAATCAGTTCTATTTATTTCAGTGATAGGAATGGTTTAAAAATAAGACTTTGGAAGAAGTATAGTTTTTTGAATAAAGCGTTAATATAATGTTGTAGGTTATATTAAAAAATGAACTCTGGGCATAGTGGTGCATGCCTTTAATCCCAGCACTCAGGAGGTAGAGGCAGATGGATCACTGTGAGTTCGAGGCCAGCCTGGTCTACGAAGCAAGTCCAGGACAGCCAAGGCTACACAGAAAAACCGTGTCCCACCAACATAAAAAAAATCAATAAATAAAAATAAAAAATAATGAAAGATGTATGTTAAGAGAAATATATCTTTTTATTAGCCACAAAAAAGAAGACTGTGTTAGACTTAGAACCCCTTAAGTAACTCATAGTACATAGGATAAATGTTGAAATAAATAACCAGAAAAATTTTAATTTGTTTATTTTAATGAATGCTTTCATTTGTGCAGCTTTATTCAGTGAAACTAAAAGTAACTGAGGTCACAGAATTATTTTGTGGCTCATTTTCTCCTTGGTTTTAAAAGACTATATGATATATTAAAATACTATATGATTTATATACTATCAAAAAGTATAGGTCACATGATTTATATGAATGGATCTAACGTTGCTTCTTCTATACTCAAAACAGATCATTGATGGTCCAAGGAAAAGTGCTTTGCAGAAATAAATTGCATCAGATTGTTCAGATTTACTTTTATTGAGCATCACCATTAGCATTTTCCAAGACAATTTTCAGGTGAGAGTACAAATGGCTGATGACTCTCATATTACTTCAGCTCCAAGTGGTTGACCATCACCTAGAAATGACAAATCCATGGGTAATAGCTTCATTCATGGCTCTTACATGAAGCTGCATAGGAGGGCAACAAGTAGCTGATAGAAGATTAACAATTGATGATCAATATAATTACATTGTGCATAAGTAGAGTTGACACCCTGTGAAAGGAAGGGCACAGCAGTGAGACTTTCCCATTATTTTTCAGCTAGACACTGTTACCTCTGTACTCAACTCACTTTCACACCTTACAAAATTGATATCATTTGCTGGTGATTGCACAGCTTTTCCAGCTATTCTATTTTAAGGCCATTTTTCTAAGTACTTAGTTGAGCTAATGCAGGAGAAATATATGTAATATGTTCAGGTTTGGTAAATTGTCAAAATTACCAAATAGATTTGCACTGTGACCACAGAGTAACCTTAGATTAGTGGGCTAAAACATGAAATATAATGGAAAGAAAAGGAATTTTTTCAGTGGAACTAAGAAAATAGAACAAACACCTTGCTCATATAATTGGGCCCACAGGCACACACACACATGAAAGGCTCATGCACAAGCATACACCTACATAAAGTTCCTAAGAGCAAGATAGGTTTAAAAATCAAATGGATTTTCCTTGAAAATTAATTGGGTTGTGTCTGGGTCATATTACCTTGTGTATGAGCCTGAATAGTAAACCAGGATTTGACAGCCTTGATTCAATAACTCAAAACTGAGAATGTAACTTCCAGACATGAAAGTAAACTTTTAAATAGCTCTTGTAGAGGAATGATGCCACTCTGAAGAGCAAGTTTTTCATCCATTGTCACATCTTACTTAAATCACTTGAGTCTCCTAAACAAGTGTTTGAGGTTTATTTTAGAATTTGTTTGAAACATTTCAGTTTCCACTGAAGCTGTCATTCCCTGGGAGGCAAAAAAGAAGTGTGAGGGCAAGTCGGGCCGCTGGGAACACAGGAGTGTATGCATTGTTGCTGGCACTGTTCTCCACTCTCCTGAGCCTCACTTTATATCAGTGATATGTGCTGGTCCATACACTTCAGGGTCTAGACCCACTACTGTTCTGCTTATTACTTTTTATTAGTGGGATGAAACATGAAATAAAACACTTCTGCTGTAGTTGCTCAAGATAAAGAAATTTTTGTGTTTGTTTTTCTTATATAAAATTTTTCATATATATATATATATATATATATATATATATATATATATATATTTAAGATACCAAAAAAATCTGTCAAGAGGAACCACCTCTTTAAAATATTTGAAATACTGACACACACAATAACGAGAAGTAATACAACCTTAGGCTCATTACTGGTTGACTACTTGTGCCTCAGGATCCCAAGTGCCCTCTAATATACTGGGGTTAATTGTATAATCTGTGCCACTGAGTGGTATAACATTGAATATGTACCAATGTGAAATGTGAGGTATGTGCTTGGCACTGATGAAACACGGCTCACAATTACAAATTTTGTGGGGCAGAATATGTTTAACACAAAGTTAATGGTCATGATTGATTTCTAATTTCTAAAACTATCAAAATGCAAATGAAACAAATTTGGGCTCAATAATTAGCATTATCAGCCTTACTCTTGTTCCCAGATGCTTGCACTGCCAATGAAATGTAAGTAGGCTTTATCAGATGTACAGCCAGACTTTTAGGTGCTGTGGTGTTCACATAAGGAAGGGCTCAAGTAACAGCTGGGTTGGGATTCAAGGAAATCCTTTTTATCAGCCATGAGTGTTTCCCTCATTGTCTCGTCTGTTGACCTTGGAATGAAGGAAGATGGTTATAGTTAGCTTCCCTGTAATATACCAATGATCCCACACCGTAAGCCACATTAGGCTGAGAGTATCCTTGAACTACAGCTTTAATTAGTTTGCCATGGTGGTAAGAAAACCTAGGAGGCTTTCTCACATCTTTCCATACAGTGTGCTTCTAAGCGCCATGAACTTGTTCTTGCTGTAGTCAGAGAAAACAGAGTTAATAAGACAAAATGTATCCAGAAAATTGAGTTAGACGTTGAAGTGAAGGTTAAACTGACCTTTTACAGGAATGTTCTATATATTCCCTGCACCCCCTCCCCCCTCTGTGCCTTGCTTCCATCCGCCTCTCCATTTGTCATTGTCTGAGGGCATTGTTTCATCTGTTCCCTAAAGCTTGCTTGCTTTCATCCTCTTTCTTTCAACCTAACTTCACATGTCTTGTAGCCTTTAAAATCTGTATTCTGTGATCCCTCTTTTCCTAAATTTATGGTCTATCTCATACCCGTGGCAACTTACTAGGTTTCTAGTTGTACTGGCTTAGGACTTTAGCATTTTCGAGTCAGGTAGAGGTTAGACAACCATTAATCATTGCTTTTTTTTTTTTAACCAAAATTCTACAATGGTTGAGTATCAATTTTAAGAAAGAATACTTTATAAGATTCATTATTTGGCATATATTTCAATAAATCTATTAGTATACCTTATTTCTTCAAATTCGTCACTGTATTTATGAATTAACCTATTTTTATTCAGTAAGATATTTGCAAATATTTTTCCTGCCTTTAATGTTTCATGCAATTTTTAGTTGAGTAGTATCTACCTGTATGATAGATATGTGACAGTTTGTAAAATGAAGGACTTTGATATTTATATTAAAATGATTTTGTATTAATCAGTAAACTTTGGTTTTAGTTTCCAGCAAAATTGAGAGAAGCCAGTATTTCCAAGTAAATGTTGTTTCTTCCTATATATACAACACATCTCACAATGGATCATAGATGTACATGATCCATAAGGTCTCATTCTGTTCATGTGAACACTGTGATATGTGTGTGTATGTGTGTGTGTGTGTGTGTGTGTGAGTGTGTGATTTTTAGTTGTTATATTGAACCATCTAATTTGCTATCAGTCATAGTTCAAAATGCACTAATAACAATGTAGCTCCCCCATGATGTTGCATTTTATAATCAGTTGCTAGAACAATAAAGATGGGGATTTTATTGAATTTGTCACTGCAGTCCTAAATGGATTGAGTCCAGCTCTTAATTTCATCAACACTCAGTTTATCAATTATCACCTCCTTTATAATTTTGTCAACACCTGGCCTTTTTCTTTACTGTTCTTCTTGTTCTATAATGCAGCAGATATTGTGTAGCACGCTGACTTAACAAATTGAGTTTGTTTTTTTTTTTTTTTCAGATATAATGTGAGTTTCTTTTTGCTGTTCTATCAATATACTTGTTGGTTAATCTCCAAGTTTTGGGAAATTTTTAGTTTTCTTTGTGTTATGAGTTTGGAGCTCATTCTGTTGTTTCCTTCACTTTACCTTCATGAAATGAAAGTTACATATCCCTGTGACTTCAAGCTCATTGGTGTGTGTTTCTTTAAAATATTTTTTATGTGTCCATTATTTGTCATTAATTGATGCTTGTTTTCTTACTGAGTTTGGTTTTCTGCCTGCTTAAGTTTACCCCTTCATGAATGCTAAACTCTCCAGTGAAAAGAGAAGCTTCATATGTTCACCCTACTGTTTCATAAGTCTTTGATATTCTCTTGATAGCTGGATACACATTAGGTTCTATGTGCACTCTTGGAGAACTAGCATATAAAAGCTGTTGTTTTTTTTTAACTAGTTATGAAATCTATAGAGATTCTCACACTTCTTTTGATTAGTACAAGCATTATGTACTTTAAACGTTTTAATGTGACCTGGTAAATTTATGTTTATTGAATATGGTAAAAACAAACATACAAGCCAGTAGTAGTGGTGCACAGGCAGGCAGATCTCTGCGTGTTCAAGGCTAGCCTGGTCTTCTACAAAGTGAGTTCCAAGACATCCAGATTTGTACAATGTGAAACCTTGTCTCACAACAAACAAACAAACAACAAAAATAACCAACAACAACCAAAAAAAAAGTAAAATATAGACAAACAATAAAATTCATCCATCACTTTCTTTTGTTTCCTTTCTAATTTAACGTTCTACTATTTGTTTGAAAACTCACTACATCTATTGAGTGTTTGTTCATATGCACACAGGGAGCCTGAAGAAAACATGGACGGTTCATATGCTGGAAGGACACTGATTCTCCATACTTCAGCAGCATTTATTTACCAAGGTTCCTTACTTGGTATGGATTTCTGGAATCCTTGTTCATCCAATCCCGATTATTGCCTCACATGATCTTGTGCAGCTCTGTGAAGGCAAGGTCAGCTGTAGCCAGTTCACCAGTGTAACAGCCCTCTCACGTCCTAGAGCAGTCCTCTGGACCTCTGGCTCTTAGACCCTCTCCACACTCTTCTGTGCTCTTCCCTGAGCTTGAGGGGGAGAGTTTGTGATGGTGATTTTTGATTTAGCGCTGAGCATGCCACACTCCAGCATTACTTTCACTCTGGCCAGTTCTGATTCCCTATTATCCACAGTCCACTGCAAGAAGAATTTTCTCTGTGAGCGAGGAAAGCATCACTAATCTGGTAGGACAGATATGCTGAAAATGCATCTTGTACATGTATGAAATCCTCAAAGAATAAATAAACGCATATTTTAAAACATTTTTATACATAATACCTTGCAATGAATTTTTTAACATTCTCAAAAACATTTTACATTACATAACCAAATTTAGTCATAGAGACTTCAGAAATAACTGGTTATTCTACAGGAAAAAAAGAAGTTAGCATAATGGCATTGTTTTACAGTTGAATGCAAATCCATTTCCAAGCACATTAATCTTGCTTTTAATTCAGTAGAATTTTTCCTCTGAGGCATTTGCATTATGTCACTTTCTCACTAAAGCAGATATAGGTTGTGCAATATAAAGTAATTTTCTGACTGGATTTCAAATTAACCTTCTTCTATCAATTTCAACATGCCATACTTGACCACGAAAGGTACTTTTAACACTTCTCAAGTTCAGAGTGTTATGGAACTTAAAGCAAATTAAGAAAGTTCAAATTAAGATCAGATTAAAGATTTACACTTGTCAAAGGTTAAGCAAATCTTTCCGCTTTTCGTTATTTTTAATTTGCATCTTTAATAAGCTGTAGCATAAACAGAGCTGCTGGCTTCATTTGCACATATTTCAGAATAGGAAAACTTGTTTTTTCTAGGTCAAAAATTAAAACTTTTCTGAGTACCAATGTTCTTTAGCCACCAAATGCTAATCCTCAGAACTTCAGCCTGTGGAAGATGCTGGAAGGGCTCAGGTCTTTTTGTGCTTCTTTGTCCTTATTTACATAATTCCTCCTGCTCCTTTGTCACTGCCTTTTGCTTGGCAGTTTGAGTTGCAGAAGCTCCCTGTCTTGTTCTGTGGCTTAAAGGAAGGGACTAAACTTCTGTAGGATCCTGAACTTGACTTTCTCAGGATATTAGGGCATTATTTTCAAATTGTATCCATTGACTTTAACTAGATTTAAATATTGTCAATGTTCATTTCCAAACATGACATAAACAGTGGAATGGTTTTGCAATAATTTTCCCTGAAAACATACATACAGGTAATTTCATAAAGGTGATCAGGTTGTATCTATGCATTTAGGAATATACACATATATGTGTGTGTGTGTATATATATATATATATATATATATATATATATATATATATATATATATACATATATACGTACATACACACACACAAAGAGCTGTATATGGGAAGATTTGGAGGAAAGAAAAAGAAAAGAGAAATAATGCAATTTTTTAAATGTCAGAAATTAAAAGAAAAAATCGTTCACTGATGAACTTTCTATTGCTTTATTAAAACCACCAACAAATCAAATACCAGGGTATCTTAAACCCAATTTGAAGCAAGTGAGTGCTAGGAGACCACATAAATGCTTCTGAGTTCTAGGGTGCCTCTTCAATACACAGTGGATGCACTCTTCCAAATACCTAATTTTCCACCAGAGAGTTTTGCAATCAGCCTAGGCCGAGGAGCTAAGGGGGTGTATCACCCTTTAGATACACTGGTCCCCAAGTGACAGAGATGTGACTTAAAATGGAGGGGCTTAATAAGAAAAGTTTTTGTCTCTCTCCTTTTCTTTCTTTCTTTTTCTTTTTTTTTAAATTGGTGTAAATCTGAGGACTTCATGCATATGCATGTCCTGTCTGCAGGGGTTTTTATAGAGGATTCCTTCTTAGAATTTACCTCTTGGCATGTAACTGATGTCGTTTATATTTGGAGCAACATTTTCCTATTACTTAGAATTTGTGACAGTGAATTGAAGGCAAAAAAAGGTAATGATTCAAATGGTTTCTTGGAAGTACAATTTTTCCTCTTCAAGGCTTACAGGGAAAAAATAACTGTGGCAATCAAATGCAAAAATTATATAAGCATGTGAAGATATGTAGTCGAAGGAGTTACTATTAAAGGCAAATATAAAGGGTGCTAGCAGCACATTATGAATGTCCTCACTCTGAGTACATTCATTTACACTAGGAGGTATAATGTCAATTGTAATGTTGCTTTTTGAGACGGGGTGGGGTGGAAGGGAAGTCCAAATACTAACAGGGCTCCAAGGGTTAAATATTTTAATTTGTATGAAAAATGGAAAGAGAAATGGACATGGAAGCTATGGATTGTTTTTAAAATACGTGAAACAAAAAAATCATATTTACATGCATATTGTAAGATATGCTCAATAATAGACTAATTAATCATGCATATTTTTGTCTTTATAATCTTATTTATCTGGATGCAAATATATATTTTTAAATTTACTATACCTACCTTTCAATTTTACAAGAACTTTAATATAGCATTCCTCTACAAAGTAAAATAAACATATTTTTGTTTGTGAGCTTAGCTTTTTTTTTTAATTCATTCATTTTACATCTCAATAGTTATCCCATTCCTTGTATCCTCCCATTCCTCCCTCCCTCCCGCTTTAGCCCTACTCCCCTCCCCTATGACTGTGGTGAGCTTAGCTTTTAATGGTTGGGTCACCTTGACAGACTTCATCCAGCAACTGAAAGGCGTAGGTGCAGAGTACCATAGAGAAACATAAGACAGTGCTCAGGGTGTCCTGCTGAGGAGAAGGAGAAAGAATCAGAGATTGAGGGCTCAGGAACATACCAGGAGAAGAAAACACAACCCGCACAATCAACTGACTGTCACTCATGGGAACTTGTGAAGATCAGGATCCTGTAGAGGTCTGACCCAGGTCCTCTGCTTATATATTATCGCTGAGTAGCTTGGTGTCCTTGTGGGAGCAGGGGCTGCCCTAGGAGACCCCTGTTCTCTTACTGCGTTGCCTTATCCAGTCTTGAAGTGACGGTTTATGTCTCGTCTTACTGTAGCTTGTTATGCTGTGTTTGGTTGATGATGTTCCTGGGAGATCTTCTCTTTTCCAAGCAGGGCAGAGGGGTGGATGGTGTTCCAGGGGAGGAAAGTGGAGTGAGGAGAGGGAATGGAAATTTCAGTCAGGATGTAATATGTCAGAGAATAATAAAAAATTAATAAATAAAAGAGTAAAGCCAAGAAAAAATTCTACGAAGGTACACCAGACGACAGATATGAAAAGCCTTTCCCCACTGAGGCCATAAGCAAGGCGCTAAGAGGATCGATCATTCTGACGGGTGAAGAACTCTGCAATTGGAGCCCTTTGATCATCAGAATGACTGTGGCCATGCCTTGGTACTGTCTGCCAGTCACAGGAACCGTCCTCAGTTCAAGATAACAGCATGAAGTCAGGGGCAGATCTGAGAACAGATAGAATGTGGGTGGCCCCGCAGGAGACGATGCAGCAGACCAATCCCAAAGCTTACATCGTACTAATTCGGAAAACTGTGTTTTCTCTATGACTTCTTCTTCTTCTTCTTCTTCTTCTTCTTCTTCTTCTTCTTCTTCTTCTTCTTCTTCTTCTTCTTCTTCTTCTTCTTCTTCTTCTTCTTCTTCCTCCTCTCTCTCTCTCTCTCTCTCTCTCTCTCTCTCTCTCTCTCTCTCTCTCCACATAATGTCTCACAGTGGGTCTAGGCATGCGTTCTGTTCTGCTGTTGGAGAAGGCTCCTCTGAGATGATTGGATGAGGCACTGATCTATGAACATAGCAGAATATCATTAGGAGTTAGTGTATTTCGGCCAGTGCTGTTTGGTTTTAGCCTAGGTCCATGTGCTAGCTAGTCTCTACCTGTCATTTACCCTAGCAGTGTCAGAGTTCCTTCTTATGGAGTGAGCTTTAAGTAAACCCTATTGGCTGGCTACTCTCACAAGTTCTGTGCCACAATTGTGCAAATATATTTTTCAGGCAGGAGACACTGTAGTTCAAACATTTGGTGTTAACAGCTCTATTAGTATGGGAGCCCGCAGAGCACCTTTCCACACCATGGAGTGTAGAATGTAGGGGCACTACATTAGAGTCACAGACACGAAGGCAGTAAGCATAGGTCCTACATGCACTAAGTCCTCTGCGTACATATTAGAGACATTAGCTTAGACTTTTTATGGGACCCCTGACTATGAGAACATATGGATCTCTGATTCTTTTACCTGCTATTGGGTCTCATTTTCTCCTTCAGATTGTCATATCCAACTTCAAGATGGTTTTTTTTTTTTGTATTTGGTAAATCGAACAATCTATTAAGTCCAAAGACTATTAAAAATCTGTTTAATTTGAAAGTCTTTGAAAAGTTTTATCACAGATGTTGGTAACTATTAGCCAGTCTGATTGAATGGCTTTCTCGTCTTCAGATTTCTCATAAGATGCTTTGCTTTTTTTCTTTTATAAGTGTATATCTTATTTTTTTATTACAACATCCCAGTTTCTGTGCCTCTTGATTTGGGCCACATGGGAAGGCTGATTTGGCCCAGAGGAGAAAATCTTGGCTCCTCTCCATGCCCTTCTCCTCCTGTAGTCTAAGAGTCTCCTAGGACACTGTTCTTTGAACAGGATAGCATCATTGCTCCCATGCCCCTTGCTGACCAATGGATGCCTACTCAACCCACTGTAACTGCACCCAGAGCATTGCATGTATCCTGAGAATGCTCTGCTGCAAACCCTTGCTTTCTGCCTTTTAGGGTCTCTGTTTCCTTTATTCTTCAGCTAGAGAATTCATACTTTTCATTAACACCTGTCCGTGCATACAGCTCTTGGTCCAGCACTGGACCCTTGTGTCTCCCCATTTCCATGCAGTTCCCCAGCTTGGCTTCAGTCCTCAGCCCACCCAGGTGATAACAGGGATCCGTGTCTTAGATGCTGGAGGAAGTGCAGGAAGTCTCATCTGCAAGTGCAGAATCTGCAAGTGCTTCCTATTGACTTTCTGTAATAGAATGGCACGGGATATCATCTCCTTCGTTCTCTCAGCTGTTACCCACCCAGAGGAACCATATGCTGTATATCTTGAAAATTATTTACTTACTGGTTAAGTGTAACTGTATAGTACACTCAATAAAGACTAAAAGCAGAAAAATTGAACAATAACCATCTGTTTCTGAAAATAGGAGAGTATATATGTAAGATTCAACTACCATTCTCTTACCTTTATTAGCAAATAAGCATCAGTTTTAATGAAAGTCTAAATTACTGACCATGCAAATGCTTTTATTTGATATTGTATTTTCATTACATTTCTTCCTTCTCTTTCCTTCTTTCTTTCACACTCTCCCATATATCTCTCCTCTCTGTCATTAAAATTCATAACCTCTTTTTCATCAACTGTCATTGCATGCAAGTATGTATTTTATATGCACATATATTCCAAAATATAAACTGTTGAGTCTGTATAACTGTATTTATATATTTATTTTCAAGGTTGACTGGTGCCAATTAAGTAATTGTTGTTTTTATTTTCACAGCATTGCATTTGTGCTGTCTTGTGATCCTTTGTGATACACATAAGGCTGAGAGCACCACCACACAGAGGTTACCTTTTATTTTATTATCATATACTTTCATGATTATTGAAGCTATATTATCATTTTGCATTCCTATATCTGGAAAATAATGGATTTAAACCTTGTACAAAATATTAGCTCTGTTTATACTTCACAAGTGTTGAATAGCCACATTCTATTACTTCCAAGCTTCTGTTAATTAGTGACAGAGTCTGAAGTTGAAGTCTTGTTATGGAGCATGGTAAAAAGCAATGTCTTTTACTGGAAGTGAATGTGAAAACAAAAATAAAGAGAATCAGGCAAACAATCAACAACAAAGGGAGATAGTAGGAGTGATTCCATACAGGAATGAAAATAATACATGAAACATAATAAATTGACAATATGTACATTATGAGACTGAGTCTTGTACAGATTCTATGCAAGATGGAAACAAAGAATTTCAAGGAAAAAAAGATGTGGAGTACATAATTTAAGTATATTTTATTATAACCAAACCTCAGGTTTGCAAAGTATGACTTTGTTTAAAAAAATGCTAGGAAAAGTATTCCAGATATTCAATGGAGAGTTATAAAAGATTCATAAGTTTTATGACCCATAGCAGGAAATATTTTTATAGTATAAACATATTGTATACTCAGAGAATAACCTGATTTTGTTTTTATATTTTGAAAGTGAATAGAATAATGGGGAATATTGGCTCATTGTTTAGAAAATGAAATTCTTCCATGGACTTGATTCAATTTGACATTTACAACGTCTCAATTTTAATTCCTGAGTATATACACAAACATGATATGAATAAAAATATTTGGCTTGCATTCATTACAATTAATATTAGTCTAAAATATAAAAATTACATTTGTAATTTAAATTGGCTTGAAGATTTTTTAATGTACTTTATTAGTTAGCACTGCTTAATTTGTGATTCCACCAATTTCTTTCAGGAAGCTCTGATTAACTGGATATAGAGGTAAATAAAAACTGAATTTCATATTATACAAACACAATAAGATAATTAACATAACATTTTCCAAACTAAATTTATTATAATAATACTAAAAATGTTAATGCTATTTATCATTTTTGTTATTATCTCTTTTATGTTTCTACTTACATGGATGTCATTTGTAATTTCATTATTTTTTCAATTTAAGCAAATATTTAGAATGTAAGTTCACACTTATTTTTATCTATGAGATAATATTTATATGGCTAATTAAAGGATCATCAATTTATTTTTACTATGTTTTTTTACTATCTGATTTTGAGTTTGCATTTATTAAAAGGCTGGTGGTTTAATGTCTTTCTATGCAAGGAGAATATAGTTCATTCATAAATCATTAGGCTTTGAAAAGCTGAGTGGAGGTTTTGAGGCTCTTTTATGAGTCACTTCGCTCGTTCTCTGCTGACTTATTAAGCACTCAAATTGGCCTCATGCCAATTTGAAAGGAAAAGGACTCAGTATGATGAGTCCCAGCCTGGAACTATAATTTAATTATTAATAGTTCATATGTAAACTCTATTCCACTGAGTGGGGTAGGGAGTGATGAGGAATGCATTTTGTGATCCTGTATGTATGCACAAGCAGCTAGCTGCACTGCGTGGCAGAGGAAGTCAGGAAGAGCTTCATCTAAAATAATAATTTAGCTTTTTCAGGTGCAAAGGTACTCATTTGTTTTTTTAGATCATAGTAAAAGTATTGTCTAATATATATTTATTGTTTCAGTTATATGTGAGTGACTGGCAGTAAAAAAAAAAGATGCCACATAATTTGGATTGTCATTTGGTGTAGGCTAATTTACGGTCAAAGAGTCTCATTAAATGTCTCCAACTGAAATAAAACTAATTAGTGGTGACTCCAGGAGAATCAGTGAAGGCTGAGTCAATGCAAGCCAAAGAGAATAAAAGATGATGTTTATACTTTTTAAATTTATGAGAGTAAAGGAGAAAATGAATTATCTTATTTAAAATCTGGAACAAGTCTTTAGTAAAAATTAATTCTTTCCAGTTAGTTTGTGATTTGTGGCATATTTCAAGTGTCACTTCATTTTCTTGCATATGCATTTGTACATTTATAAAATATGAGTACGCTACTATATTTTGGTCCAAATTTTCCTTTGTATATGTGGTGTAGATATAATATATAGACAAGCTGTATTCAAATTAATTATCAATTTAGTCAAAAAATTAGTATTTAAAAAGCAACCTGGTCATTATGGTACATTTTTTAAATTAATTAATTAACTTTACATCCTCACAATTGCAGATTGTAATTCCCCTGACCTTGGTATACATTGCAGCAGTAGGAAGTGACTTGCCAACAATATTCTGTAAATGGCTTGCATTTATAAAATAATACTTTATTAATTACAGCAGAGAGTGTATTTCAGAATGAGACTAATTTGACTTTTCAAATAAATCTTTCTACTGGTATTACATCCAGAAAATTATTCCTTAATTTGAAACTGAAAAATATTTCCATAATGTACACATAAGAAAAGTGAGGAGTTGTTTTTTGTACATTTTGACTTGTTCTAAAACATCAAGACATTAAAAACTAGAAGAAATGAAGTTGTTCATATAATTTATAGTATAGTATCCAACAAATATAGCAATAGGTAGTTGACATGTATGTGCCTTAAACAGCAAAAGTTTGGCATGTTAGAAAAGATTCACCACCTCTTCAGATTGTAGGTGCATTTCATAATTAGCAATAGTAAATGATGTATTCAATGCTTCCTCAGTTCTTCTGTTTCTAGCATTTAATCAAAAATAATTTATCACATGCGGGGTACAGAGTACATTAGTTGTTTGCTAGTGAGGAAAATATGGACTAAAAGTGCAATTTCTTCATAACCTTTGTTTTCATGTATTTGCTAAGTCATGTGATGGTACCTGGGAAAATTGCTATGGCATTTTAGAATACATTTAAAACACATTCTTGAACCCAGAAGTGTGTACAAAAGGAAAGAAAGAAAGAAAGTTAAGAACACTTAGAGATAATAATGGAAGATAAGAACACTGATGGACGTGCAGACACTAAAGAATAGGTTAATGCTGTTTAATGTGAAAACTGGAACTTCATGGAACACTGACCAAAGTAGAAGTTGGGAGCATACAAAAATTAAAGCAAAAAACTTGACAATTTTTCAACCTAGGTGTAAAATTGATGTGTTTGAAAGTTCATCAGAGAGTATGCATATACTAAAGATATTAGCAACATGAGAAAGGAGACAAGAGCCTTGATTAGGGTGACTTGAAAGATGCCTGTGAGGTGTCCCATAAATGTGTGACATTCTTCATAGACAGAGTTGTAGAAATCAAGTATTGCTTCCAATATTTTCTAGGTCAACATCTTTCTGAAGGAGCTCTAGGATAACTTCCCAACCTGAAAATGTCCGGTGAGCTGTTTGTTAAGTATTTAGTGGGCAAATAACTCCAAGGCTGTCATAGCTATGGTTCAAGTAGGCAAGAGTCCAGCTCACAGCAGGAGTCTGTATGGGCACCATCTATGTGATTTGGCCACTCAAGATAGCTAACTAGACTTAGAAACAGTACTGTCAAAACGATAAAGGAAACCTTCAGAGGCTGCTCATCATGCTGCCTTTAGAAGGAGTCTCTATCAACATGAACCATGAAGGTGTAAGAGTGTAAAATAACTGGCAGTGTAGACTGCAAGACATTGAAAATACCAACTGCATGCCAACATGAGACTAAGGACATAGTAACACTGGATTTTACTCTGGTATTAGTATGCTGATTCCATTATATTTGCCTATTGTTTTAATGTTTAACTTAGTTTAATTTTGCTTCATGTGCATGAGAGTTTTGTCTGTATATATGTTGGTTTATAATCTGCATGTCTGTGCTTCAGGAGTAGAGAGGAGGCTGTTGGATGCATTGGAACTGGATTTAACAACAGTTATAAGCTTCTGTGTGCATTGATCCCAGGTCTTCTGGAAAATAAACCAGTGCCCTTAACAGTGAATCAGTACTTTGGCCCCTTTATTATTTTCTTTTAGTGTCAATGTTTATGCTTTACTTCTCCCACACTAATAGCTTTAAAACATGAAAATTTTCAGTTTAGTTTTACAGTGGCTTGTGTATTAGCTGACTTGAAACTTAGTGAAATCACTGTACTTTAAATTTTGAGCAATACTGCCAGAGTTAACAGTTAAGGACCCTTGAGAAAGAAGTGAATGCAGTTAGAATTATGGTATCAACATTACATTACATGTTCAGTGGCTCTGTGCTATACCTTTGACACGGAATGCCTCATAAAACTTGGTCCATATGCCTTGGCACAATTTGCAATTGTAGAAACTTTGAGAGATAGAATATGGTGACATGTTTGAGTCACCAATGATGCAGCCCCTAAAAGAATCATAGATATGGTCCTTTGCCTCCCGAGTGCTGAGAGACCCTGACCTATCAACAATTGGGACTTCTGGTGTGTCAGTAATAAATTTTACCTATACCTCTCAAAAAAAAAAAAAGAGTCATAGATACACAATCACTTCTATTTAGATCCTCAGACATTGTGGTGAACAGCTTTATTCTTTTATGCAACTTGCATTTTCATGAGCTTCTTCTTTACTACAGATCCTTAACAGTGGAACCAACTAACCATAGACCAAAAATTCTTAAGCTATGGCACAGAATTAGATCTGTTTTCTCTAGTGAGTGTTTCTCAAGTATTTCTTACAGGAATGTTGACAGACACAATATCTACTTGAGTATCTGGCTTTGTGTTGCCCAAGATTTTTAATGATGTTTATAAGAAAACTATAATTGAGATTATACAAGTTTGTTTGGAGAAAGGAAAGAATAACTTAGTTTATACTAAGCAAACATACTTTATTTACAAAGAAAGAATTAATTTAAAGGCTTAGTAAGGAGGACATCTTGGTATAAGTTCATCAGAAAAAAAACAACAACAGTAAAATGAGTGAAAGATGTAAATGGATTTGATGAAGAGACATTGTATAGATTTATGAAATTCTCAAAAATAAAAGTAAAATTTGAAGTGTATCCCTACTTGATGGCTTTTATAGTGGTAGAAGAGACTAAGCATGCGGTCAGTAGTCTTCATCTTACCCAGCTGTTAGCCTAGGACCTAGAGAATGGCTAACTGGGAAGACATGCCTGGTACAGTAGCCGGCAGCAGAACATCATAGGAGTAAGCAAACACTTTCTGCTTAGATTTTTGTCCCATTTTACAAGATGAACCTCATATCTAACACCATTATCAGGGCCCAAACCTATGAATAAGAAGAATATGGGCCCTAGGGGAAAGCCCACTACTGTGGTTCTGCTAAAAAGGAAAGTATTATATTGACTCCTGATGACTTATACACATCTTTATACACATAGACTAGCGTCTCTTTTATTCCTCATTAGAGAAGTTTCTATTTGGAGTAAAAGTGATTAATGCAGAAATCCACAAACTGGCCAAAGGGTAGAGAATAGGTTACTACAAAATGGTCAACCCTATACTGAATACATAATTTTGTTTAGGGAACAAAACATGGGTAAGGACCAGGGCAATTCATGAGTATAAGAAAACTGTATTATTATTATTATGGCTAAGACAGGATTGCTGAACATATATGTATATGTTACAATAGTTGGAGTAGTATACATAAAGCACAAGGAAGCCCATGTCTTCATAGATGCCAACATGGAGAGATCACTGGGCATGAAATCCCACACCATGCATAGAGCTATTCATAATCCTTAAAAAAGAGAGATTATTTTCTACAAGAAAACTTTCATGATTAAGTTGATCTCTCCCCAGTAGAAGATTACACACAGAAGAATATGTGAAAAGCACAAATTTATTCTAATGGGTTAATTTTTTTGAAAGGGTATAAAGAGGGTTGGTAGGAAAGGAAATAAGGGTATGGGCAAAGACAGAGGAGGGATGTGGATGTAATAAAAACATCTTGCATGAAATCTCAATGTACAAATACAAAGAAATTAAAAGTCATTTTAAAATGTAATTCTCTTTAGTAAAATGAAATGTATAAGCAAACAAAATTTTGGACTCAGTCTATGTGGGTGAGGAATTTGGATTTCATCATATCTTATGAGAACTGTTAGAAAGATTTTTAAATATGATATTTATACAAACTTATTTCCATTTTTATGACCATAATTTTTCAACTAATTAATAAAAGAGAGTAACTATTTATTATGAAGATTCCGTTGTATTCTTAAAAATACAGCTGAGGAGAAAGACAGTTAAAACTACATTCACTAATACGGAGAGGAAGGAAAAAATGAAGATGAAATATGACTGCTTTCAGGATATTTTCTGGCATTTAGTGATTTTTCCTTTATCAAAGATAGTCAGACCCTTGAACAAGAACTTTTAACTTCCTCTTAGCTTGAAAATACCTTAGGCAGGTTGCTTCCTAATCACTGGCTGCAATTTCCCTTTTCTTTTAGTTAGCTTACTTTAGTTAGTGTGCTATTGTTAATCATTTTTCCTTCTTTGAGATGTAAATTATCCCTAATCTAGAAAAATCTCTCAAAAGCCACTGGAAGCTATCTTTTAAAACATGATCTTGAAGAAATTCAAGATAATACCTCTATCTCCCTTGCATGAGGATATGGAGAAAAATTTTGGATAATAGATAATTAGCTAATACCAAGAGCATGGTCACCTTAAACTTTTCTAGACCATTAAAAAGTAAAATGGCTGCATATTAATCCCTGAAGTCTTGAACAAGACTATTTCATTTAGCTGGCTTGGTATAATGTTTCTTTTATTCTATAATATATAAATATTTTTCAAGGTTGTAAAAGAAGATGGAGAGGAAAAGTTAAACAATTAGAAGCCAGACTATTGAGTTATCCAATGAAGTGGTCTATAATGCGTTTATTGTTTACAACATGATTATGATTGGATTTAAAACTGTGACTTTTAAGGTGACTCTTGCAGCGAGGGCATGGTTGTGGAGTCAACAACCTAAGACATACTATTTTACTTACTCCTGATGTAGAAAGCTGATACGAATATAATACTTATCTTAAATATATCAGAAACTTCCTCAGCATACAGAGATTCCGGCATGCTTTTCTTATAGTTTTTAAGAGCATAAAATAGTTTAATATCTTTACAAATTCATTTATATTTTTTTATTTAAATGTTTGCTAAGGCCTATTTTGGTACAAGGAACTGGGAAGTTATAAGGAAATTACATTTCTTTTTACTTATGCTACTATTTCAATTTTATATCTTATTTTCTTCATTTCTGGTTGTGGAAATATTCTGGCTTGACAATGCTGTCACTGACTGCATATTCCAGATAGCCCAAGGATAGTGGCTTAAGTCATGATCTTGAGTTGTGATATAAGAAATGATTTTTATCTTATTTTAAGATAAGCTATGTGTCAATCCTGACATATCATACCTAAACTCTCATTGCCAAAACTAAGGGGAATTTCATCCAGAGAAACTGAAGAGGACATAATTTATTAAACACATATAAATAATTACATGGTGAAATAAGACTTCAATCCTGAAGGAAGGATGGCACTTGGCTAATGGGTACCACAGGAGCATGGACTAATGTCAAGACATCATCCTAAAACTCAGTCCTGTTTCCTCTAGCTTTTGCATTTATCATTTTAGAGATATATAGCATCTGCATATCAGAGTTTGGAAGTGAGGTGGGAGTAGCTATAAATAAAATATGCTAGCTTACAAGTTATTAATCTCATGTGCTATTCTGACCCTGTATAGTGCTTCAGAGAGGATCAGCTGATAGTATAAACTTTGTATACTATTAAATATCTGTTCCCACAAATTTTAATAATAAGCTCTTGTGTTTCTTTGGTTAATTATTCCAGTATTTAGTACATGCATTCTTTTGTTTCAGTGACTTGAAAGATTATAAGGAATAATAGGAAATGTTCACTCTGGGGAAAAATACTTTTAATTTAAAATGTTAAGAAACTGGTGCTCAGCTGAGAAATGAAAAGCATTTCTATTAAATGCAATAAAATGCAAAAAAAGTGCTATAAATCAATTTCAACATACAGCAATTGAAGAGATATAAATTCTAAATTATTGTAGGTAGAGTACCTGAAACATAATACACTCACAGTTTTCCAAGTAAGATTAAACATTAATATTTCTTTATAAGCATCCTAGAATTGAAATGATTTAGAGTCTGGTATTATCACAAAGATAGTCTTAAAGTTTCAATAGAGTTTTACTTATTGCAGATCCCAAACTTTATGTATAAATTGTTATGCATTTAATTATATTCCAAGAGATTTCATTTTGCAAAAGCAAATGTACAATTATAATATTACAAGCAAATTTCTTACATGTTTTGAAAATATGGCATAATCCTTAAATGAGTTTTGGAAATGTGATATAATGATAACCTACTGAAATGCTTTTTCTCATGCATTTTTATGAATTCAGTATCATAACTTTTGTAGCTGAAAGCATAATCCAAACAAAATAAACTCTTCAAAAACACACAGTTCATGAGAATTCTCACATATACTATTCTCTCAGTCGAAGTGAAATCTTTGCAACAATGAGACAGGCATTTTAAATTATGTTACCATGTTTATTGTTTCTAAGTTGAAATGGGCCTTTTGATGATTAAATACTTATTTCACCTCTTTTTACTTATTTACTTTAAGTGTTTAATTGAATAGAATTTTATCTTTTCCTTTTTCTCCACTAGATCCTCTTAGCCACTCTCCCTTGATGACTTCTCATGGAGCCACTCTCAAGTTGATAACTTTTTCTATTATTTGTTACTCTTATGTGTGTATGTGTGTATGTATGTATGTATGTATGTATGTATGTATGTATACACACACACACACACACACACACACACACACAAATTTAGTTTCTTGAGTCAAAGCTACAACTTTGTAGGATAATCACTTTTTACATAAATATAGTTACAACCCCTCATAAAAGATGCCTCTCTTCATAGTAAATGGAGACTATCTAAGCAAAATTCAGCTAGATATGATCAACAGATTATTAGCCAACCAAATGTGTATGTGTGTGTGTGTGTGTGTGTGTGTGTGTGTGTGTAGACACACACATCACAGCTTCACAGTTCATCTATTCATAGAACAATGAAGAAGAAGGGACAGAAAGTTTGTAAGAGCAAGAATTCCGGGAAGTCTTTTGTGAAACATTCTTTCTTAGAAGTGAATATGTAAGCAAGACAGAGGCAATGGAAATATCGGTAAACAGGTTAACACAGAACTGTGAAAATTTTGTAGAGACCTATTCATAATTAAAGATCTACATTTTCATTTCTTTTGAATAAGTTACAAACTTTCAGTTGGCATTTTGAGTAAATTTGCTTTCTTTTCTAATGAACGCTAACATTGTCAGATCAAATTGTTTTGTATTTTATTATTGATTTTAAAGTTTTGCAGATATTGTTTCTTAAAAAATATCCATATTGTACACATTGAGAGAATGACAAAATCCTCATGGGTCCCTAAATATTTAATGATCACTGGCTATATTTGCTTTTCTGACATATCTGCTCCGTTATTTATTGTGCTGTGATACTGAGTTCGGTGGCCTACTTCCTTTCCGTTATGCTCTGCTGGAGAAGTCGAAATCAGGCCTTTCCAGGATAACCTTTGAGCTGTACAGCTATGGCACTCCTTTTCTCATTGGGGTCCTCTCTCACATCTAGAAACCCTAAGAAGCATCACATGGCCAGCAGGGAAGATTATAGGCGCAACTCTTTTCTGTTGGAACCTGTTCAGCAAGCACCTGGGGATTCTTGAAAATACCCCACTCTATGCTATGGAGATCATAGCCTTCAGAAAATGATCTTTAATTGTACCTGGAAGTTCTTCCCCAACACACAGAATAATCAAGTACTGTGTTCTCTTTCTTGTGATAGGACCCCTGGCTACTGCATGTAAGTGGTGTACTGTTCCACTGCATGTGAATCAAGTATCCTGGAACCTCTAGCCTTAAGGAATCAGATACGTTCACTAACAAACCTCCTCACTGCCCAAGACTTATAAATCCTCAGTTCACAAATGAAGGCTTTCTTGCCCTCTCCTGGTCCCGCCAATCCTCCCCCATGACCAAATGAAACTCCACGCGAGACTCCAATAAAGGCAGTCAAGGCAGTGATGGTAGAGCTGACTTGGCAGCCACTGAGGCCCCCTCCATCGTGGCTGCCGTCTGGTGAAGCACCGGCTGGGCATGTGTCTCGCTGGACCTGCCTTCTGTCTGGTGTACAGCTTCAGCCTGCATCCTCTGCAGTGCTTACACAGCATCCTAGCCGAGGAGCTCTAACACTATTGATGACATCATGGGGCTTTTGGAGCTCCAGAGTCTCCACTGTTGTCGATACCACCAATGCCATTCTAAAAGAGCGAGCTGACTGTAACACTCAATGGAAAATTCTTCCCACCCCCTGGCCTAGCGCTCGAGCCTCAGGCTAACTTCTCTAAGTCTGTCCTGAACAAGAAAGGAGACCTTTGATCTTGAGGTCTTCCCGGAAGCAAGCAGTGCCTGCACTGGCCCTCTGGATGTGGAAGCGAGGCCAACTCCGGACGTTGAACTATACCTTTCATGTTGCTGGGGAGTAGGTTCCATGAAGCAGATACTGTGGTAAGAAATGGGAGAACTGACCTGATACTTGGGTCCTCTCTTTCCTTATAGCATTTTTTGAAAGAGATCTACCCAGGTTAGTCTGCATATACAACACCTTAAAATGTTGACAGTTCCTAAATGGAAGATCGATCAAATTCCCCTTTCCTATATCTTAGGAACAGTATGCACATAATTAGTTATCTATTATAGCTGCGTGACCTAGAACCCAAAAGGCGCAAATGATCTTTACCCTTCCAGCCCTACATTTTCCGCCTAGCCTCTGGTAGCCTGTTGTATTATAAACTGAGTGCAATCAGCTTGGTTAGAATGCACTCCTAAGTTACAGTAACAAGATTCTGTGGTGGTTTACACCAGGCTTTCTAAAGCCAACTCTTCTTATTCTGTTTTCTGTCTTTTTTGTCCTCTTCATTCTGAAATCTAGTTTCAACAAAGGTATTTATTAGAATCATGCTTACTGTGAATTTATTCCAAAACTTTAAAGGAGCAGCTTATCTTTTCTTTGAAATGCTAAGTATAAAGGTATGATTTATTTTTAAGCTTTTCTATTCCTCGTCAGTCTTAGCTTCATTATTATTAAACTTTACCTTATGTATGAAATAGATGTTTTCCTAGCAGAGACATCAGGTGGGCAATTTTTGGTGTGATCCACTTACATTTATCCGGCACCGAAATTATCCAATATATTTCCCTGGATGAATAACTGTCTGTTATTCTGGGTTACTACACTAGAGATTTTTGAAGTCTTTAAGATCCATGACTTCACTAAACCCAGGCATGACATAACACCAAGATATTATTGCTATTGATGTGGTTAGACAAAACAGTTATATAATTATACAACTCCTGCACATAAAGCTCAGAACTCCTGGGCATAGGGTGGGGACCATTTTAAGAGCCAGAAAATCAGGAAATGTACCCAGAAATGTGTCTCCTAGAAACTTCAGGGTAGCTATACATATGATATCTCAACAACACAGCTGCATAAACACACCTAAACAAGTATAACACCAATACAAAATGATGCAGTTATGTTTTAATTTCTAAAAATAAAAACATAGTATTGAAAAATAGAAATAACCAGTCCTTTCCATTTTCATAACATGATAGGACGTACAGAGCTCAAAACTTCAGGAAGAAGCCTTTCTTTATAAGTACACTTAATAAGTTGGTGTGTCTCTTTCTTGTTGTCTCCTTGTGGATCATCTGAAGCATGGGAGTTAGTAAACAAAAATGGCCACCACAGTGGTATCATATGTTAAACATCTCAGACAGCGGGTACATCTTTGGCAATAAACAGACTCCAGGAGAGCTTAGAGTGGTACCACCCAGCTGTTGAAGCAGATTAATCATCAAAGTGGCTTCCTCTTTCTTTCGCATTTGGCTTTGTCAGCAATTGGCAAAGCTCCACACAGTAAGAACATGCTGAAAAAAGAGAGAAAGTAATGAGAAATAATTAGACATGGCTTGTGGCCAGCATAAGTCTACTTGAGGAGAGGGGAAGCTGTAGGACACTATTAGACAGGAAAATCCTTGCCCAAAATATTAATGAATATTGCTGGGGAGGGTCAATGAGATTATGCAGTAAAATCATAAATGCTCTTCAAATTACCATTGAATAATGAGTGGCACACATTTCCGAGAAGCCATAATGAAATGGGTTGGTAGCTGAAGAGCTGACATATGGAACTGAGAACCATGAACTCACTTTTTCTTCCTCTTTGACAATTCCCTCATTAATGCACAGCCAGGAAACCTGGAAAATATGTGCCTTCACTGAACTGGAGAGAGATGACAGCACCGTGAGCTGCTTGCTTTGTTTCTCTGTTCTCTATATTAAAATGATGGAAGGGAAGGAGGGAAGAGGCTTCTCTTTTCCCAAGCCCAGTGTTCTGAAGGACTTATTGGACATCTGCTCACCTATTGTTGGTTTTGAATGGTTCCTTGTCATATTGAGAAGTAGAAAACACGAAACAATCACAGTAGGTACCAGGGAGGTTAGATGTTAAGCCAGTATGAGTGGGGCACAAAGACAAACCTATGAAATGCTGTTTCAGCTAGGGAGTTTTTGTTTAATAGGTAGTATTTTCCCAGTTCTAGTTGCTGTCTGAGTTCATATAAGAAAGTCATATGTAGGGGCTGAGTATAATACTCAGTCCTATTGCAGGGACTATAGGATCAAACTACAATTTTGGGAGTAATGTGGGACTAAGAAAATAGAAATATTAATTATGGAATTAATCCCAGAATCCTGAAACCACAGTTTGATATGCTGTGATTTCTATTTATTAATTAGCCCCAATTGATCTAAAAATATAAAAATATTATAAAGGACAGTTTTAATTGTCTTTTATCTATGCAAATATTTGGATATTTTAATATGGTTTAGAATGTAGTAATAGTGGAATATACATATATGTATGTATATATATTATATAGGCTTGGTTTTATATTATATATTTATATTATATTATATATTATATAAGCATAACTATATATTTATTCTTCTAAACAGAGTATTTATTTACGTTTTCAATGTATTTAAAAGTATGCTCACTAATTCAACATACATAGTCTCTGCATTCCTCTATTCCTAAGGCCTCCTTTAGATTTCCTTAGTAAGCAATGCTCCTTACAGAAGGGATTATTCAGATGGTGAGTTCTTTCAGCAGTGTCACTACCTGGGTCATCAGCACAATCAAAAGTAATTTGTAATTAGCATCTCAAATGATCTGAAAAATGAAGGGAACATGTAAATGAGAATGACTCCCAAGGGATACCAGCCTTCCACTAAATGGCTTTCTCAATTTCCAAATATTTAAACAAATATAAATTAAAACATACATTATTAATTTTGTAATGGTTAAAACCATATATTGTGAAATTTTGAGTCTCTCTCTCTCTCTCCCTCTCACACACACCACACACACACACATGAACACACACACAAATTATATATATACACACATAAATCACCCATAAATTAACACAGACACAGACACAGACACACACACACACACTCACACACACACACACACTCATACACACACACACACACACACACACACACACACACACTCACATACGCACACTCAGTGGTGGGAGCAGCAGAGAGGCAGAGACACAGAGAGAAGACTGTGCACAGAACTACAAAGTAACACATTTCTTAATAAATTCTAGATTTTCACAGCAAGTAATCTAATTACTTATTTATTTTGCTCTTTGTCCCCAATTCTCTCAGTTTTAAAAATATTATTTCACAGGCATTGGAGAAAATCTCTTTGATATGTCATCTAATCAACTAAATTTGAAAAACTATCACCTTGGTTATTTATTACTGGCACTGTCATAAAATTGAGGGAAGATAGAAGTCGGGGGACATAATGTCTTAGAGAACATAAGATGTTATGATTTAAGTACATAAGTATATCTTTAATCATAAAAACAGGTAAAAGTACTACATATGTATATGTTAAAATTATTAACATAAAATTTGCATGCATAAAAATAGCATGATTATTGGGTGTGCATTTCTACATTTGAGCATTGATATGGAGGTGAAAGGACAATTTTTGGTGTCAGTTCTCACTTTCTATCTTGCTTGAGGCAGAAGTTGTTTTTGCAGTTAGTTACTAGATTGCTTGTGAGCTTCCTGTGATTTTCCTGACTCTGTGTAAAGGACAAAAACAAATGGAAACAGAGACTTTCAAGCTATTCCAACTCAGCTGCTCAGACCTTCTAGGAAAGCACTGAGGCATCCTCGCAGCCTTCATCTTATGTTCTAAGTGTACAATTTATACCATTAATCATAATATAATTATTCTGAAATAAATCTTATGTGATTACCTTTTTGTATTCTCAGATTGATCGTTTGTATGCAATGAATAATTTTCACATTTTATCAACTTCCTCCAATCTGATACTCCAAATTCTTCTGTTCTTATGAATGACCTATTTATATGCCCCAGATAAAGGAATGGTACAGTACTTAACTCTTTAATACTGTCTTACATCACATAGAATAATAGCCTCACATTATTTCAATGTTGTGTTATATGGCAGGATTTCTTTCATTTTTGTTACTTAGTCATCATTTATAATAAGCATATACTACATTTTCTATATCAAGCCTTTCAACTATAGACAATCTAGCTACTTACATCTCTTGGTTTTTTTTGCTTTTGGCAAACAACTCCTGGCAGCTCACTCATTTTCTCTCTTATCTGAAGGAAGAATTTGGATATGGTTAATAGCCCAGAGCTCTGGATACTCAGGAAAGACTGATTTTCCAATGATTTCCTATATTCTTCCTGATACAAATTTCTTCCAATCTGTATGCTGACTCCACAATAAAAGCCTTTTTTGAGGGACAGTTAGTGGGAAGTAGGCTTCTGGCTATCTCTGAATTCATTGCCATGCAATCAACTATCCACAAAGTTTCAATCAGTAATGTATCACTATGGACCACAGATGCTCATTTCTGACTTTAAAGCATCTAATGATTGTTGCACTTTGTCAGCTGGAATGCTGTTTGGAATGTCATTCCAAAATATTTATCAGAGTGATCTCAAGGATAACTAGATAGTCAGAAATTCAACGAGAAAAAGCAAAAATGTTCCAGATTAAGGTTGAAGAGTAAGAAATGCAGCTTTTACAGAGTGATTGAATTCTGAAGATTTGGAATGGTTGGAGTCAACTTCAGGTAAATGGGCTTCTACGATAATCATAGTACAATTCACAGGCCTGAGGAAGCGATATAACAAGGAGGACTCTGGAGAGGATGCATAATTCTCATCCGGAAGGGCAGATAGAATAGACATTGCAAGCTGTTGAAAAGAGGGAAGAGGACGGTAGCCTATCATAGACGTCTTCTTAAAGACTCCACCCAGCAGGGCGTGGAAGCAGAAGTGGAGTCTCACAGACAAACTTTGGCTCGAGGGAAGGGTGTCTTTTGGAAGAGCTGGGAATTAGAAGGACCTGGAAGGGACAGACAGGAGTCCCAAAAGAAGCCTAGCAGAGTCAAAAGAAAAAAAAAAATTTTGAGCACGCGGAGCCGCTTCAAACTGATGCACCAAACAAGGACCATGTATCAGGGAGGACCTATGCCCCCTGCTCAGATATAGCAGATAGGCATCTTGGTCTCGATAGGCATCCGCTAGTAAGGAGAGCATGCGTCCTCCCTGCCATGGACTCTTGTTGCCTCCTCTTTAATCACTTCCGCTTAGTGAGGTGCTTTACTGTACCACAGAGGAGAGGATGCAAGGAAGTCCTGATGAGACCTTGTAGGCTGTGGCCAGATGATAGGGGAGAAGGGCTTCCCCTCTCTGTTGACTAGGGGAAGGGCATAGGGGGAAAGAGGGAGAGAGTGGAACTGGAAGGAGACTAGGGAGTGGCCTATGATTGGCATGTAAAGTGAGTAAAATTTAAAAAATAAATTTAAGTTTTTTTTTTAAACGGGCTTTTATTAAATAGATTGTAGGTGTTCTGTTTTTTCCCATGAGAGACATAATGAATGCGAAGGAAAAGCCAAGATTCTAAATATTATTTTTAAAATACCTTGTATCATAATTTACTTGGCAATTTGACTGTCCAGCATTTCAGCATTTGGAGACAGATATGGTCAGTCCTTACCAAACACTGTTTGAAGTCTCCTCTATGTGTCTTACCAACCAATTTTGCAAATGTAAAATCAGAAGAAATCAATATAGCATCCGACAAGTTCTTTTCTCACATAAGACTGAAGACACATCCATGGCTCTATTTCACATCTTATAATCTTGAAGATGGCAGGTACATCCTCCTGTAGCCACTTATCACTGTCTGTATTTGATGCAGTCTCTCTAATTAAGCCCAGTTAAGTTGGTGACACTTCAAATGAGAACTCAGCAATGTCCTTCGAACTTGGTGGCTTTTTTTTCCATGACCAATCATCTTCTAAAAATCCATCCAAGAATAAATGTATGCATTTTTTATTAGTTCCTCTATTTAAGAGTCACATTTTTATGCCACAACATATTGTATACTCTCAAAAGTGAATAAAACTGAAGAAAAAAACTGTTAATACATTCATTAATTTTTCAAGGGAAAAACTCAATGTGGGATATTGACATAATCAACTCTCAAATTGTACAACTGCAGTGCATAGTTGACCATTGATTTTACACTGATCATTTTTTAATATGGATGATATTTTATAATGGTATTTTGAAGTGTGATTCTATCCTATAATACTGAAGCCAATCACATTCAATGTATTTGGTGAGGTTTTTCTTCTTTTCAGTTATTCAATTCCTTTCAGTAATGAAAATTAAAGAATAGTAGAAAAGTTGCCCTCAAATGAACAAAATAGGTATTTGTTAATACACATAAGATATCAGAAATAAGTTATTTTTAATTGATATACCTATATTTTCATAAGAATTTAGAATGTTGATATGCCCACTATAATATTTTAGTTTATTTTAAAATGCATTAATAGATTCAAAGTTTGTGTTGAAAATATGAATTACAATATTTTACATTTACTTTAATATAGTTGATAAATAATTGCATCTAGTAGTCCATAAGTGAAAATCCAAATTAACATGAGCAGTGCTACAGGGCATGATAAAGACAAGACTGAACAATAGTCACCTGGATAATCACTAACTGAACATCTTCTTAGACAATTTAATGAGTTAACATTGTACTGTTCTTGTGATCTCTGCATGCATAGGATTATTAATTTGCCAAAATAGCACTATATAAGATTGCTTTTGTTGTTCTTTAGATTTCTGTTTTTATTTATGTTATATATCCACCCAAATGAATTTCTGAGTTGTCTCATTCAGCAACAAGACGTTAATTTGTCAGTTGTGGAAGGAAAAGGCACTTTTCTGAAAAAAAATTGAAGGTGGTTCATCTTTTTGCCTCAAAGTCTTTATCTGGTTATCTTATTTCTTTCTTACATAATGATCATTTTATATGGCTTTGTGTTCCTTTATTTTAACGTATTGTTTCTTTTTCAAAAATGCATTTTTGGTTTTCCTCTATTTAGCTTAATATTCCAAAAGGAAATATGCCAAATGTATCTTCTATTTCTCCTGAATATGTCCTTTGTTCATGATGTGCAATTTCTGGCTCTGCAGCTGTGAAGGTGGATGAATATGGATAATGCTTGTTATGGCTCCACGCTTCATGTTGCTTACCTAACTTGCTGATGTATTTTGAGGATTAATGCCTATTTAAAGTACCTTACTATTGCACTTTCCATTAGAGAGAATGGCTCATACACATTACAAAAATCACCCAGCGGAAATAAAATTATACATACACTTAGAATCCTCCAAACTTGCAGTAGGCTAAATTTTAATGAGACAAACATTTTCTATAGCTATGCTACAGAATTCTTACTGATCAAAAAGAAAAGTTCACATGCCATAAAGAGAAGAATTTAGTGAAAATGTAGGGAGATTTTAATAATTATGACTGTTATTCAAACGGCATTTGATGAACACCATGTTATCTGCCTCTGGATTGTATATTCAGTCAACCTTAAAAAACCTGACTTTTTGCAAAGCCCATATTGCTAATTTCCCCAGATAATTCTACATTCCATTATGAACCACAGATTTAATAGATCATAAAACTACACTAATAACTAGACACTGTGCCTTTTGGCCCCCAAATCACCACCTAGTGACTATTAAAAATAAATGAATCTCATATATGGAAAGTGAATGTCTTGAGCAAACAGCGTATACTGTAAAACACATTTTCTCACTTCCTTGCTATTTCAAGAATAACATTATCTTATTATCAACTTACCCAGTCATAAGCTCTTGGCCAGGTTTATAGTACCCTTTTCATACTACTATCTAGGCTTAACTTCATAACCATGTTGTTAGAAATTATGATCTTTTGAAAACCACTTTTTTCATATGCCACTTTGAAAGTGGATTTTTAATCTCACAGAAAAATATTCATATGTGTGATATGATTCAATTTTAGTAGAAAAGAATGCTAGTGCCAAATTAATATGGCCATGGAAGTTTATACTTCTTCAGTCAAAAAGAAAAGCCAGGCTGAGGACCTGGACCTGTCATGTCTGCCATGCTTTAGTCACCTGATATATTCAGAGCTTCTTCCCCACTAAAAGAACTTCAGTAGGTAAGTTTCCCTATGACCAGCTCACTGTTCTTTGCCTACTTGTGTATAAATAACCATACTTGGTTATATTAAAAATATCTTTTATAGTGAAACATTAATCAATTATCACAGCACATGAAGAAAATGGGTTCCCAATGAGTTTGTGTTTGATGTGACTGAATGTATAAGCCATGATTTATTACAAAACACCATCTGAGACAAAGTGAATACAATTACTAAGATTTCTTTGCATCACTCTTCATGAAGACAACAAGCAAAAAAGCAACTTCTTTTGTAAGGTGGCCTTCTATTCAAAGAAAGGTGTGTAGGTGCCATGTCTTTCAGGATACTATCTAGGAATGTACTGCAGTCTAGTGCCCTCAGAAGAACTGTTGGGTATAAGAAAGAAAATACCACTGGTTAAGAGATATTTTTCTTTTTCTTTTTTCTTTTTTTGAAGAAGAAAACAGAGGGCTTTATTTAACAACTAAAAGTAGCTTTAACATATATAGAATACTTTATATAAGAACAGAATACAGGAAGACCAACAGAGTCAACTAATGTAGACCCACAAAAGCAGGCAACAGACTCTATGTCATGGAAATCTCCGGCTCCCTTGTTAGGGGACCCACAGTTACATATGAGTAGTAGACTTAGCTCCAGTCCATGTGTGCTCTTTTAAGAGATATTTTTCATCTCTCAATTCTCACTGAATGCACTTGCTCCCATGGAGTCACCAACCTTCAGCAGTTGCAGAGGGCCAGCCTTTTGGTAACTGATGACCAGTCTAGAACACAGAAGAAGTAGAAAGGTCCAGTCTCCATAAACTGGGTTGAACTAAACAGATGCTGTTTGGTGAGCAAAAATAAGCAAAGAACCTCAAACCTAAGCTGATATAGTCACATTGAATAGACCTCTCTTCACTTTCCAAACAAAGAAAATAGGAAGGTCAATGCTGAAGACTACAGATTGAAGGAGAGAAACCTGTTCTTTAGGATCTCAAGTATGGGATCAAGTGGTCTAGTGAGAGAACAGGTGATGTTAATTCACTAGAAGAGCAACCACCTGGTGCAGGAGGTTAATTGCTACCAGATGAAAAAGATCCCATGAACAGATTCTGGGAGGAGATAAATAAATGAGCCCAGAACTGGCGGCGGGGAGGATTGAAGACTTGGGATAGATTTGGCTGTTCATCGCTGCCCTTCAAGATGCTCCTAGAGAAAACAGCTCAAGGGAAGGCTTCAGAGCTCTGGCTCCTGCTGAGGCTCTGAGGTCTTGTTACCCCCAGTTCCAGTGGAAGAAATCCTGCGGCTGCGGCCGGAGAATTGTTCCTCGGGACTGATATCCTTAAGGATTTGTTGTTGTATCAATTAATCTTCATTTCCTATTGTTTTGGTAATTCAGGTTATAATTGATGTAGGCTCGGGCAATAAGTTGTTAATAAAATATTTTTGGTTAAGAAAACTGAGTCTACAACAGATGAAATGTCTATTTAATAGAATGAAGATGGTGGCTGCTAAGTTATCAGAGACAGCTCATAGCCAAGTATATGGGAAGAAGCATAATTTTGGGCACCAGTGATGTCAGATTTTGCAAATAATAGTTAGACATTTGATGTGAAATCTTTGCTTCTCTAATGCATAGTATTGAATCTTTGATTTATTTATGTATCGATACCTAAAATTATATGCAGAAATTTGCTTATATCTTGATTCTTTCACATGTATTACAATCAATATCTATGTGTTCCAAGAATATTCACTTACCAGGTACAATGGAGCCATTTTCCTCTTGCTTTCATATCTTTGAAACTTTGAGGTCTTTGAAACTTCTAGAAGGCTACTGAAATAGTTTTATCCATAAGCAGTGTTATGGAGATGTGAGCAGCTATATGAACCCCTGGCAGGATTGGATACATCAAGAAGATTTATGTCATTGGTCACAAAATACATTAACAGTTTCAGAAAGATAACAATATGTAGAAATAACCTAAAAGTATACATTATTTGGAATATAAGTACAAAATAAAAAATTTAAATCAGATTTTAAACAAAAATTTAATGGCTGGCCATGGCGGCACTTGGCTTTAATCTCAGTACTCAGGAGGCAGAGGCAAGCAGATCTCTGTGAGTTCTAGGCTAGCTTGGTCTACAAGGACAGTTCGAGGACACTTGGGGAAAAAAGTATGCTCAAAAGGAGTATTTTCAAGCACTAACTGATCTTTCAAAGTAAAGGGTTAACTAGAAGAAAAATATAAAAGCATACATACTCATATATGTGTGGTGTATTTAACAAAAAATAAAAATAACTGAAAACATGAAATATATAGCACATGATGTATATCAGTAAATAATATAAGAAATTTTGGAATCATAGCTATTTTGATGATACCCTTTTATTTAATAAATGAAACTGTCTTAGTGTTTTCATTACTCTAGCAATTTCCTAATTTGCATCCAAAATATAATATGTAGTAGGGATCTCATACAACCCATAATATGAATGTGATGGGATCTTGGGCACAAAATAAATGACGATTCAATTTTAGTACTTCATATTCAAAACTCCTGGTAGACATAACTCTCATTGTCTCTGAATAAAATTACAACCACGTGAGGCAATCATGTGACCATCTCACTGTACTGAGATTCTAAATGGTCCCATAAGTCTATATAATGTCCATACAAGGACTCATTTAAATAAGAACATATATATTCCTGTAAATTAAGAAACCTAAATTTAAGATTAAATTCATTATTCCATTGATCTGTATTATTTCGATTTAAGATTCCTACAGCTGTAAGAGCCCAACAAAGTCTTTTCCTGTTTTCTTCCACACTTGGCCCAAGAAAAATATGGTTGTGAGATCACTGTGAGAGGACAGGCATCTTATGAAGGGCAGCTAAAGGACACAGCTGATCCCATCCTGGATGGCACACTTTGACACTCTTTTAAGGAAATTTCTGGTCTGGGAGAGTCTGTCACGTACAGCTGATGGTGCATACTGATGCTTCCCCTGGAAGAGTCCCTGCCCCACAAGTAGACATTCATATCTTCTTCAGTTTGAAAGCACTGCTCTTTTCGTATTTCTTTTTCAGGAAATTTAGAGGAAATGTTGGATTCGGGCTTGTTACAAGTTGAGGGGCACATAACTTTAATGTCCAATTATTTTGAGGGATGGGCATACTGTAAAGTATCACAATCTCTATGCGTCGTTGTACATATGCAAATGCCCCATGATAGTTCCATGGGGTTTCCTGGAAGGATGAGTGCCCTTAAAATTGAGGAGATTTAGTAAGACCTGGATCTCGCTAACATCTTCTTTGAATTTTCAACATTTTTCATGATAGTGGAAGCATCTTCTTAGACCTGTGCTGGGACAGTAGGTGGTTAGCTCAGATCACCTCACCGCACATCCTACCTTGCATAGAAGCTCTGTTCCATTTTGGGAATTTTGACATAACTTGCCACCCATTCGTTTGGTTGCTACTCTATCTCTTACTAAACATAAAGCTTGAAGCCAATTTAGTTATATGTTATTTGAAATTCTCATATCTATGAATTTAGAAGGAATTTTGTAGAGCAGAAACATTAAAGATTGCTAAGTAGAAAAATATAAAGTACATTAGAACTGAGACTTTTTGATAAAAATATTGAAATTTGTAGGTTTTGATGAAAGTTTTCATTATAAGAAACTGCTTCATCAAGTGGTAGAGGAAAATAATAACTTATCTGACTCATGAAAATTAACTTGTATTTTTTAAAGTCATCTATGAAGTCCAAGGAAAAAACAGAAAGCTTCAAATGGTGAAAGTTTCTAAATACTTAAAAATTGTGTATGTGCAGAAATTCAAAATTATAACTCCATTAATATTAGAACTTACTTATGTTTATTATCATTTATTATATTTTCTCTCCTTTCCATTAACTTCCCCTTATCTGCTTTCCTATCCACCTATCTATTCATTATCTCCTCTATTTCTATATTGAAAGTAGTTACAAAAAAATGGGACCCACCTACTGAGATAAAACACTCATTTTATGGTGCTATTTAAAGGCTTCTGCAGCTTTATACATATTACTTCATTAATTTTCACAATATCCTGTGAAGTGAGTAGGTGGAAACTATTTCACATTTTATGAGTAGATAAAGCTAGGTAATGTAAACTTACAGAAATGTTTATATGGGAGTGAAGTTTAGAAACAAAGTACCTTTTGGTAAGATGTAGACTGTAACTTGTCTCACTTTATTCTTTATGGGTTGTAGCTTATTAAGACATTCTTGAAACATTCATAAATTAAAATGTTTTTCTGAAGAAATGGAAAATCTTGTGAAATATAGTGGTGTTTGTCATAAAATCACTGTAGGAATACAGTTTGGATATTTTAGTTTGGTCAAGGGCTTCCTGGATATTCCTGTTGACCTTCGAAGATGGTGTAATTTAACTTTTTATTGAGTAAGGTATTGTATTCAATGCACTGCTTCAAAACCCAAACATTTTACCATTTTTCAATCCAGAACTGCAAAATAATCAGAGAAAATAGCAGCTTGGGGAATAAGAGCAGTGCAGTAAAGCTAGTGCATGGAGCTCAAAGAGGAAGAATCTATTCTGAAATAACATTATTGGCATGACACAGATTTGATAAAGTTTGTAGAAAACTTTCTGGAAAGGTCCTTGTTGATGATTTATCATGGATGTTCTTCATTTCCTCTTTTTGTCTGCACAGGTAACAATATTCCTTACCCTTCTGAAATCTTTACAAATGATTTTTACTGGTCTTCTCATTTTGCATGGATTGCTTCTGTCCTAGCTTTGATTTCCTCCCTTTTCCTTCCATGCTCATTTCTTACTAGTTTTATCATTGGTTTTCAAATGGAAACATTACGTTTGAAATCAAGTTTAGTTAAAGATATTTAAAGTTCTTTTGCTTTATCTCTTTCCTCTTGAATCTTGACATAATCCTGTAGAATACACATGTTGGTACATTTAACACTCTAGGGAAGATCTATGCAGCCAGGTCACACTGCACATTAGGATGATTTCTAGTTCCAATATGTATATTAATTTAGTTTTTCTAAACCTCACAAGAGCACATTGGCTTCAACAATAGAATTTTATTACATACAGACAGAGATAGTAGAAACATGAGACCAAGCTATTGATGAGTCTGTTTTCATTAGACGCCATCCTTGGCTCATAGAAAGCCATCTTCTGGGCCTTCTTTTGTCTTTATGTCATAATCTGCTATAATGGTACTTATTATGTATAATTAAGGTTGAGTCACATGACCTTATTTTTCTTCCATTTCTTAAAGTCCCTATCTTTAAATACAGTGACATACTGAATTACCAGTATCATATATTTTGATGGTGTATAATCACATCCTTAATGAAGGAAAGAGATTAATATTTTTATTAATAGGATGTATTTTTATATATTCTATTATTAAGAAGAAACTTTGGGACTACTTTAGCCCTAAGATTTTCATGAAATTCAGGAAATTTAAATAATTAAGTGGAAATATTGTAAAGCTAGAGGATCAGGAATCTGTTTATGAGATAGTGTCTCCTACGGATGTCAGAAGCCACACCCACAAAGCTTCATTAACATGACTGCCTAAACAGGAGATGAACTAAGGATGATGCAAATGAACATGTTAAAGCCAACTAGGGAAAGACCATGAAGCATTAAACCGACCCTAAAAATTCTAGTGGATACTCAGGTATGTTGTAACAGAATTTAATGCCAAATGTCAGCCCTAAAAACATAACGACTAAGAAGGATATATTTAAGAATGTGTATCTATGTATAGATACATATATTTAGGTAACAAATATTAATTTGAAAGAGTCCATAAATTTGAAAGAAAGCAAGAAATGGTTTATGGCAGTGTATGGAGGGAGGAAAAGGAAGGGGGAGATGAATAATATCAAAAAGTATCAGATAATTTTTAAAACTTTTATATCATTGCCCATCTGCCTTTCAGTGTAGAACAGCCGCTAAGAACTTCCTCTAAATCTAAAACAAAGGGCAATGTAGTCCATGATGCCTATCTGATGATAAACTGTTTATATTTCCTCCACTTTGTTATAGACAGGGTGGAATAAGATACTGTCCTTAGAATAAGATTGCTCAGTATCTTTAGTGGAATTAAATAATGCATGAAGCACTACAGATTGTAATAATAAATATGCATTAGAATCTCTGTGTAAAAACACAGCAGAATAAACTAAAATTTTATAGACAATAACACATTATATTGCCTGGAGAAATATACAGTGGTTATTTTCAATTTAGAAGAAATATGACTCCAAGTATTTTTTTATATATTAATTTTATATTTTAAGTATTTTCCAACTTCTAATTAATTCACTGCCTTCCCTTTTTAAAATATTCTTTCCATTAATTTATTTTCTATTTATCTTTGTAATTTGTATCATTAAGCCCCACAGTTACAGTATTGTATGGCCATTAAAATAATAATGTCAGGCTGGAGAGATGCTCAGAGCTTAAAAGAACTGGCTTTTCTTCTAGAGGATGCAGTTTTGATTCTTAGCACCAATGTGGTGGCTCACAAGTGTCTGTTACACCAATTCTGAAGGATATGGAAGCATTTATTTGTCCAGGTTGGCACCAGACATACATGTGACATTGCCATGCATGCAACAAAATTAACCATACACGTAAAAATAAAGTTATAGCAAAAATAATTAAAAACAGAAATGTTCTTATGACATTTTGTTTAAACATCTGTAGCCAATACAGCCAATACAAAATACAGCCAATACAAAAGTGCACAACATATGGCTAGGCATCTTAAGACAAGCACAAGGTGATATAAACAAGCGACTCATTAACAGTGGAAAGGAAGCTTCTTGTGAATGCTCATCTATACTTTTTATTGTATAAGATACTGCTGCTCATGAAGGAGATCTTGAAAAAAAGGCTGAACCAATGTAACCTTGTGCGTCACGGTGACCTAGGTAGTTATATTTTTAGTATTCTAAAGGCTCCACTCTCTTCTGTTGATTAAAATTGGATTCAGAAACATACTTTATAAGTGTAGATACAAAGATATTTGAATAAAAAGATTATTTTATATTATTAAAAATATGTGAATGATTTATTTGTTCTTGATACCATAACTAATGTTGTTGGATAAATAATATAATGCTTTTCAATTTGCACTTGCTATTGTCTAAAATATGATAGAATAAGTTGTGTAATTATTCAAAATGCAAAACATTTACTTAAGAAATAATTTTGATTTATTTAATTTAATCAAACCATCTTTATGTATCAAGGGAATAAATTTTTTCTCCAGTGTTTCTAGCAATAACATATAGAGAGAAATGGATGCTTGCCATGCTTTGACATGGCACTTTGTGTAGCTCTTAGGTAAATCTGGAAGTTAATATCTGAAATGAAAATAACATGATCCTAAATCTAAAATGTGCATTTCACAAACATAATTAGTTGTAAATATTGTATTTTTATGTAAGTAATATTTCAAAAAAATATAGAAACTAATAGTTGTTGTCATAACAATTTTCTGTACTCTTCCTGGTCTACAAAGTGAGTCCAGGACATGAAGAGCAACAGAAAGGAAAACCATGTCTCAAAAAAAAAAAAAAAAAAAAAAAAAAGAAAGAAAGAAAAGAAAAGAAAAGAAAACTATGTCTTTACCACTTTTTCCAATAAAACTTCATAGCAACAACACAGCAAACCATTTATTTTCATTGGTGCATAGTTATAAAACTATTTTCAGTACATACACTAACACATCTGGGATGTTCAGTATAAACACTGCTGGGACATGACAAAGAAACCTTACTGTTAAAGTCAATGATATCTTTATGCAGTTCCAACTGCATGATACAATGAATACTGTAAGATCTAGGAAGAGAGTGAAAACATTTCAGAAATTGGAGATAGATTGACAACTTGTGTGTTAGTTTCATAAGAATTGCACTCTTCTATGTACAATTTATAAAAATATCTCAACTTGACTGTGTGGAAAAAAAATCACAGAAGCCTGGCCTTTCGTTTGCCACACAAGTTGCCTATAAAGCAATGGATTGATTTTAATTTGACCCTGGCAGCGTTTGGTACCCTCTGAGGTATTACTCCTGCACTCTTCCAGGCCTTTTCCTTGAACTCTGATTTCGGACAGTAACCTCCTTCTAAAGATTTGTCTCAGGGGCCTGAAGCAAGCTGTCAGTCATAACTTTTCAGGCCGTGACCGATATGGAGTGTCAAATCAAAACCTTTATTCATTTTTACCAATTCTATCTATTTAAAAAATACAATCCTTGTCTAAAAGTCTATATTCTATGGACCTTGGACTTTGTTTGACAAAAAGAAAAACTTAAGCAATAAAAGCAATACTGTTTTTCCTAATTTAATAATAATATTATAAGGATATGGAATTATATAAAACTTGCACATGATTCATGATTATGCCTCATTTATGTCAGAATTGTATATTCACATGACCTTAAAAATTACTGAGACATTGGCCATTTCTGAAATAATTCATTATCAGTGAACTAAAAGATATATTATTAACTTAACAGTCTAGTATGTACTGAATACTCTAAATTCTCCTATACTGTTTCAAGTATATTATTTATGTGTGTGTATGTGTATTTTACTTTCTCCCATTTATTTGACATTATACATTTTATGATTGTTTCTTTGTGATATTTTCTTGCTGCTTGCCTTTCTCAATATTTATTCACCTATATTGCCTAATAAAAAGTTCCATATAACTATTTTAAAGAACACTGTGCTTATTTAATTTTAATATTGACACCGATTGAACCATTTGGGTGGTATTCTCTAGAAAGGTTTTCTATATACTATGAATATTAAGATGGTTTATTGTCAGCTGTAATTTTAAATGTAGTGATCAACTGATAACCTTATCATTTTAGTATGTTTCTGTTCTAGTTTGTTTTTTTCCAAGATATATATTATTTTATTAATTTGTTCTTGTTACATCGCAATGGTTATCTCATCCCTTGTCTCCTCCCATTCTTCCCTCCCTCTCATTTTTCTCTTATTCATCTCCCCTATGACAGTTCCTGAGGGAAGATTTCCTCCCCCTGTATACGCTCATAGGGTATCAAGTCTCTTCTTGGTAACCTGCTGTCCTTCCTCTGAGTGACGCCAGGTCTGCCCCTCCAGGGAAAATGGTTCGAGTACCAGGAAACTGGGACAGTGGGGAGGACATCCTATTGGGACTCTAGATGAGACAAGCATGGGAGAAATAGCAAAGTAGAAGGATCCAGAGGGTCCTAGAAACCTACAAGTAGAACATTATGATAGGCAGATTTGGGCCCAGGGGTCCCGCTCAAACTAAGGCACCAGCCAAGGACAATACAGGCTGTAAACTTTAAACCCCTACCCAGATCTAGCCAATGGTCGGAACATTCTCCACAGTTGAGTGAAGAGTGGGATATGACTTTCTCACATACTCTGGTGCCTCATATTTGTTCTAGTTTGTTTTATATTACTGCGATAAACACGATGACAGAAACAACTTAAGGAGAAAAGTGTTCATTTGGCTGACAGGTCTACTCAAAGGCTCCTCCTGGACACCAAGGCAGGTACTCAAGGCAGTACTTAAGACTCTGGAAATAAAACTGATTTAGAACCATAGAGCAATGAGTTCTGTATTACCTTGTTCCTCGTTGTCCATTGCTTACATAGCAGATGTTTTGAATATACATACAAGTCTTTAACAGCATTCCTTGAACCTCTGAATGTGCCTTCATTTCTGCTCTTCTTTTAATACCAAATTTTGTGCTGAAAAATTGGTTTTCATACAATATCTTCAGATCATGAATTTCCCTCCCATGCCTTCCACAGCTCTTTGCCATTTCCTAGCCTATTCAGTTCGATGTTCTATGTCTCCCTCAGGCTCTACGATCAACAATTATTAAATTTGATCTCATGAAACTGAGAAGCTTTCTATGGAAAAGGACACTGTTAACAGAACAGAAGAACAGTCTAAGACTGGGGAAAGAGCTTCACCAACCCTACATCCAACAAAGGGCTAATATGCAAAATGGATAAAGAATTCAACAAAATAAACACCACCAAAGCACATAACCCAAGTAATGAATGGAGTTCAGAGCTAATCAGAGAATTCTCAACAGAGGAATATCGAATTGCTGAGAAACACTTAAATAAATGCTCAACAACCCTAGTCATCAGGGAAATGTAAATAAAAATGACTCTGAGTTTCCCTCTTACATCTATCCTAATGGCTAAGATCATTGACTCAAATGACAGCACATTCTGGAGAGGACTTTGAGAAAGGGAACACTCCTCCATTGCTGGTGAGAATGCAAACTTGTACAACCACTTTGAAAATCAGTCTGACACTTTCTCAGGAAACTGGGAATATCTCTACCTCAAGACCCAGCCATACCCCTCCTTAGCATATATATATACATACTCAAATTGTGTCCACCATACAACAAGGACATGTGTTCAACTGTGTTCATAATAGTTTTATTCATAATAAACAGAATCTGGAAACAATCTAGATATCCTTCAAATGAAGAATGGATGAAGAAATTTTGGTGCATTTACACAATGGAATAGTACTCAGTTATTATAAACAAGGATATATTGGATGGAACTAGAAAAGATCATCCTGAGTGAGGTAATCCAGACCCAGAAATACATGTATGGTATATTCTCACTTATAAACAAACAGGATAACCACATTACAATACAGAGACTGATTCACCATCCAAAGACCATGTATTATGTGAAACTAGACCCTCTTTCTAGAATTAGTGGATAGAAAGCAAACAGGAAAACAAACAAAACCCAAACAAATATGCATTAGAAAGAAAGAAAGAAAGACAAAAATAAAAGAAAGCAAAACAAAACATAACAAAGAATTACACATAGAAGGTACAACCAGTACCATCTACTCACAGCAGCACAGCTAACAGTGGCTTATGTTTACCACAGCAATCAGTAACCAAAAATAAAAATGAAATAAAACAAAACAACAAAAACAATACTCAACAGACCTCCCTATAACCTCATTTGACATGGGATTATTTTTATTGATATTATTTCTTCCATAATAAATTTAGTTTTTTCAAGTTGACTAAAAACTAACCAGCACAGGTACTAAATCCATAAAAGACATGTTAATGAATCTTAAACAACAAAAAGATATAATTATTTTTGAAGTCATGTCATTAAAATAGTTGTTTAAATGTTCATTTCTCATAAAATAATGTATTCATATTACCTCTAGCTTAGTTTTCTAGTTCACTTTCAATAGCATAGAAGAACATAGTGGTAATTTTATATACAGTAACTTACAAGCATAAATGTTCAATAAATGGAAAATACTATCAGGGATTATGAAAATGTAATGATTTTCTAAAAGTGATTATTCATATAAAAGTAAACATTCATGATATCTCTACTCAGTCTTAGGCACTCCACCTTACCACAAGGACACTTGTTCAACCATGTTCACTGTAGATTTATTCATAATAACAATAAGAACCTATTAGCCTCTCAATATAAGAATGAATACTATGTAAATATATATATATATGAGAGTATTAGTCAGCTGTCTAAAATATATCACATTATGATATCTGTGGAGAAATGAACACAACTAGACAAAAAAAATGTATAGTGAGGTAATCCAGACCCAGAAAGAGAAATACAGTATATATTTACTTATAAGTAGATATTAGCCATTAAAAGAATGATAATCAAATTACAATCCCTATATTCAGAAAGTTTAGCTAAAAAGGATGGTTCTAGGGGTACACAAGGACCTACCTGCCAAGTGGATATAGAATAGATTTTGGGGGTCTACTGGGGTCCAATGGAGACAGGAACTTGAAGGATCAAGACAGGAGGAAGGCAAAGAAAGAGAGTACAAGGAGAGACAGCTGGAATTGGAGGGACATTTGTGGAGGTTGTTGGTAAACCTAGTGCAGCAGAAATTTGCTGGAATACATAAGGATGAATCTAGTGAAGACGCCTTATAATGGAAAATAATGAGTCTCACCTGGCCATCTCTTGTAGCTAGACAAGTTTCAAAGTTTCCAGTGGTAGGACTGAGTTGTTTTTGGCTTTGACTAAGCGGGTCCCATGGATATCTTCAAACTGCCCAGGTTTATGCTAGGACAGGGGGATGCTCTCCACAAAATAATCGTGTCCTGTTACTGAAGGCAACATCTGCACAGTTCACTGACTGTAGAGATGTCCAGCTACCTACATGGAGCCTTCATCCCTCTGTTCTAGTCTTTGGTGTGGGAAGGTATTCTGTAGGCTACTAAAAGAGAAACACAGACACAAAATTGATACAAAACCAGTGGCCCTACTGCCTGAAAATTGTACTGGGGAAATGATGGTACAGAATTTGCAGAAGTGGCCAAACAATGTCTGATTTAAATTGAGGATCACTCTAGGAGAGGTAGTCCATGCCTAACACTGTGTGGATGGCCAGGAACCAGAATTATCCATAGGGTTACTATAGAACCAACAAGTATGACTGGACTAAAAAAACAATGAAATTATTTCTAATGATATTTTGCTATACTCATAGATTGGTACTTTGTCCAGTCATTCAGAGAGGCTTTCAGTGGCAGCAAATGGGAGTGAGTGCAGAGAACCACAGCCAGATATGCACAGAAAGAATCTAATTTGGAGATTTCCATAGAGTCTCTCCCCTTAGAGTTTGTAAATCGGGTGGAAGGGTGGGACAGAAAGATCATAAGGAGTCAGAAGGGATGGAAGGTGTCAACAGAACATAGCCCACTAAATCAACTGAAGCAGCAAGCAAGGGTTTGAGCCAGGTCTTCTGCTTATATATTGTAGCTATTAGTTTGATGCTTTTGACAGAATATTAACTGTGAGTGTTGGTGTTTCTGCTACTCTATTGCCTGTTCTTAAGACTCCTTTCATACAGCTGGGTTGCCTTGTCCAGCTTCCATGTGAGGGCCCTGGTCTTATTTTATTGTATTTCATCATTTTATCCTTGGTTATTTTCTCTCAGAGACCTGTTCTTTCTGAAGGAAAGAGACTTGGATTTTATAGAAATGTATTTAGCTAACAGTTGAAGAATAGTATCACCAATATAGTAAACTTAGCATCTAAAACCCTATGAAGTTAGAACCATGTGATCATAAATTATTACTTCAAATGTACTGTATTAAAATGTATACAGTTTGATCTGAACACAGATGAGGGAAGAGTGGATCCATGATAGGAGGGAGGTGTTGTGGGGAACTGGGAAGTGGTAATGAAAGGAAGGAAAAACTGTTGTTGCAATGTATTGTGTGAAAGAAGAATCTACTTAAAAGCTGTTGGTTAGAAATGCAAGGAATAAACATGTTAAATTTAGGAGGTGTGTGTGTGTGTGTGTGTGTGTTCTGAAATACAAATTTTCAGAAGATTCTATGTTTGCAAATGATTGTCTCGTATGACGAGAATTAGGCAATTACCAAAGAGTACAATGGCACACAATCTAACTGTCTTAGATTGTAATTACAAAGTTTCAGAAGGTGACATTTTCCAAGAAGCAGCTATTGACACTCATATAAGTGGCACAGGCAAATGAACCAGGACAGGAGATAATACAATAACCCACTCTAAGAAAGGTTGCATATGGAAGATTAATGCTTTTGTAATTAAGAGTATTTTATTAATTATTTTGTCAACTACAACATCCTGACTATAGTTTCCCTTCCGTCACTCCTCCCTGTTCCCAACCTTCCCATCCCTCAGTTCCACTCCTCCGTTTCCATTCAGGAAGAGCAGGTTTCCCAGGGACGTCCTTTGGATATAGAAATAGAAGTTATAATAAGTATAGGCAGAAACCTCATATCAAGGCTGGATAATGCAATCCAGTGAGAGGAAAAATATTGACAGGTTGTTGCGGATCCTGCTTAAGGTTTCATTGTGATACAGAGACATCTATATAGTTTAAGCCTATAGACATTTTTGCTGGACCAGTCTGTCAGCTAGCTATGAATTACTTAGCCCAACTTCTCCAGTACTCTGTCTCTCCATGTAGTTCTCACTGCCTACCTCCCAGCTCTACATGTCTCCTTCTGCATCGGTACTTTTCTCCTTGAGTCTCCCTGTGTCTCTAAGTATTTCTATTTGCCCAGAAGTACCATCCTATTTCCTGCCCCATTCTGGTGACTAGCATTTATTTGTGTGCAAAGCCACATTCCTAATTCAACTAATAGGCTGGGACTGATACCTTTCCCATGGCAGCTTGTCTTACTTTTAAAGGCAAGTGAAGATGTGATATTTACGTGTCCTGCTAGCCTCATTGTTTCAAATAACAATTAAGGACGCACCTTTTCATAGCCAGAAAATACAATATTTATTGGTTACTCCAAGAGATAAGTGTCCCAAGAGCAGGCAAAAGAGTCAGAGACACCACCTACTCCCACTTTTAGAAGTTCCATAAGAACACCAAGCTACACAACCAAAACATATATGCAGAGGACCTATCGAAGAACAATACAGGATCCTTGACTGTACATTTAGTTTCTGTGAGTTCCTATGAACAATGTTTATATTAAAGCCTGAGTTGTAAAAAGAGAAAATATGATTCACCATCTTCTCATAGTCCATTTTATTATTTTATAATTCCACCAAGAAGAAAAATATAGATAATGAGGTTTGATATCTTTGACTCACTTATTGAGAAAATAGTATAAGGGAAAAGTTTGATAGTTTCATTATACTATATTGCTGTAGCATTTTTGTCTGTATTTATCCCAAAATACTTATTGGTTTATACTTTGTAATATCATTTCGCTAGTTGTTTATCTGCACAGAAGCAGTTAGAGACTTAAATTTCACCAGATTATTGGTATGGCAAGATCATCTGGAAGAAATTCTATTTGAGTATTTGTTGGTGATTACTGATTATTGTGAATCTCTGTCATGGACCATTGAGGACTCTATGCCATCTCTGACTCATTTCGTGATCTCATCTTTCTGCTTCCCATACTGAGAACATGCTTGTGGCCTTGGGAATTGAACTACTTCACAATGCTTATGCTCTGAATCCATGAACCAAAATCAATATTTCCTGGTCTAAATTGTTTGGTATTTTGATCACATCGATGCATTGATGAATGAGATTTTAATATACTGATCATAAAGCTTTTCACATATCATAATATATTGGCAAGTTGTTGGTTGACTAGTGAAAGTTTATATCAATTAATGAGCATCTGTGGATTTTATAGAAACTCTTTTAGCTAACAGTTGAAGAATAGCATCACTAATATATTAAACTTAGCATCTAAAATCCTACAAAGTTAGAACCATGTGATCATAAATTATTACTTCAAATGCACTTTATTAAAATGTATACAGTTTGATCTGAACACAGAATTTGTGGGTGAAGGACTCAATTTCCTATCCCCATTGTGTAGATGAATTAGGTAGAGCTTCGTGCCAACATCCATAAGATGGTCAGATGCAGAAATCTGCACCACCTAACAATAGTGAGCATTTCACTTTCAGTTTTGTTCTTATCCACCAAAACAAGTTTTTCATGCCATGGAGACAATACTCTTAAATTTGACTTACTCTGAAAAGCATTTACTTATCCCATAACTGCTTGAATACAAAGGGGAACTGAATAGCAGGCTGGAAACCTGAGATTTCCTGACAGGCACAGGCTTGGCAGTGATCAGAGTGGCTATCAGCAGACACTTCTTCTTCAAGTGAACAAGACAATGTATGATAATGCTATTTCACTGACCTTAACCTGCTTCCTGCCATGGGCTTAAATTAGTCAGAATTTTTGTCAAAATAGTGAAAATCTCCATGGTATAAAACTGCACAGGAATAACCTGTACAAAATATTGTAAGCTTAAGTAGAGTTTGTTGAAGAAAAGTGCAGTGTGTTCGACTTCATTTTTGAAATGGAAGAACAGGGAGTTTGGGGGGATATCTTTTGTTCTGATGTGGATAAAGAAATCAGATTCAGGTAGAAATATTAATAACTTCTTATTCCTGTATGTGCTTCGCTCAGGGTGACATTTTTCATGCCAGACTCTAGCTAGCAAGCTTATCTCTGTGTTTTGTAATCATCAGTTCTTGCTGGATTTATAAGATGGCCCATAGTTCTTAGTGATCAATCATGACAAAGTACAAACATGACATTCCGTATTGGTGAGAAAAGTACATAAGCCTGCTGTTCACTTCAAAGCTTATTGCTGTGTTAATATCTTGAATGCTTAGTGTTAAATTTTCATTCTCTCAGCATTCAATATCATGTTAATTGTAAATAACCTGTATACATATATTCTTTCCAGAGAACATCTATAAACCGAATGTAAATACTCCATGTTAGTTATATAAAGACACATCTGAATGATATACAGTATATTATCATAGCATATAGTTTTGGACTTCTTTGCTTGGAGCATTATTTGAAATTTAAATTTGGAGCAACTTTCCGAATTAAAGCTAAAACATGCAGATGGCTCAAATTCACAGAAACAGCATTCACTGGTTTAAAATAAATGTGACATTTTATATTTGATTTTTACTACAGTTTATCATTTGAAGTGTGTGTACTTAGCTTGATGGTGTGATTGCCCTCTTAATGAGAAGGACATTTAAATTCCATGCATATGTATACATCTTTAAGCAACATTTCACTTCTGCACTGCCTTGTATTAATTTCTGTGTTTGTGGGTGATAGTCACTCTGCACATCATGTTTTTGCTACCAAGGATATATTCTCTACATGATGTAGAAATTTGATAACTTACAAACATAGCTGCTATTGTTGAAATCCTGATGACATTAGTCAACTATCATCTCCCTATCGTAAATGCTGTTATAGTTTATTGTCACGTATTATGGTTTACTACAAGAATTTTGCCTTCTGTATATAATATAGACATTTTAAGACAGAGTTTAATAGTGGTTGATAATATTAAGTTAATATGAAGTTATACTTTAGCTGAAATGCTATAGTTTAATTCTGACTTGATTTAGTTTTAAATGTAGCAGTATTTCCCAAAATAATAACTTTACATTCCATTTGTCATTATAATAATGACAGATAACATGTACCAAGAGAGAAATCAGCCTTTATATAATTAATAGGTTCTAAATATTTTTACCATTAATTTCTTTATTAGAATGTTTTAAATTAATTTCACCGTTGTCTATTTAAAATAAACACCTACACTTCGTGACAAGACTTTTTCTCTACCAATACTCATATTTAATGTTTTCTGCTTCATAACCAAATTCATATATTTATATGTGTAAATTTAAAAGCCTTGTTCATATAAAACTCAAGGCTATTTTATGTTCAAGCAAATCATAAATTGCATTTCTTAACTATTGTACGTTATCAAAATATTTGCAATATTAATCTATTGTATATGATATATAATACTGCTTTGTTATATATTTTAAAACTTAGGTTAAGACTTTCAGGGGACATGTTCCTTGGAATAGTGTCCAGATATAAGTGAGTTTATACCATTTGACTCTTTCTGCTTCCGCGTTAACTCACTCATTATGATCATTTCTAGTTCAATCCATTTGTCCACAAATTTTGGGAATTCTTTATTTTTAATAGCTGAGTAATATTCCATAGTGTAAAGGTACCACAGTTTCTTTATCCATTCTTCTACTGAGGGACACTTAGGCTGTTTTCATGTTCTGGCTATTATGAAAAAGGCCGCTATGAACATGGTTGAGCATATGTCCCTGTTGTGTGCTGGAGCTTCTTCTGGGACTGAGGGGAGGACATCCTATTGGGACTTTAGGTGAGTGAAGCATGAGAGAATGGGGAAATAGAAGGATCCAGAGGGTCCTAGAAACCTACAAGAAGAACATTATGATGGGCAGATATGGCCGCAGGGGTCCTGCTCAAACTATGGCACCAGCCAAGGACAATACATGCAGTAAACATCAAATCCCGACCCATATCTAACTAATGGACAGGACATTCTCCACAGTTGAGTGGAGAGTGGGGACTGACTTTCACGTGAACTCTGGTGCCACATATTTGACCACATCTCCTGGATGAGGAGGCCCAGTGTCACTCAGAGGAAGGACAGCAGGCTACCAAGAAGAGACTTGATAATCTAGGAGCATACACAGGAGGAGGACGTCCTCCTCAGTAACCGTCATAGGGAGGGGAATAGGGGTAAAATGGGAGGGAGAGAGGGAGGAATGGGAGGGTACAAGGGAAGGGATAATTATTGAGATGTAAAATGAATGAATTAGTTTTAAAAAGTGTAAAAAAAAAACTTAAGTGACCTTAATTCCTGTAAGTAATGTATCTCTGATATCTTGGGCATATTCATTATTCTAAGCAGATGATTTCTACCAAAAATTGCTTGAATGTTGCTTGGAAAGATCAATTTTGTCTTTAGCTATTTATAAACAACCTATCAATTTTCTTCAATCCATTTTGTAACCTTATAACAAAGTTAAATATCCATGCCCTTCCAGTTAACCTGGAATTCATGAAGCAATTCTCTTTTATTATCCGAATATGCTTACCCAAGTTACTCTTATGTAAAGTTATTGAGGATGATATTGCTGTACTATACACATATAGAAGCAGGGGTCATAAGGTTTGTTAATAAGAGGAATTGGTGATACCAGGTCAAGGGATGGAGAGGAGAAGCCAAGTTCACACTGACCACAGTGAAGTCCATGGTCTCCTTTGATAAAATGGATTTTCATAGGTGGATAACAGCAGCCCTCAAGGAGATTCTCCATTCTTATGTTTTCCTGTTTTGTCCTCTGAATGGCATGCTCTTGTATCCAACATGCTTTGAATTCTGTCTGAAGATCATTATTAGAACTCCATGACTTTTAATGTTTCCAGGCAATTTCCTCAGCCTATTATATTTTCTTTTCTAGTTGGTGGAATTTCATTTATCTTTCAATATCCAGTTCAAAAACAACTGTGACACTTTTTAAAATTGCCATAGCAGATTAAACTACTTCTCCCTATGACCTCTTCTGGATATTTAATAGTATATAGTTTTTAAAAAGTCATTCTATTGATTGCAGCTACTGTTTTTTTTTTTTTAACTTCCCAATCAAAACTGTAGTATCTTAGGGATGGGAGACTTTTTGAATACCAACCACAGAAAACTGAGTCTACACATTAATAGTACAACATTTATTTTAATCTGTTAACATAATTATGCATGTTTAATAAGGCTTCATTCTAATATTTTGGGTATGTATGTATAGATACATATATAAATAAACCAAGAGGATTACTTACAGAATGTCGTCTTTGTGCCTCTCGCTTATTGAAGCAACACAATTTTTACCTTAAAAAGAATAAGAAATGATTCATTCTGAAACAAAGTTTAGGTGAATATACAGACAGACGTCATTTTTCCATGAGGCTAATTCTAGTCTCATTACTTTTTTTTTAACATAACACATAAACTCATAAACAAAACACTTTTTAAATGCATTTGGGGCATAGTCATTGACAGGTTATAGACATCTGTCCTTATTTTTAAAGCTGGGGGGCATATTTGCATATTTCATGGGATACATCTAATTGTTTCAAGGATATGGGTTCTATACAGAGGTAAATAATACAAGAGTATTTAAGTGGGTTAAAAACAGCCCCTGATGATTAGTAACCAGATCAGCCAATCAGCTTTGTCGGTAGAGCTCCTGTTAGGAGACCTGGATTCACACAATTTTCATTCTGTATCAGAATATTGTTTGGTTAGCTAAAGTGTATGCAAACCATTCTAGGAACATTTTTGCTTTGAAAATAACAATTTTAAAAAGCTGTATTAAATACTTTCTAATTGTATAGTGTTGGGAGGCAGAATGGAAATAGATTGGAGACTATATGTTGATATTTTTGATGTGTTAAGAAATACGCCAGGTTTGTTTTCTATTCTTTCCTAAATGTTTTTCAAGGTTGTCCTGCAAGCTGGTTAACAAAAGCCTACAATGTTGATATTTAAGGGCTGCTGATTGCTGGCAGCAAAGAATTCCAACTGTGCTGGCATCCTAGATAGTATCTCCACATTTTCTTCCAGGATCATCACCTCCTTTCTAAATAGCTCCCTCATGGTGTGAATAGAAGTCACATGTTTCAGATTTTCTGCCTTGGCACCAGGAAACAGTACGATTGAGTAAACATATCAAACTTTCCCTGCATTTTCAGCCTGAACAGATGTTAAGTACAAGCTGATCCACCTACATTCAACCCGAGAGGGTCCACATCCACAAACTGTTTCATTTTCCTTTTTCAATTTATATTGAAGCATAGATTCTTGCTGGCACGAATAAATGTGGCATTTAAGGCAATCAAAAATGGCTCCACGTCTCACTTGATTTCCACAATTGTTGCTGTAATGATGGACCGCTGAGGAGAGAAACTTAATTTCCCTGGCAGATCTTCCCACATTGAAGCCACATGTTCATGGAGAGCCAATATTCAGTAATTACAGCACAATCCCTCACAAATTCACATTTCGCTAACAGTATGCATGTTCACAATGTAAAGCTAATTTCCCTTTAACCAAATGAAACATGAAAAGATAACTAGAAGCAATAGGCAATCTAGATCATTAGACTATTGATGTAAAATTAGAGGACATTTCAACGGGGATAGATTGTTCACATGAGGGAGCTCGGAATCATGTACACGCACTATATTTTGAAGAAACGTGTTGTTGATGTTCTTGTGGCTCTCTAAAGCAACCTACAAATTATAAAAATCAGCTCCAAATGGCATACTACCAGTTACATCAAATAACTACTTGCAATTATTTTACTTCACAGACTTTTCGAGAAACTTCCCCACATAATTCACTCACCACAACAGAAGTTTCATCTGTTAGTTCAACGTCACCATCCACGCCCTTCATTTTACTTACCGGACAGGAAATGTAAAACACACAATCGCAAATGTAGAATATATTAATTATACTTATATTTTTAATGTGAAGAAAAACTGTCTGTAATCAAATGATTGTTAGGATTTGCCAAAGCAGTTCCTGCTAATAAGTGAAAACGTACAGAAATGAAATAGCAAGCTCATACTGCTGTATGTGACTGTCTTCTCTTACTAAACTTTAGTGTTTCTGTTAATAGCAATGAAGTTTATAATTTATTCAGCTAAAAGATATACACTGATATAATTATTACAACAATACATAGTATAAATTTAACATAAAACTTTTATTTAACAAGGGCAGTTATATTACAGTTACACTTTGTTTTTACAGAATGAGGAAGGTTAAATGCAGGGTGGAAGAATGTCCATATAAGGGAATGAGAATGAATTGTGAGGATAAGAAAATTAGATAACATCTATATTAGTCATAAAACCTCATAAGCACATGTATGTGGCAACATGCATGAAGGACTGTTAGAAAGGGAGAAATCTTCCTGTTTTGAGATAATCAGCCCTGACATTAAATTTTTTTTGTTTGTTTTGGTTATTTTTTAGCAACACTCCCCCTCTTTCCTCCCCCCCCCCCAAAAAAAAAACCCAGTTTAAAAAGAAAGAAATCTAAGTTTAGGTGAGGAAATAACACAAGTTTACAGACATTTGAAATAAATCTATCGATCTTATCCATGTATATGGGAAAATAAATGAATGTTAAAGAGAATTAGAGCAGAGGAGCTTGGGTGCCTTTCACAGGCTGAGCACTACTTACCATGGCTACTCAGAAGTGGCACGACAATGGGGTGAGGCAAAACAAAAGCCTCTGGGGTGGTGACCAATACATACCTATGGTTCTGTCCATATATAGTGTTTGTCATGTAAGCATGAGCATTTGATCTCCATGCACTGTATACACCACATACAAAAAAGACACTTGCATGATTGTGGCCTCCTAAAGTCTCAGCACTGGGAAAGTAGAGCCAGAAAGCTCACTGGTTAGTCGCTCCAGCCTTATCTCCATGTTTTAGGTTCAGCAAGAGAGCCAAAATTGCAAAAAATTATAGAATGATTGAAAAATATGACCAACATTGATGTCTACTCTGCACAAGTACATGGACACACATGTGTATAAACACACGCACACACACATGCACACATACAAACACATGCATACACACACACACACACACACACACTTCCATGAAAACAAAGGCACACAAGTCAATAAATTTACTGAGATGATAACTAGGAGAGGATTCTAAACACTTGACAAATACAACAGGTCTTGTTTGTCTTAGCCTTGTTGTAGTTTGCTAAAGCCATAATTTATATGATTTTGTTTACTACCATATTCTAGATGTTTACTTTCCCTTCTAAGTCACATATGAAATTTTCATTTGAAAATTGGAGCCATAGTACATAGTAATTTTAATAATTAAAATTATAAGTAAGGGGAAATGGGAGGGAGGGAGGGATGGGAGGATACAAGGGATGGGATAACAATTGAGATGTAATATGAATAAATAGAATATATTTTTAAAAAGGATCCTAGCATTTACCCAAAAAGTAAACACATTAGAATAGGCAAACCCAGGATATGAAGACTCGAAATTATACAGATATTTGGTTTATGATAAAATGAAACTAGAAGACATTGTGAAAGTTACTTCTCAATAAAGTTTAAATAATTTCCATTTAAATGAAAAAAAAAGAAATTAAGAGTGACAAAAGCAACATCTCTAATCTGGACCTCAGGCAATGTTTGGAATTCAAAAAGAAAATACTTTCTCAAATATGGGGCACCAGAGTTCATGTCAGAGTCACATTTGACCATATCCTCTTGGTGGGGAGGCCTGGTAGCACTCAGAGAAAGAACGAACAGGGTACCAAGATGAGACTTGATAGCCTATGACCACATAGTGGGGGAGGAAATCCCCTTTGGTCATAGACCTAGGGGAGGGGAATAGGGTGAAAGCGGGAGGGAGGGAGAAACAGGAGGTTATAAGTGATAGGATAACAATTGAGTTGTAATCTGAATGAATTAATTAAATAAAAAAATACAGTGGAAAAAAAATCCTAAAGATATTTTTAACAAGTCAATACTTTACATTTTATGACCTTTCAATATTAGAATAAGTTGTTTAATTTTTAAAGCCTATCTAATCTTGAAAACTTCACATTATAAAAAGTAAGAAAGATAGGAAATGAGACAATCCTGGTACCCTGGCGAGTAGGTCTGAAGAATGACACTGTCTTTATCACTCTGCTGAACATAATGGTGAGGATCCTTGTCAACATCAATGTATGAATTTAATGTAATTCAATGGGATCAACTGGTCCATATTCGTTTTCTTCTGATATACTTAAGTAAAAAGCCTCTATTATCACTAAAGCAGTCAAGATGAGCAATAAACTATTTTATGCTTCTCAAGAAAAAGAACAAATACTTTTGTAGTAAATGAAGCTACCTGTGTACCATAATGCTAAGACTAGAGAGGTTCTTTCCTACCTTTTAAGGGACAACGTCTAGAAAAGACAAGTGCTGTAACTAAAATACTATCGCCATGGCAACAGACATCTCAGCATTTAACCTTTCAACACACAGGAAGAAATTTAAAACATTTTTTATTATTTTAGTAGTTTGTAATAGTAGTGCTGGCGTGTGAATTTGGCATTTTCTTGGAACAAGTAATTGGGAAAGCCTCAGGCCTTTTTGACCAATGTAGGAGAGAGTCGCTGCTGAAGTAACTCCTGTAAATGTTCAGTTCATTTTCTGAGCTAGGAAACTTAAACATAACACCTTCAACTAGTTAATACTTATTTAATTAATATTTATTGATATGTCACACACCCCTCGTTAAGTGTCATTCTGATTAAGATATGTCTTGTTGAATATGTATCATTAATTAAGTGTTCTTCATCTCTTATTCATTCATTTTTTAACATGAATGTCCAAATATGACTGATATACACCAACATATATACAATACATACATGTAAATCCAAGGCAGTTTTGCTCGAACCTTGGCTAGCTGAAACCCAATGGTTATTTTTGGTTATAATTACTACAGCTGTATTTTCCTTACTGAAGCATGGTAGTATTACTATAAATTTTACATTTGAAAATGCAAATTGTTACTTCACAACTGTTATTTGGAAGAAATATGAACAGTTATTAGTTCTTCTTTTGCTTCAGTTTGAATCAATATTAGCAATGACTCAACTGTTTCCTTCACAAGATTATGTGGTTATTGACAACCCTCAGCATACCTGGGAAGCTGTTAATTTGATGACTTCAGTTTCTGTTTGCTATTAGATCAACTCTTTCACTTTCTTGATATGTGTTCCTATTATTAGTGTATTAATTTACAAAACATATTTTCTCAAAGCCAGCAAAAAGACACAGACCCTAGTAAAACAGATTACAATCTCATACAAAACCATAACAGATGTGGTTATGCACTGATGTTTTAATATTTTCTCCAAGCCACAATCAATTTCTTTTTCTGTAACACAGGGTATTTTAGCATATATCTTAAATAATTAACTCCATATTACTAATTTTTACACTAGAGAATAACTTTTAGATATAGTGTCTCATGGGGAGAGAAATGTAAATACAAGGAAGAAAAAGAGACACCAATTAAAGTTAGGGCTCAGTTTCTTAGCAGCTTATGAACTTTCCTATATAGCTTCTGTGTCTGGATTTTAATTTTACTGCATAATAATGGATATACTGCATGGTAGAGATGCATATTATATACATGAAATATTAATAATTTGAGAGATCTATTTTATACTATACTACATATATGCTTGTTATAATTATCAAAACCAGACTTAATTATTTTTATTAGAATATTTAAGTCAATATATTTCCATAATGCTATCTAGAAACTGCTCATTATTTGGTTGTATATATATATATATATATATATATATGTGTGTGTGTGTGTGTGTGTGTGTGTGTGTGTGTGTGTATTGGTTGGAGATATATATATATATATATATATATATATATATATATATATATATATATATATAGGTATGGGTATATAGGTATGGGTATATAGGTATATACCCATATATATGGAGATATATATATCATCTTTCACACTTGCGTGTCCATGAAGGCTGCAAAAGGGCACCTTATTCCGCCATTTTCCATAACTAGAGTTATAGATGGTTATGTCGGTGCAGTTGGTACTGAGAATTAAACCTAGATTCTCAAAAAGAGTAACCTTTGTTTTTAAGACTGAGCTTCACCTTTTTAAAAGACTTTTCTCTACTCCCATTGATCATTTATCATTTATAATTTTTTTTTTTGTTGTATGAGAGTTTTGTTTATTTTGTGAGAATAACCTGAAAGTTGACTAGGTAAGAAGGAGGACCTTGAAGGAGAAAATAATCAAAGTTTATTTGAATTTAAAGTTGTTTTAAATAATGAAAAATATAATAATAGATCATGCTTATTAGAAACATTGTTTACAATTTATCTTCCTAAGATATAGTGATGGTGATACTATCTTTTATGTGGAAGGGCAGATCACTTTATATATTCATAAATGTCAGTGAATGGATTTTTAAAGATATCGCATACAATTATGTGCAGTTAAAAAGAAACTGAGCATGGTTAGATGACTCAGTAAGTAAGTGCACTGGCTGCTGCACCTAGCAATCTGGGTTCAGCCTTCTCTCCAGTACATATATGGTAGGAGAAAACCATCTCCATCAGGTTGACTATCAGATCTCCTCCACAGGTCGTGAAATTGCACAAGCACTAAATGCATACATGCAGCGATCTTTAAATGGGAGCAGAATTATGAAAAAAAAAAGAGGATACAATTTGCCAATAGCAATTTTTATTATTACCAATAACAAACTATTTAAGATAACTGAAGAAAATAATTTTTCTATTCATCTCCTTATACTTTCAGTGGCTTTCAGATTCCGCATTCAGGGTTCTCTTGTCTAGAACTATGAGGATATACATCCTAAAATGAATATGTGTTAGAGTTATCGTTTAACCCCAGCAACAAGATAACAAAAATCCATGTTTACAATATTACTTCCTGAATGAAGTGTGGCCATTTTGTATGAAACCTGACACTACTGAAGACAAGCGCACCAATTATGAAGACCTACTGTCTTGATCAGTTTGTTTGTAGAAAATGAATCCAAGCTAAAAGGATTAGTTTACCATGCAGCTGAAGATGGAAGCAGCTGGCCACTGCAATGCTAGGCTGATGGTCCTTGTCATATATGATCTTGGAGCAAAGGAGACACACACTCAAGGTTAAACTAATGTCTCAGTAAGAAGCAGTTTACCAGGGAGTTTGGTAGAACAATCATCCTGTGCATGGCACAGTAGCTGCACCCCCCATCTGTCTGTTGTTACCACTTGTCCAGAGGTTTTGCTCAAGCAGTTACATTGAACCCACCTTGTCACCCTTCAGTGTCTTCTGAGAGCAAAAGAATAATTTTGAGCATACAGAAAATGAGGCAAGGATTTTAAATAACTGAATGACACAAGATGGAGCTATAGAATGCAGAATGATGTGAGACTCTGCCTCAAGGCCAAATTGCAGAAATCAGTGGCCAAAGGCGGACCCTTAGGAAGCAGAACTAATCTGTGGAGTTTCAGAAACAGGTTGGCTTGGCTCTAGCCTCGTTTGAAAGACATTTTCCTATATTAATCATATATGTTCAATATGAATAATAAAAGATGAAATGCTGCCTAGGTGATATGAAATCCAATACCAGCACTCCACATGTTTAAAATACAACTTGGCATTTGGTAAATTTATACAACAGTTTACAAAAAAAAAATCCTTGCATTTGCTAAAATCGGTGACATTACATTGTCGTCTCTAAAAGGGCTTTATGCTAAAGTCTGAGTTTTGACAGTGCTGATGCAGAACCTTGCAGGTTCCCAAAATATAAAAAATAATGTGAAAAGTTTAACTTATTCTGATGTGCCCAAATTATGTAATTTGATCTTGTTAATTTCATTTTCTACATATTCTCACTAAAACCTTTTAAATTATAAGTGCTGTAATTTACCTTTTTGTAAACAGTTTATGTAGTTAATTAAGAAGCCCTTTCGTTGTAGTTAGAAGTCATGGTGTCAAAAATAAGACAAGACACAGTCACTTTATTTGCTAGGGAATATTTCTCTGAGAGAGATAATTAAATTCAAATAGAATCATAGTCTGCTTTAACATTCTTACAGTTTATCATGATGTTATTTTTGTTACATGTAAAGCAGTATTCATAAAAATAAATTGTTTAAATTATAATCACGTATGAACTTGACAGTCTTGAAGTCAACTTGGTTAGGGAACATTATGCATGCAATGTTGGAAGAGTATTGATGTAGAAATTGCGGCTCATTTTCTAACTGGAACACCAATCAGCACTTCCTTTTTTATTTTATTTTATGAAGGAGCATCTTAGAACCAAGTATATGACAGAAAGCAATGTGGACTTTTTTTTATGTTCCCAGAAACACTATTAGAAAGCAATATTCTGTTTTCCCCTCTGAAGTTTATGCATGTGAATTAAATGTGCTTGTGAAATCTCATTACAGGCAGGTTAAATGTTATGTTTTCTATTTCGTGGGTAATGGTGCCTGCTACATTGATGGTTTCTGGAACCTCATAAAAGAACAATGAATTATGAAACATCTGTTTGAAAAAATTGACAAACACATATGACCGTAGAGGCAACTGCCACTTTACTAACAAAATAACACTGTCCATCAGAATCCTATAGTAAATGTAAATCAAAATAGTCTTTCTTCACTGAAGGTATTCTACATTTTTTATATAGCTAAAGGCACAGTTGATAAATGAACAAAACAATTTATAAATACAACACAAAATTGATCATCCTTTAAAAATTAACATGAATATTTATAAATAATAATATGCTTCTAGTATGCTGAATGCACCAACAAAGTTAAGATAATGGAAAATGTTATCCAAGTCTCTATTGTCTTAATTACTTTTGAAATTCTTTTCCCCCTTCAAAACCTAACTTTCAGGAAAGCAAAAAATGTTTACTATTACCTTGATTCCCTTGAATTTCCTGAAGTTCATTTAAAAGGGATTTGTCCACCTTCTTTAGCTCAATAACATAACTTTCATATTCACTGATATTGTATATCTATCAATGATTTGGTTGATTATATTACTGAGTATTTCATTTTATAAACATTTCGCAATTTACCTGACTAAACTTTAATGGACATTTTACCCTATTAGATGAAACAGAAGCGTGGTTGAACATGTGATTAACTGCTCTCAAGGAATGTATAACCATATGTATTGATGTCTCTTCATGTTAGTTGATACCAGAAATAAACTGCTAGGCTATGCATGGAGTTTAGGCTTATGGCTCTACTTGCATTTTTCAACATATAGCCATCCAGTTAGACCAGCACCATTTGTTGAAGATGCTATGTTTTTTTCCCATTTCATAGTTACGTCTTTTTTGTCAAAAATCAAGAGTCTATATGTGTGTGGGTTAATTTCTGGGATATCAATTTGTTACCATTGATCTACCAGCCTAATTCTATGCCAGTATCATGCTGTTTTTATTCCTGTTGCTCTATAGTACAGCTTGAGATCAAGGGTGGAGGCTCCTCAAGAAGAACTTTTATTGTACAGGATTATTTTAGATATTCTGAGGTCTCTGTTTTTCCATATGAAGTGGAGAATTGATCTTAATGGACACTGCCAACAGAATAAAACAGCTTACAGACTGGGAAAAGACCGTCACCAACCCTATATCCAACAATAGGCTAAAATCTAAAATATATAAAGAACTCAAGAAATTAGGGCTGGAGAGATGGCTCAGAGGTTAAGAGCACTGACTGCTTTTCCAAAAGTCATGAGTTCAATTCCCAACAACCACATGGTGGCTCACAACCAGCTATAATGAGATTTGTATACACAATAAATAAGTAAATCTTTTTAAAAAAGAAATTTAACTTCACCAAACCAAATTATCCAATTAAAAATTGGTGTACAAAGTTAAACAGAATTCTCAACTGAGGAACCCTGAATGACTAAGAAACACTTAAAGAAATGCTCAACTTCCTTAATTATTAGGGAAATGCAAATCAAAATGACTCTGAGATTCCATCTTATACATACAAGAATGGCTAAGATCAAAAATTCAAGTGACAACACCTGCTAGCTAGGATGTTGAGAAAGGGAAAACTCATCCATTGTTGGTGCGAGTACTAACTTGTACAACCATTTTGGAAATCAGTCTCGTGTTTTCTCAGAAAGTTGGGAATAATGCTACCTCAATACCCAGTTATACCACTCCTGGGCATAAAATGGAAAGATTCTCTACCATACAACAAGGACATTTGCTTAACTATATTCATGACAGCTTCATTCATAATAGCCGGAATCTGGAAACAACCTAAGCATTCCTCAAGTGAAATGAATGAAGAAACTGTGGTACATTTATACAACGGAATATGATTTGGCCATTATAAATAAGGAAATCTTGAAATTTTCAGGAAAATGGATGGAACTAGAAATGATCAGTGAGGGTGGTGTGGAAGAATGGGGAGATGGAAGGACGTACAGAGTTCAGGAAGGAGACCATCAAGGCTGGTGGACCTGAACCCAGGAGGACCTGCACAAACTGATGCACCAACCAAGGACAGTGCATGCAGAGAACCTAGAGCCCCTCTTAAGATATGAACAGCTCATTCTCCAAGGTTGTTTGGGAGAGGGGTAAGTGGAGACTGCCTCTGATATGAACTCTGGTGCCTGTGATTTGATCAAGGGCCACACAGAGGAAGGGGATGCAGGCCATCCGGATGAGACCTGATAGGCTATGGTCCGACAGTGGGGGAGGGGAATCGGGTGGAAGAGGGAGGGAGGATGGGAAGGGATACGAACCCAGGGGATAACAATAGTTATGTAGTGTGAGTAAGTTATAATAAATAAAAATTTTAAAGAAGAAAAAGGCAGACCCATCTGCTTTACACTTTTTGTTACACACATTTGTCTTTTTTTTTTTCTTTTTCTATTTTGAAAGACCATTTATAGTCTCAAGATATTCATCTAACCTTAACCAACAGTGACTTAGATATTTTATGGAGAAGATTTAATCTCTCTGCCGTTGTTATTGTGTGAACTCTTCACACACACCTGGGATTAGTCACTGATCTCCTGACTGAAGAGACTGACATGAGGGTGGAAGCATGCTATAAATGGATATTTTAGCAAGCTATAAGAGCTGAAAGGACACTCCTTTTAACGTACCTGCCCGATATGTGAAGTGATCTCATTTCATCCCAAACAATTCTAGTGAATAAGAAATAAAATTGGAAACAACTACACTTTCATCATTTGTAAATCATTTCCAAAACACTTTACCTCTACTGATGTACATTCAGCCTCCCCAGGTTCTTTCCCATATGTGGCCCATTTTGCGATTGTAGTCATTTTTTTTTTTACAGAGAATGGCAAGTGTTTAAAAATCTATATTACAATTAAGTATGAAACTGAAATTTTGTATATTGACATCTGCTTTATTTCTAAAATAGATCAGTTGGAAGAAATAAGGTTTGAGGTTGTCCTCCATGGGCATGAATTAGTTTTTAAAAGTCAGGTAAGTCTCATCTCTCCTTAATTTTAAGATAGAAATGTCATTGATGATAAGGACAATATGAGAACAAGAGCTAATTGAGGTTTGATGCACCCATGGTAGATTCTGGAAAGCTAATGATTACAGCAGAGGAGATGGTTCGTTTAGTTAGAGAACTTACTAGTCGTGCAGAGAACCCAGGTTTGAGCTCCGACCCCTACATCCTGGCTCATAACCCTCTGTATCTCCAGTCCCAGAGGCTCCAATTTCCACTCCTGGCCTCCACGGGCTGCAGGCATACTCATGATGTACCTATATTTATGCAGGCAAGCTACTCACACATGTCTTTTGAAAGAGATAATGCATTAAATTTCCAAATTTATGTTGTTTAGAAACACACACATCACTTTTATGTCATTCTAATGTGAATATGCAAAAATATTTTGAATGTTCTTCTTTAGAATGAAAAAAATTTAAATTGTCAGGGAATACTATAGCCTTGGGTATTCAAGTTGCTCCTAAATTAATCTCTGTTTTCAACAAAGAAGAATATTCATGTGACAATCAAATGAATTATATAGAAATGGCACAAAGAGTTACAAAAGTAACACAGAAAAAATAAGATTATACTGACAAATAAAACAAACTTATTATTAATATATTCAATCAAAATATTATGTAAAAGAAAGTAGATATATGATAAAATAAAATTTAATTGTAAATTTCTATTAGTAAAAGTTTCTAGTTCATTACAGTGTCAGATCTTATAATCTTGAAAGTACTAATAACATAATTATTGACTGGGAAAATGGCTTAGAATAAACACTTGGAGTATTGACAAGTATCACTAAAGCAGGTTCAAAGCTTATCCAAAAGCTGTGGAGAATTCATAACAGTGGCCCTAGGCTTGCTAGCCACTAAGTCTAGCTGAATCAGTGAACTGCAGGTTTAGTGAAAGACATTCCCAGTCAATATGGTAAAGGCATACTTCAAGGTGACTAAGTGCCCTGGTTGCATTTGAAGAGGACTCAGGTTCAATTACCCTGCACTCACAGGGCTGGTAGCTCACACTTAGCCAGAGCTCCACTTCCAGGGAATTAGTCACTACATTTTGGGGCCTCCATAGGTACCACATACACACACTCACCCTCACTCACACACACATATACATGCACACTTTGCACACACACACACACACACACAGGCATGCACACAGACACACACAGAAGCAAAGTACTTGTTCATATGACGTGCCATTGAAGTCAACCTCTGACTTGTACATGTGTACCTTTAAGAGTCACACATTTATACATCCATGAGCACACACACAAATATGTAAATGCACTTATACACACAAAAGTTTCTCTTCTCTCAAAATATCAAAAACTAAAAATTTTAACAAGACAGTGATATTTTATAACACAAATACCAAAATATGAGCAATGTCCATTTTAATTTTAAACATTGTAATTTTTAAAACTTTGTGAAACTATATTGCTTTAGAAGATTTAGCAATTTCATTTCTATCTACTTTGATATATTATCAGCTGTGTAAAGAAATATGTGGGGACCAATAATACTTTTTTCATGGCAAAAAATAATTATGACATTCAAGTTGAAATAATAAAAATTTTATGTACTTTTGATTAAGCTTAGTAATTTCTGTAATTTCCTTAATGCTTTTTCAGCAAATGAAGATCTTATTATATCAAATTACTTTTTCTTTAAACCCAGAGGTTAAAAAGGCCTTGGACAAGTTTAAAGAGTACTAACTTTGTAAGGGCCAGTAATGTATAAAAATATTTTGAGCACTCGCAAATAGAATTCCAGAACACCATAAGACAAAACATAAGTATTCTCCATTCTTCCAATCTGCTGTCCTTTCAGATTCCTTTAGTCACAGTAGCTCACCAGCAGACCTGAAAACTAAAAAATCTTCCTCTACTTTTTCTCCCCCAGATGGTCCATGCAGACACTGTGTGCAGGGACTTCAAGCTGTCGTTTGCCTTTCCTGAGTTTCTTTCTTTAAAACAGGTCATGGTGCAGTTTAATGGGCACTGAGTGCAGTATTACCCTGGGGTGGGATTGCTTTAAAAACTACAAAGGCAATGCCGGTTCTCTTAGTAGTTCTCTTGGGACTGGCTGTGATGATCTTCTCTGGAACTTGACAGACCTCTGTTCTTTTCCTCTGCCACTCTTGGAAAATTGAGTCAAAAGTTTCCCCCTGAGAGTTCCACTGTGCTTGGACTCATTGCATTTTATCTCTTGGGACTCCTCTCCAGCTAGTGACTTTTAGTTAGAGAGCAGCTTAGTCTTTCATTGTCTCTTGGTGTGTGTGTGTATGTGTGTGTGTGTGTGTGTGTGTGTGTGTGTGTGTGTGTGTGTGTGTGTGTACTTTAAGGAAGTGGAAGCAACGTATACACATGTATACACATTTTAACATTTTGCTGAGTTTTGCACGTAATTTATTTTAACCACATTTAAATAAACACCACATCATGAGTGTTATCTACACAGTCAAAGTGATTGCTCATCGTAATGGCATGGAGTAGTCATTGTGCCAATCTTGGGGACCATATCTTAATTTCCTTCAGTTCTCGTACCATGGGCATTCATGCTAAGCCAGCAGCTCTTATATGCTTGTCTTCTTTTTAAATAATGATACATGAGGAAGTCAGGTAGAAAGGGAAAAATAAAATAAAATTTGTCAAAAACCCCAGAACATTAAGAGAAAAAGTTTGTAATAGTAAGAACCTTACACACATAATTTTTATTCACCAAAAGCAATAGATAAGACGTACTACCATGGATTTAAATCACTTAAATGATATGAAACAGAAAGACCAGGTACATGATACTTAATAACTACTTACTTACTATTGTCTGTTTATTTTGAATACTATGCATTTTGCTATAATTATATCTTTATAGGTACATTCTAGGAAGCAAAATATTCTGAGTGGAAGTAATAGTAGCAAAAATATAGCATTTGGTAAAATACTATAAGTTAAATATGCTTTATATGTTGTAATACACACACACACCCACTCACACACACACACACATGCACAAAAATCATGTACCAGATGCTGCCATACTTGCTGGATTAACAACAACCATATGTGGTGATTAATCATGATTTTCAGTTTGGAGGGTTTAGAATCACCTTGGAAATAAGCATTATACAGTTCTAATATTATAATTGTATGAGGTGTGTGGGATGCACAGAACAATTACAACTTGTTTTCTGGTCACTGTAAGGGTCGATGTAAGGCATTTGCAAATCTTCCTTCAATCCTTACTAGGAGTGGCCTCTAATACTAAGTCACAGAGAATCTGTGGCCAACATGAGGCCTCTCTATGCCTTTACATTCATATCTCTGCCAGAGTCAGATCTATTCCCATGTAGCGGGATCAGGAATATAAATTACCCATTTGTCCTGTAGTTTGAGTTCTAGATTAGATTATTGAAGTGGAAAGATCCATCCTGGATGTGGTTAGCACCATTTGGGAGCTGTAGTCCCAAAGTCATTAAAAAGGTAAAGTGGGTTTAAGGTCAGTGTCATCTCCTTGCTTCCTGACGTCATATGTGTTGTGACCAGGAATCTTTTGTTCCTACCACCATATTTTTTTCTATAGTCTATGGTCTATAATGGACTATAAATGAAACAACAAAAGACCTTTTCTATTGTAAGTTGTTATTTTACTGATATTGACTTGTAGCAAGGAAGAAAAAATACATAATACAAACTGTCAATATTTTTAAGAAGTTCTCACTTTAGTTGGGTGATAGGAAAATGCAAATATGTAGAGTTTTTTTGATGCTACTTAGCTGTTTAATAATAAAGTGGAGGTAAATATGAGCAAAACTGAATGATAACATATCTGCAATTTTGATTTACTGCTTAGGAGTTGCTTCCCAGGTGGTGATACCTGGGCTGTCACTTGAAGGGAAAGGGAGAGGGAGCCTTAAAGATGGACAGCTGTACTGTAAACGAAGACGGGTCAACAAGAAAAACGTGCACCGTGTGTGTGTTATAGCTAAACAGAGAGGTCCATGCTGCCGAAGATGGCCTAGAGCAGGTGGTAAAGGGTGAATAAGAATAAGAAAAAAAGCAGCTGTCGTGAGAAATTCTATCTAACTAAACTTAAATTTCTTCACACAGTTTTCTTTTAAATACATTTAATTAATTCATATATTTATGCTGTGATCTCTCTCTCTCTCTCTCTCTCTCTCTCTCTCTCTCTCTCTCTCTCTCTCTCTCTCTCTCTGTGTGTGTGTGTGTGTGTGTGTGTGTGTGTGCATGTGTGTGTGTGTGTGTGTGTGAGAGAGAGAGAGAGAGAGAGAGAGAGAGAGAGAGAGAGAGAGAGAGAGAGAGAGAGAGAGAGAGAGTCTATGTGTGAAAGTCAGGAGACAGCTAGTGGAAGGTGTTTCTCTCTTTCCAACATTGGGGATCTAGCCTGCGTCATCAAAGCCATAGGTGCCCTTATTCTCTTATCCACCCCAGTAAGACCACAGTTTATTCTTAATAACTTTTATCTTTTAGTATTTAGTGAGAATATTGGGTTCTGCATAAAATCCTAAATTTTCTATCATTTCATTTTCCTTTAAATGTATAGATTAACTGGTGGAAATCATGTTTGAATGATTATCCCTATGGCTGTACTTTATCTATATAAATGTATATTATGTCCATGATAAGCAGTTCAGTATTAATAAAACCTATCTACTAGTTGTTATATTACCAGATACTTGTCTTTTGTTTGATTGTTTTACTATTTTTAAAATTAGTAAGTTTTTGTAATTTGTTTTTTTGAGACAATGTTTCTATGTGTAGTCTTGGCTGTCCAGGACTTGCTTTGTTTTTTGTTGTGACTCACTCAGCCTGATTCTTTTTAAAGTAAGATTCACATCTCAGGAGTGGCATTATGTCTAACGGCTGAGCCCTCTGACAGCAAGCATCATAGAAATGTTTAGAGGAACTCTGATGTGTGGGTGTTTCCAGTTGATGAATAAAGTTTATATTAAGTTGAGAAAACTAACCAATACAATTCACCTCTTGTCTGCTACATCACTGCTAAATCATCGCCTTTTATTTCTTATTCCCAAGTTCTCATGATAATATTGTAATATAAAACAGAATAACTTTAAAAGTCCCAAGGATCTAAAAATTCAAACACTTTCAAATATAAAATATACAGCCTCCTAAAAGTTCAAAGTCTCACCTGTCATCTCCTGTAATATAAAATAAATTACTTGAGTCTAATTTAAGACAGAATAATCAGTTTCTGTTTTTCAATAAGAAGCTAAAAATTAAAAATATAATAAATGCCTAATGATACTATAAAGTTATATCTGGGTTCAATTAAATAAATCAATAGAAAATAATTAAAAAGTTCCTCTCTTATGTTGCTTCCTGAGTAAGAGACTATGATGATTAATATCATCCACAAATATTTTTACCTATGTTCCTAAGGTAACAAGTAAAAAAAAAATCTCCCATGGTGAACTGCAAAAAGAGCCTAAAATTTGTTTTACTAAATTCCATATTTTATTATCTATTTTTTCAATTAGAGGATAAATACCTGCCTCAATCAGCAGTTAATATTAAAAACCATCTTAACGTGGACCAGATGGTATGGTGCATGCTTGCAGGTCAGCACTAGGGAGACTCAAGACACAAGATTGCTGTGAGTCTGAGACCAGTAGTGATGCACTGTGTAAGTTTTTCTTAAAACAAAACAGAAACAGAAAACAGAATACAGTAAAGATATCATTCTGTATCCCTTATGGTATCAAGAAGAAGTGATACAGTTTTGGAAACCACAGCAGGCTTCATTTCATTCTCATGTATAAATCAACACCTATTTTAAATCATTCAGCCTGGAGTTGCCTCTGGTGAGAATTACATCCAGAGACCTCATAGGAATGTAAGATGTGGCTGGAATTACCCGCCTTTAACCCTTCCGTCTTGAACACAGGCGTGCCCTTACTGCACACCTTTAATCCTAAATAATGGAGGTAAAGGTGGTTTACAGAAGGAAGCACACATGTTTAAAAGTGATGCCCAGTTGAAGGGAAAACACAGTGACATATGAGAGAAGTAATTGACGGAATGAATCAGAGATGTGATAAGTTCAACTCTCATGACGATAGACAGGAAAGAGAAATAACTATGAGAAGTGCAGTAGAGTTGAGGGCGTGGAGTAAGGTACAGTAGAAACAGATGGAGAAGACAAATCATGGAGTAGAGATAATCAGTGCAGTAGAGAAAGTAGTAGAGCGGAGTACAGTTGAGAGACAGCACAGTAAGGTTCAGTTCAGTATAGTACTGAACAGTACTATACAGTAAAGACAGGTGGAATTCAATTGAGCTCATTACGTCAGGAGCAGTTACGGTTGTGGAGTTCAGAGGAAGTTTTCCAGCAGAGGAGGCACAGCAGAGAGAAGCTGAGGGAAGCCAAATTGAACCAGTCAGCTTGGAGAGGGGTTGAGGTGAGAACAGTTGAGTTAAACCAGCCAGTGAGAGTTCAGAAAGATCTAGCAAGGGTAGATTATGCAGCAGGTAGTCTTGAAGATGAAAATTCCATCTGATGAATAAAAATTACTTTTATAATGATTAGAGCATAAAATTTTTATCTATTAAATATGAATATTGTGAAGTCAATGAATAAATTTATATTTAATAATAGAGAATCAACAGACCAAGAGTGATTTTATTTTGTATACTTACAAAATGTTCCATTTTATGAATGTATTTGTTTGTTTCTTAGGTTTTTAACTTCATTTCTAGGTTGACACAGAGAACAGTATTTTCAAATATCCCATTCCTTATGAGTTTCCAGGTTCATGAGACCAAGAACAGACCGATTCCTTATTATAATCAGATAAATGTACTTAAAGCTAATTAAGAAGTGGATGTATCTATGTTCTTTTTATTATCCTTCCAATTTTATTCATTTACTTTGTAGGTTTGATTTTTAAATTATATGCATATCTATGTTACATGTGTATATAAATCAGGTAATCCAAATTAGTCATCTTGAAATACAAACAGTGGACACAGTTAAGTGAGTATATGGTCTTCATTGAGGACTGAAAATTTTAGATATATCCTTATATTGTTATTCCTGAGGGTCCCTCTAATATTCACTAAAACCTGCTTCTATTTGAAGCAGTAAGTGCAGCTAACCACATTAGTCTGAAATGTTTTCTTAAAGTTAATAATGTTTGAAAATTTCACAGGCACAGAACATTGTCAATTTCAGGCCTTGTGCAACTGTAACTAAAGAGGAGGAACAAAATAAATTTTACTAAAGATTGTACTGTGGATAGTTCAAACTAGCAAAATTAAAGTCAGGTAGCTATGCCCTTATTAAATATAATTCCCTGTTGTTAATGTTAGTTAATGACACAAACCGCACATACAAACGTATATGTAATATACATACACACACATATTGTCCTCTTGAATCAAGTATATGTGTATCATTTTATTTACATACAATTGGTTCAAGAAACAATCTAATCTTACCTGTAAAGGTAAGTTCCCGTCCATTGACTCATCAAGTATTTTTCTCTGTGAATGAGTACAACAGGGTTGTTGCCTCACGATATAGGCAAAAGCAAATCAAATAAATTAGATATGGATATTGATTTGAATTCCCTTTATAGGCTCATATTTTATAACATGTTTTCAACTCATCAGGCATTTTACTGGAAAAACTAGTTTTCACAATGTTTGTACAATTCAAGTGCTCATACACACAATAATTCTTTCTGAATTAACAGATGCCAAACACTGCAGAGGCTGAAATATATTTTTCAGCAGAGAAAAAACTTAATGTGCTTTTCAGTTTTTTGTCACTTTGACACAAACTAGATATAGTTGAAAAGAAGTAATCTCAAATGCGAAACTGCCTAGATTAGATGATGTTGTGTATATCTGTGAAGTATTGTCTTGACTGCTAATTGATCTGTGATGGTCCACTGTGGCTTGTGCTGTTTAAGATGGGCCTGGTTCAAAAAAGAAAAAGAAAACTCATGAGAAGTGACCCAGGAAGTGACATTCATCCATGATTTCTGCTTTGTTTTTCGTTCTTTTACTGAAAATATTATATATACATACATACATATATATATCCTGATTACAGTTTTTCTTCCCACTACTCTTTCTCGTTCTACTGCAACTCTTCAAGTATCCTTATTCACTCCCTTTCTGTATTTCCTTAGGAAACAAACAAGCTTAAAGGGATAACAAAGAAAATAAAATAATAAAATAAAAATAAAGCAAACACACCAGAATAGGGCAAAATAAAAAAAAAGAAAAAGAGCCCAAGAAACCTCACAAAATACAGATAAAAACAGAGAACCACTTTTTTGCACACAAAGGAAGCCCATAGGAACACAAAACAAAACCAGAAGTCATAACATATGTGCAAAGAATCTTTAAGGCTAAAAGTGCATGTGTTGGGGGTAGGATAAAGTTAAGGAGGAAAGAAAGACTGAAAGGAAGATAGAGGAGATAAGGAAAGGAAGGATGGAGGGATGGAGGAACAAAGGAAATAAAGGAAGGAAGGAAGGAAGAATGGAAGAAAAGAAGGAAGGAAGGAAGGAAGGAAGGGCCATGACTGACACTTTATGACAAAGAACCTTCCAAACTGCAGTTGAGGTCATTTTCTCTTGGCTCTCTACTGCTGGGAATGCACCCTACCCTGAAGAGACTCCCTGGGAGACTCCCTTTTTTTTTAAAATACATTTTTATTAATTTATACATATTACATCTCAGTTGTTAGCCCATCCCATGTATCCTCCCATCCCTCCCTTCCTCCCACTTCCCCCCCCTACTCCCCTCCCCTATGTCTGTGTCTGAGGGGGATCTCCTCCCCCTGAATATGCTCATACGGTATCAAGTCTCTCCTTGGTGACCTATTATCTTTCCTCTGAGTGCCACCAGGCATCTCCGTCCAAGGGACATGTTCAAATATGGGGCACCAGAGTTTGTGTGAAAGTTAGATCTCCTTCTCCACTCAACAGTGGAGAATGTCCATCGGCTAGTCCGGGTAGGGGTTCAAGGTTTTTACTGCCTATTTTTTCCTTGGCTGTTGCCACAGTTTGCGGAGGGCCCCAGGGCCCAGACTCGCCTGTAGTTTTCCAGGACCCACTGGATCCTTCCATTTCCTCTTTCTCCCAGGCTTCTCACACCTAAAGTTTCAATAGGATGTCCTCCCCTCTTACCCACTATTCTGGTAGGTACAGTTCCCTTTAAAGTGATTATCGATTGAAGATAGCTTCGGGGTTAAAAATGAGGGCATGTGCCCACTTCTACTTTCAGCTCTAAGATTCGATTGGGATTTGCTAATTCTTTCCTCATGCTTGAGTTTCTGTTCTCACTCCCCTCATGTGCTATGTTGAGTATACAGAAATTTTAGGACATGGAAAGTTAACTTTAAAAAATAATTTGAAATTTACTTTATCTAGTGGTACCTCAACTTGTCATGACAATTGATTGACCAAAGTACAACTCTCAAACATAAAGTTTTCAAATGTTTAATATTCACATGGCACATACAATATGTGTTTTTATAGATAAATTAATATAACTGGTTTTCAGTTACTCCAAAAAAAAAAAAAACCTCACATTAAAGGTTCCAATCTCTTCCGAAAATTTTTTTCCTCTAGTAAAGTTGCTTTGAAAACATTCTTTTCTTTGTAGATCTCTGCGGGAACATAGCTTCACTCCCTCTCTCTGATTCTGTGATCCCTTGGCGATGTAGATTGTGTTGTAATTGTACCAATAGCTCAAGAGGACTCTCATATCTTTGGGGTTATTATTTCTCTCCATTATTGTTGTTTTTTGCTTGCCAGGCACTGATTGACTCCAAATCAACCCTCCCCCATAGGAGTTTGTACATTCTAACAATTGAACAGCTGTCTTAGGAAGTGGAGTTTCTATAATTCTCAGCATGCAGTCACACTATTAATACCATTTTACATCTCTAATAGGGGTAATTCTTAAACACCACAAATCCTAATTATTTGAGCAGCAGTGGGTCTTAATTCATAACCACTACTTCTGAAAACAAAAGACCTTTGCTGCTTGGCACAGAACTCCTATGAGGGGCCCTCCCCTTTTATCTGAGGGTGAACACCATCTCTGGAAGGACTGCACCCTGGGAGGTGATAATTGCCCTTCAGAGCGGCCTGCAGCCTCCCTGCTGCTACATGGTTGTGCCATTACACAATTAATACTCGTTCTTCTCTCCATGTCTCCCCATTTTCACATGTTCCCAATGATCTAATCATCACTTTATTTTGGAGGGAAGATTAAAAGTGCAGGAACCATGCTTATGCTTTAAACTCTCCCTTAGGAAGGAAGATGCTCCACTGACTTGACGTACAGGCATTTGTACACCAGCAATGTTTGTTCTGAAGTAAAAAACCAATCCTATTTGTCAAATTACTCAAATAGTCACACTTTTCCTAAGTTCTAAAGGAAGAGGCTATTATTGGATTTTAAGGAGAAAGGCAAGTAGACTATAGAAGAGATAGGAGAGAGGAAAGGGAAAACAGAAATATTGTTATTAAAATAAAGTCTCACATATTAGAAATCATGCCTTATAGTTATTTATAAATCTGGTCATTTTACCTTTATGCACTTCATTTGGAACAGTTTGCATTGTAACATCATGTACCTCTATCTGGCACTAGCTACAATGTATATGTTTCCATATTTCAAGTGGCTTTAACAGGTAATAAATGTTGAATTTTCATATGTTCTATCTTTGAGAATATAGAATGTGCTATGTGCTTATATTGAATGAATACTCACACATATAAAAATTCATGAATCAAGAGCATTAATGATCATAATGCTGTCTATGACACATTTTAAAATTGTGTGAAAGGTACAGCAAAGTTTTGTGAAAAAGAATGTATAAAAATAGTATATACTCACTTATATCTGGACACAAGCCCAAGGGGCATGTCCGATGAAAGTTTGCACTTACCAGGAAAGTGGGTCAGAGGGGAGGACATCCTATTAGGACTTTAGATGAGAGAAGCATGGGAGAATGGGGAAATAGAAGGATCAAAGAAACATACAAGAAGAATATTATGATGGGTGGATCTGGGCCAAGGGATCCTGCTCATACAATGACACCAGCCAAGGACAATATATGCAGTAAACTTCAAACCCCACCCAGATCTAGCATTGAGTGGAGGGTGGGGACTGACTTTCATATGAACGCTGGTGCCCCATATTTGAACATGTGCCCTGGGTGGAAGGCCTGGTGGCACCCAGAGGAAGGATAGCTGGCTACCAAGAAGAGACTTGATACCCTATGAGCATATACAGGTGGAGGAGGTCCCCATCAGTCACTGACATATGGGAGGGGAGTAGGGGTGAAATGGGATGGAAGGAAGAATGGGAGGATACAAGAGATAGGATAACCATTGAGATGTAACATGACTAAATTAATAAAATAAAAAAACATTAAAAAAAAGAAAAGCACAGGTAGAGAAAATATTTTTTACTGAGAGTTTCTTACTGGAACAATTTTACAGAGACTGGTTGCAGAGAGAGCAAAGTAGATACATGTGAAGTCAGAATGAGCCAGAAACTGAGAAGGAAACATAAGATTAAAACATATTGTAAGAATTAGTTTGAGGTCAGGCAGAGCAACTAGTCAGAAGCAACAGAAGCTGGTTTAATCAGTCAGCTTAGAGAGTAGTTTACACTAGAACCAGCCAGGGAAAGTTTTGAAAGGACTAAAATGGCTTGAGAATAGCTCATTTCCTCCCCTCATCAAAGGAAACAAAAACAACATTTACAGACTTATTCTTAAAATTATTTCTGGAACTTATGCCCTCTCAACATGTTTTGTTTCCTGAGATCTGCTATGAATATGCTATCCTTAAGATGTCTATCTTTAAGGCCTGAAAGTACACCCAGAATAGACCTATGGTGTTTATGAATCCTCCATTTATTCTCATTTTTAAAAATATTTTTCACTGCTAGTGAAAATGATTATTTGACCCTCTCAATTCTGAGGCCTGATAGTAGGTAACCTATGAAATATCTTTTTAGCAAATATCCTTTACTAAAAGAATAAGGTTTCATTACTATGATTTATTCATTTTCATTAATATATTCTATTTTAATAATTATAAGATAATTATACAATAAAACTTGGTGAAATTAATAAGGATTCTTCAGTCAAAGGCAATGATATATTATAATTTATATTTACATATTGCATACAATGTGATAATTCAATCTTCAATCATGCCTTTGATTGTAGTGATAATAATTAAATAGTGCAAACAAAGAAAATAACCTGAATTCAAATGACACAATCAGAATATATATTATACACATATATTATATGTTATATATATTACATACTATGCATATATATATAATTTCAATAATTGTATTTCTTGTCAACCAAAATTATAAAATTATATCCAAAGTACATTTTTATTCTATAAAATTCAAATTGATAATGCTAATTATAGGACTATTTAAAATTATTATTATTATTATTATTATTATTATTATTATTATTATTATTATTATTATTAATTCAAATTACATCCTGATTATAATCCTCTCACTCTTATATTTCCATTCTCTCCTTCCCTCCCTCTTCTACCCATGAACTCTGATATGTGGGGTCCTCCTCCCCCACCATCTGGCCACAGCCTATCAGGTCTTATCTGGAGAGCATGTACCCCCTTCCTCTGTGTTCCCACAGGGCTTCTCCCTTAAGGGGCAGCGATCAAATCGAGAGCACTAGAGTTCATGTCAAAATAGGACTATTTTTTACGAGAAAGTCAATATAACTTATTTTCAAACTGTCATAAGATTATAAATGGAGTTAGCACTTCTTATTATAATTATCCTGGTACCTATTTTTGGGGAATACTAACTCTAATATCAACATATTAAATTTCAATAATTTTACCAACAAAGTGAAATCTATTTAAAAAGAAAACACATTAGTTCTATTTTACAATATACTTTTACTAAAAATATTACCAAATAAAATATTTTGCACTTCTTTAAACCTGGTGACCATAATTTAATATTATTAATTTTCTAAGAGATTCAATGTCCTTTATATCCTATGTAATATACAAAAACCAATTGAAGTTTCTAACATTTCAAGAGATTGTAGTGGCTGACAGACATTTAAAAATTCTGCTTTTAGATTCAGTGCTGTCAATAACATGAAATATCTTGACTAAGAATCCACTGATAATCGGGGCCGGGGACTGGATATTTAAAAAGGAAATGCTGTGCATAGTACTTTTTTTTTTCATTCTTTGGTGTTTGTAATGGAATTAATACAAGAAGCACATCATGAAAAATGGAAGTTCTGTACATTCTTTGCAGAAGACAAAGAGACTTTGAAAGCCCGTGTCTGCACTGGTGTGACTAGAAACAAAGGTTTGGGTGACACCAGAGTGTCCTCTTGCGCTTCTCACGGTGACACCCGACTGTCCTCTTGCGCTTCTCATGGTGACACCGGAGTGTCCTCTTGCGCTTCTCACGGTGACACCCGAGTGTCCTCTTGCGCTTCTCATGGTGACACCGGAGTGTCCTCTTGCGCTTCTCACGGTGACACCGGAGTGTCCTCTTGCGCTTCTCATGGTGACACCGAAGTGTCCTCTTGCGCTTCTCACGGTGACACCGGAGTGTCCTCTTGCGCTTCTCATGGTGACACCCGAGTGTCCTCTTGCGCTTCTCATGATGTCCGTTCTTTTCTCTGCCCAGTGCCCTCATTGCTCATTAAAACCAGCATTCTAAACAGTGTTGGAGTTTGACTCTTCCCTGTTGATTGCATCCTGGAAGAATGACTTGCTGTCCATCCCAAATATCAAACACAAAGTTGCATGAATAGTGTTACAGCAATGTTTTATGAAGATAAAAATAGGATGATTCTTCTCATTTCAGTTAGAACTCTAGTCCACGGAGATGAAGTGGCGATATGGACTTAAGAAAAGAAAATGTATACCAGTGGCTTTATCCCACTTAAGGAATTAGAGATGGTTGTAAGTAACTCAATATATATTCCATATATTTTCTTTTTTAAAAATTGCTTACTTGTTCACTTTAAATCCTGATTGCAGCATGCTTCTCTTCTCCCAGTTCACCTCTCACACATCTCTCTCCCCCATTCCTCATTCTTCTTTCCAGGGAATGGAGAGTCCTCCCATGGGTGCCAACCCACCCTGGTACATCAAAAATCAGGCTCATCCAGTCCCACTGAGGCCACACATGGCAGCTTGGTTAGAGGAATGGGATCCCAAGGGGGACATCAGAATAAGAGTCCCCACACCAGTTGTTCAGGGATCCACACGAAGACCAAGCTGTTCATCTGCAGCATGTGTGCAGGAGGCCTAGGGTGCATGCTCTTTGATGTGTGGTTCAGTCTACGCAAGCCTCCATGTAGCTAGGAAGGACTTCAAGTGCTGTGATAAGGACACCAACCCATCCTCAAATCTTCAACCCAATCTGTCCTGCCTATGAGATGTGCAGGATCAAAGAGGAATCAAAGATTGAGGGGATGTCCAACCATAGACTTGTTCTATTTGAGACCCATTTTATGAGAGAGGAGCCATCCCTGAAACTACTAGTGTTATTCTGCTATGGCTATAGGCAGGATGCTAGCACTTCTCCTATGAGAGGCTTCACCTGGCAGCTGATGGAAACAGATGCAAAGACCCTAAGGCAAACATTAGCGAGACTTGGAGAGTACTACAGAAGAGTTGTGGAACAAATGAATGAGCTGGGGGAGTCAAGCACTCCACAGGAAGACCTACAGAATCCACATATTTTCTTAAACCCATATTTTATTATGAGTTAAAATGGATTTAATGTATATATAACTCAATCTGTAAAGTGAATAAAAAGGTGTACATTAAATAGTAACACTCGTGGAAATTTATTTCTACTGTATTTATAGTGAAACAAGAGTTATTATGGCTTATCTTCTGCCTTATGTACAGAAAGACTCAGACTGATTGTACCATGGTGAGAGCTTATCTGTGCCAGGAAGAAAGAGAGCAGATGTTCCAATATATAACAACCTGGAGGGGGAGACCTGGTGGCACTCAGAGGAAGGACAGCAGGTTACCAAGAAGAGAGTTGATACCCTATGAGCATATACAGGGGGAGGTAATTCCCCTCAGGAACAGTCATAGAGAAGGGGAATAAGGGGAAAATGGGAGGGAGGGAAGAATGGGAGGATACAAGGGATGGGATAATCATTGAGATGTAACAAGAATAAATTAATAAAAAAGGAAAAAATAAATTTAAAAGATCAACCTTTAGGATTAACGTCTTATACTGTAGTATGAACAGGTATGAAGTTATATCAATTGTCTGTTTGTGAAGTGCTGTTTTGATGTGGTTGAGTTAGGAAGACCAACCATCCACAGTCAGGAATAGAGACAGATGAATGCATGTGACAGATCACTTTCTCTTTTTCCTGTACTCAGGATGGTTGGTCCTATGAGATTCTTGTCATGATTGACTAGAACCTGGATCTGTGAGCCAATACAAACCTCCCTCGCAATCCCTACATATTTATTCTTGGTTTCAGTAAATGTAAGGAAAACATGAGCTGTAAGACTGTTAACAGTGGAAGTAGAGGTGTCTCTGACTCTTCAACTTGTTCTTGGGACCCTTTTTCTCCTCCTGGGTTGTCCAGCTCAGGCCTGACATTGGTGTTTGTGCCTATTATTGTTGTAACTTAATATGATGTCCTCAGTTGCTACTCCAGGGTTCCTGGAAGCTTTTTTGGAAGGAGATAGAGGAGTGGATCTGGGGGAGAAAGGAGGAGAGGAGGGATGAGATGAGAGGAGGAATGAGAAACTGTGGCCAGGATGTAACATTTGAGAAAAGAATAAAAACATATCCTTAGAAGTAAACTGTGTCAGAAGACTGCATTACAAATTTGTTCGTAGATTAAGATATCTTCCATACAACTCAGGAGAAAACATCATAGTCCATTTCTTCTGTATATGTTAATCACATTTTCTGGGAAATTCTCTAAATATTTAAGTTAGATTTTTTTGGTTTTTTTGTTTTTGTCTTTGTTTTTTTTCAGTGAAAGTTAACGTCTATGGAAAACCACATTTTCAGTCAACTTCCAGTCAGCTATGGTTTGAGCTTAAACTTTTCCCTTGAAGTCACACATGCATTGAAAGCACAGCCCTGAGAAATTGGAAATTTGGGGAACTAACAGGATCGTGAGGGTTTTGAACTCTTCAACATACTAATCTATTAGTGGGGTCATAGTTTAATGGGCCCTTCAGAATAGATATAAGTTTTGGCGATTAGACCTAATTAGTGGAGCACATCTCCACTCCCTTGTCTTCCCTACTCCTCCCAGACATCCACAATTATGGAAGCAGCTGTTTCACCATCCATCTCTACCATGATGTACAGACTTATAGCAGGACAGAAAACATGGAATTAAGCCCCAGGAACTTGAATGCTGCTTTTGCTTTTCTATAGTTACTTTCCCAGATGTCTTAACATGTTTATGGAAAGCTAAGACCCTTATGTTAGGAGAATGAATGTGTTGAACAACCACGGTTCTGCCATTTCTATAACAGACTTGTCTTAGAGATTCAAAGGTGGTTTCCATTTGCACGTAGGTATGATAATACTGAAGATACACTTCTCTTCAGAGACAGTGCTTTTCTTCCATTTTTTGGTCAGCTAACTATGCACCAGTAGCAAATAAATATTGTACTATACATAGTTCTTTGACAGGTGAAAGACTTTGCTTTCTTGACTCTAGTCATTCTCTTAATTATTTGTATTTTAATTACATCATGCCTCTCAGATGTAACTTTGCATGCTAAACACAATGAAGTATTTAAAAGATACTTCAATTGTATTACTCATGGTCATTTTGTGAAGCTGAATTCGATGGGGGTCAACCAGAGTTGGGTCTCAGTGATAAGATAAGCAATTTGAGCCAGAATGTATAAGAATCAATATGATATTGTGGATTTGACTTGGTCTGTGCTGCAGAAGGGAGGTGAGTTAGACATTGTGTCCCATTAGTTTTCAGTTTGACTTTTGTTTTCCACACTACAAATGAAAACTTCTTACTTCTAAGCTCATGACACTCTACTCTTGTGGACTCTTAGGATGTACATCCTGGTTGGAGGTCCTCAAGTCAATAGACTTGTGCTCTTGAAGAGGATGCTAAGACACTATCTAGTCCTATAATTTTCTTTACTCCTTAAAATAGAGGAAACGGTTTTCACTCTGGCACATGCTTTTGCTATGACATGCTTATTTGCCTGTCATAGGACTTAAAGGAAGAAGGAAAACTTGCTGTCGACTAAGACTCTCTAAAGTTGTAAAACATAATTAATAATTCTTTGTATTGTTCTGAATGTTAGTTGTAGTATTGGAAAGCTGACGAACATAGTAAGACAAGAAAAAAAAAAACAGAAGCTTCAGATTTACTTCATGTTACAATTAGTCCATTGTCTGGAAAGCGAATAGACTAGAATATTTTGGAAACAATTTTTTTCTTTGACTTCTGGACCATGATATATCTCTTTATAGGATTTCTTTTTGATGAACATTTACTTTGGCATACAGTTCACTTTTTGCCACTTAGGCTCTTCTCATCCACACAAGCTATTGCTGAAATCTAATCACATTTTATACTGTGTCAGTCTTGGGTACTTTAAAGTAGCTGTTCCACATCATAAAAAGTCAAGGAGAAGCTGTAGCCATTTTGAAACTTGATTATACTCAATATGCCTTTCAATTTCTTACCTCTCTAGACTGAATATTATGATAATAAAATATGACTGAATAATTAAGAATACCTTGTAACAAACTTTAATCATTCCAAATACTGTTATCTAGTCTTTCTATACTACCATAGGTGGTAGTCTGATCAATCTTGTCAATATATTATCAATATTATTAGTAATTGTCATGAGTATGAAAATGCTTGAACAAAATTTTAGAATTATTAATCGTCTCCATTATTTATTTATTGAATTACTTTACAGCAAGAAGCCAGTGTTACCTTCAAGCATCCTTCCCTCTATACTCCCCACTCCTTCTTACAGAAGGGCAGGCACCCAAGGAGTACCAACCTACCTTGGAATCTCTAGCCACAGCAGCACTAAAGACATACTCTCCCACTTAGACCTGATAAAGCAGGCCAGCTTGTGCAGAGGAATCCAAGGTAGCTAACAGAGTCAGCCACTACTCCAATGATTAGGGGTCTGACTTGTTGACCAAGCTGCCCATCTGCTACATATGTGTAGGGAGCCTACGTCCAGCTCATACATATTCTTTGGTTGGTGGTTCAGTCTCTGTGAGTCCCCATGGGCCAAGGTTAGTTTATCCTGTAGGTCTTTTGTAGTGTCCTTGTTCCTTCCAGCTCCCTCTATCCTCTCTTCCACAAAACTCCTTCAAGTATGGCCTGTTTTGTGGCTGTGGCTGTGGGTCTCTGCGTCTGTTGCCCTAAGCAGCTAGACTAAGCCTCTCAGATGACAGTTATGTTAGGTTCCTGTCTGCAAGTGCAGATGAGTATCATTAATAATGACAGGAGTTGGCTCTTTCCAATGGGGCAAGTGAAAGCCTTTTACAAAAAGAACTTCAAGTCTTTGAAGAAAGAAATTGAAGAAAATATCTGAAGATGGAAAGATTTCCTATGTTCATGGATAAGTAGGATTAACATAGTAAAAGGTTCATCTTACCAAAATGCAATCCTTATCAAAATACCAACACAATTCTTTATTGACCTTGAAATAACAGTCCTCAACTTCATATATAAATGTTGAAAAAAAAAACCACAGGTAGCATTATTTATTTTTTTATTTACTATCTGAAATGAAAATAATATGTCCCTCTATATCTATTATCTGATGTTGTGTAAGTTTTGGTTCACATGAAACTTGTTTTTGTTTTAATCACAGGTGTGGGATATGGGAGATGCTACAGTTTGTTCACAGGTGGTAATTCCCTCATGAGAGGATTGTGATGTTTGTCAGCTGTAAAGTGCCTTCTCTGGGGGACTGGTCTTGCCAGTTTGGATAGAGCCAGACCCAGAGAGAGACTGGGGGCTTCCCCCTTGCCACTTCTGGTTGCTGTTGATGCAGTGTGATTAGAGGAAATAGGAGATACCCTGAAACAAGGATTGGACTTTCCCCATGAAATCCTATGACCCTAAACAGCAGGACATAGCTAAGGAAAACTATGCTCCCTCTCCCCACTAATCTTTCTCTCCTACATAGTGTTGGAAGAGATTGGGGTGGAGAAAGGAAAAAGAAGAATAAGAAACAAAAATAAAGTAGATTTTAAAAATACACCAGCAATCAGATATTTGTAAATTACAGCAGCAATGTCTTCCAGTTATGTTATGTCATATGCGTTTCCTATTCCAGAAGACAAAAGCATATGCTATTTTTCAAAAATTCCTAATACATTTTCATTCCACATAGACAATTATGTTAATAAAATAAAAATAGAGCCTTGATTTTATCATGTAAAATTAAAAACATCCTAACAGTAGTGGTAAATCTTTAAGGGCACTCCTTGTGGGATGTTGGACCTAAGGTAAATTAACTGATATAAATAGCACATTGTATTCACTTTGGGATTTTAAAATATAATGTTACATGTGTCAGATTCTTTCTCACCAAGGATATGATAATTGCTTTTCAACTAATAAGAGAAAAGACATGGTTCGAACTGTACATATAATCCTCTTAACTAATGCATCACATATTATAATTATTTAAAATTGTCAGAGGTAGCCGCTATTCCCCATATTAGAGGACCCACAAGGACTGTGCTACTTATAGATTACATCTGACAAAGGGGTCTAGATCCTCATCATGCGTGGCCTTTGGTTGGTGAATCAGTCTCTGCAGCTTACACGCACGCACGCACACACACACACACACACACACACACACACACACACACACACATCAACACCTTGCCTAGATTTGTTGTCTCCATTGGTCTCCTTTGGAGCTCCTATCCCTTCCAGGTCCTTCTATCCCCTAATTCTTCCATAAAACTCTCAATGCTCCACCCCAAAGTTTGGCTGTGAGTCTCAGTATCTGCTTTGATCCCCAACTGGGTGGAGTCTTTCAGAGGACTTCTATGGTAGACTCCCATCCTATTCCTTCTCTACAAACGCTTCCTGGGTCTATTCTCTTTGTCCTTCTGTAAGCGAATTAAGAACCTTCCCTAGGGTCCTCCTTGTTATTTAGCTTCTGTATTGTATTGTATTGTATTGTATTGTAGTGTAGTGTAGTGTAGTGTAGTGTACTATAGTAGTGTAGTCTAATTGTGTGGCTAATCTCTGCTCATAAATGAGTATATACCATGCACCTCTTTCTGGGTCTCAGTTATCTCACTCAGGACAGTCTCTTCTAGGTCCATCCCTTTGAGTGCAAATTTCAAGATTTCTTTGTTTTTAATAGCTGATCTGCATTCCATTGTGTAAATGTACCACATTTTCTTTATCCATTCTTTGGTTAATAAAGAAATAGTGATCTTAAATGTGCTTAAATTATGACATTTCTATATTCAGAATGCAGAATTTTAAAAACTCAAGCTGTTCTGTCATCAACTTTGACTTGATGTTTGTGTTTTAAAGCAATAATTTTCTATGATTTAATATACAATAAAATTCACTCTGTGCATTTTTCTAAGTTGCATACTCTGCCTTTTTAGTGGTTTTGTGAACATCTGACTCCACTAATTAAATAATTTCTATCTTGATTTAGATGGTATCTTTTGTGTCAACAATACAAAAACTAAACACTAGATTACAGAGTGGAGTTATTAAAAATCAGTTGATACTATCCACTTTAATTGCAGCACACACAGTAAACTGGAACCAAGAAACAGGTACATGCTACCATATAAAAATTCAATAGCAATCATATACATAATTTCTCATACCAGTGACACAAATATACAACATAAAAATTTGAAGATTTCAATATTAATTTGAAAGATGATATTATGACTAAACTGTACAGATTAAACATTTAACGAGTGGTTGCTGATGCTGACAGTAAAAAAATATTGACTTGCTTAATTAGCATATAATATAATAACTTTCAATAAATGAACTATTTTATTTCTTCTTTTGCATTTCAGCATGTTTTAGGACCGTCTATAGGTATCATTAAAGACTTTTATGTTTGTCAACTAGTTTTCTTAGGAGAGCAACAAAGTTGAAAATGAGTTGGAGAGCAAAGCTTCCTGATTTTATGCATTTCATTAATCTCAACTGTCCCCTTTAGCCATGATAGTTAGATCACTACCATTATCTCTAAATGCATCAATCAACTGCTCCTTCAAAGTCTACTTGGCCTTTACTTCCCCCTTTTTGTCACGTCCTTTCTGTTTTTCATGCAAAAAAATACAAACACAAAGGCATCTCAACATATTTCTTTTAAATATCACCAAAGGATGCTATATTTATAAACATATTATATTTTTTGATAATTTATAGTAGTTACAAGAAACTTAGAGGTGTAAATGAGGACTTATAGTTTTTGTAGAAAATTACATGAAACTATTTCAATCAACTATTTCTTCAAAACATCATTTGCCTCAATAACACTTTGTATCATTTAAAAAATTTCACTGTAGACTTATGAGATTTTTAATAGGTGATGTAGATTAATTTTATATTTTAAATAATGTAACAAAATGAAATTAATCTCATAGATCTGTCCTGTTTCATTCTCACTTCCTTGCAAGTGAACCCTCCCAGGACAATCACTGTTTTCGTTATTTTTAGGCATATAGTCTGTATCTACAGAAAATATTCATCTATACCCATTTAACAAAGTTAAGTGCACAAAATGTTATATATGTATTTCCTTTAAAAACTTTAAAGTGAAGTATTATATTTTTAAGGGTTAGCTCATAATTATACTTTTAATATTATTAATAATTTTAACTTAAGTATTTAAAGGTGTCACTGCAAATAATAAAATCTGTTTTATCTATTTTAATGTTTTCTTTTATTTTTTATGATTTAACTTTGTCTTATTATATTACCTGGTTTTGAATGTTAAAATTATTTATACTTTTATCATTTATTATTTTTAAGAATTTTTATTATTGACAAGAAATAGATTACCACAATTTTTCAATCCATCTGATATTTTTATAACATACAATTTATATAGGGAACCACATAGTACCATGAATTTATTGATATTTATAATGCTTTAAATTAGTATAGATGAACCAATACAAAAATGGATTTAGGCTCAACCCTCATTTTTGTTCATAAATTTACAAATCAATCTTTGAGAATAACTCTCCTTTGAGGATATAACAAAAGGTTATCATACATGTCATATAACTTGATTTAACTTTTCATGCTATAAATGACTTCAAACTTTTGAACTTCAGCTTTTCTAAGTTGTATAACTTTATAAAAGTTTTTGATTTATGTTATATAAAGTTGTCTGTTCTGTGCCACTATTATAAAAGAACCAGGGGAAGGCAGATTTTTGTTTTAATTTTTCCATTAAAGATGGTTTGACATTTTTAGTTAAATATGAATGGGTAATTCCTTTCTTGTCTTTAATATTGATTAACAGTGTGAATACATATATTTTTCTAATCTTGTTTAATTTTTATGAAACATATCACAGCCAAATTCTGTAGGCTCAAGTTCATTATTTTTTGTTAATTCTATTTTTTTTTATCTTCCCTGTTATTTTCTCTTTTCCAAAGCATCCATGAAATAACTTGATATCTGGACTTTATCACTGCCCGTCAGGTTTTTCCAGAATAACTTCTATTTGAAATTATCTTAGAGTTTTCAGGATTCATAAAGTGTAGGTGACATTAGCTCCTATCTCATTTCAAACAAATGTAGGTTGTCCATGCCATATTGAACACACTGCTGTCATTGAAGGTGAGTGAACTAGAAGCAAGAGTAACTGAACAGTGACACCGTTTTGGAGGGGATGCAAATGGTCAATATGTAACTTCCTGCTCTAAATGAGATATGGGGAGAGTGCTGACAGTACAGGATTTTTTTTCTAGTCAAATTAGCAATGTCTAACACTGAGGGAAGGGTGTCCAGTGATTTTTCAAGAATCTGCTGGTTTGATTCAGTTGCCATTGGCATGAGGATCACTTTGCAACTGTCATCTCAATCTGTTCTCTCTGTGATTGCCCAGAAAATAAGAGTAGTTTACTCTTTTGAAATTTATTAATCAAAGCAGCATTGTAGGAAAAATAGGATGTGAGCAAACTGTTAAAAATCTTCATGGAGTAAAAGTCACTGTGCAAATAAAAGGATAACTAATTTTCTATGAACAACACTAGCAAAAAGAAAGATTAGATTAATAGAAAAAGTAAATACATCATAGGCCAATGATTACTGTCGAGTATGTCACAACAGTATCCCTGGAACATGGGAGTCTTCTCTTCTATAGGAAGATAGACTTCCTATATTTAATACTCTTCAGATAGAGAAGATATGAAAGATTATTTCCATAGGCTGATACAGTATCTGTGCTTTAAGGGAAAACAGGTAGATTATGCACCTAAACACAGGAACAGAGACAAGAGCAAGGCAGAAGGTACAGTGACCATAAGGCATCAAATGACATCTGCTCTTCAGAGACTGGATAGAATATGTTGCCTTCTGTACGTTTCGTGCCAATAGTGCTACTTGGCTCACATTCTGTTTTCAATAGAGGGGGATATTTTTGTTATTAATTTGAAAACTATGAGAAATTTCTATAGCTTCATGTCACCAACATCTGCTAATTATTGCAGCCATCACAGGAAAATCACTAAATGTGCTTACTTGTTTAGAATGTGTCTTTACAGTCTGAGAGAACTGAATGATTACATCAAGTGTGTGATTACTTATTTTGTTATATTTTATGTGTTATTTTTGAATTATTTGAATTTGAAATTTCTTGACACATTTCAAAGATATACAAAATTCCAGCATGAGAAAGAATATGTGGCATTGCATGTTATGTATACATGCATTTAACTAATGTTAATAATACATTACAAGTTATATATCTGAAACTTTGATCTGCCTATGACAAATTGTCATGTTTACTTAAGATCATTGTGTAAAAGAAAAGAAATCTGATCTCAGTTAAAACCACATACATTTATAAACTTGGAACATTGCCTTTTGGTGCCTATACCTTCAAAAGTGACGTTTAATAATGTGGGTTATACAAGAGATAATATAATATGGTAAAATTAGTGTGTGGATCACAGTGCAATACAATTTTGGTAATAAAAATGTATGCAGCAAATACTTCTGAGTTATTTCCTCTTTCCTGAAAATAAAGTAAATTCATTCCAAAAAGAATTAACCTGGAAGCTGACCAAAATCATTACAATTGCCCCTATGAGAAAGAAGATTGCTTCAGTATCCATTTCCCTCATAAATGGTTATGTGAGGATTTTGGAAGTAGCATCTAATGTATATTTTTGTTGAGGAAGCTACATAAATCTATGTAGAAAAGGGGCTTTTGTGAGAGCAAGGATGTCACAGTTTCCAATAAAATTAAAAAATTACATATTTACTATATCTAGACCACAGACTGTCTGAATGCAAGAAGAAGTATGTGAAGACCTATTCATGCCGCCTTAACTCACTGTCATTTCTATACTGGCATCCTATTCATTCAAAATAAAGTGGATTATCTTTGTACTGAATTTTACTCAAGAAGAACAATCAAAATCTTACCAAAATTAAGTGAAATATGTCCTTGCAGAATTGCAGTTTGTTAAATTTTCTAAAACTCAACTAGTGTTATATTACATGTCTTTAAAGGATTGTCTACACAGGAAGAGAATTCAAATTGATGTTTGCGAACAATTTCTAATAGATACTTGTGAAAAAAATGCAATCAGAGACATGGAGAGACCTATTTGCTGCTCTAGCAAATTTGGTTTGGCTGCCAGTTTTCACTTGTAATAAGAAATAGTTGCACTAGTAAGCTTAGAGCTAAGGATACATGTGTTGAACTCAGCTCTGGATCTTAGGCTGTTTCTGAAATAATAATGGAACAAAAAATCATAGTTATGAGTGAAAATTTCATTTCTGTGGAGCATATTCACCCACCTGAAGGCAGGTGGCAAAGAGGGAGGGGGCTACAATCAGCATGTAAAATGAACAAATTAAAAAAAAAATAGAAAAAAAAAAAAGAAAAAGAATCGGTGTTCCCTTTACTCAATGGAATACTTATCTGCTAGTAAAAAATAAAAGGAAATCTTGAAATTTGAAGCAAATCAGTGGAACTAAAAATGATCATCATCATTCTGAGTGATGTAACTTAGACGCAGAAAGACTCTCATGGTAAATACTCACTAAAAGAAGATATTAGCCAAATAATACAGGATAACCGAATTACAACACACAGACCTAAAGAAGCTAAATAATAAGGACCACTCATGGTGAGGATCCAGACCCTCTGAACTGATGTAGTAGATTTGTAGCATAGTCTCTTTATGGGTCCCATAATAAGGGAAGTAATGATTACTTCTGTCATGGACTCTGGCCCCTACACTTTGATCATTCCCCTTGAAGGGCATCTTTTGCAGGCCTCAGAAACAGGATACAGGAAGTCCAGATGAGACTTGATACAATTTCATGAGTTTAAATACCTCATTAACATTGTTTAAAAGGCTTAAGATGTGATGTTTTTAGTACAGTTAGCATTACAAAGTGAATGGTGAGCCAAATCCATATTCTACATATGAAATTCTATCATTTTGTTCTTTTTTATAATATCACTTTCAAAAGTTCTATTTTTATTGATATACATGCATTTTGGGGTATGTGCATATGTACACACTCTTATTAAATGCAGAGTAGTGCACTGGATACCCTGGAGCTGGTGTTTTAAGTCATTGTAAGCGACCTACTGCAAGTACTTGAAACTAATATCTTGTTCATTGATTTTAAAGGTCAAACCATCTCTCTAGCCATTTCAAAATGTTGCCTTTGTTTGAGACATTGTCTGATTATGTATCCTGACTAGATTGGTGCTCACAAGGTAATTCCAGATGGCTTCAAGCAGGTAGTGATTGTCTGTTTTTTCTTTCTGAGTTCTGGAGAAACTCAACACAAGAAAACTATGTATACATTATTTTACTTTTCTTAGTTCTGTTGCCTTTTCATTGAGGATTTGCTTCCTGTATGTTTTGTGTTATAGAGCTTCCACTACAGAGAAAACAGTATGTACCGTCTGCAGAAAGCCTTAATGCTTATATTTCTCAGACTATCAATCACAGAATATATATGAAACAGTCCTAACTTGAAAATCTTTTTTTACACATGGCTTGCCATTCTTCCTGGCCTTGTAGATGTGATATTTTTGATATCTTTCTTTTAATACTGCACAATTTCCTTTGTATACTCTCATACTTTCTACAGTATATTTTACTTTGAGAATTACAACTAATTACCAATAATTGGATTTTTTTACAATTTTATTAAGTATTTTTACATATACACTTATATTATTACATATATATACAATAAACTACCTACTGCGAGAAGAATCTTGAAACAATCAGGAATTATATATATATTCTGTTCATAATGTTTTTGCTATTTGCGTTTGGCACCCTTGAAGAAAACATCTTTCCTATTGTGGTGAGCCTAAAATTCTGAGTGTAAATCAATATCTATCATAGTTCGTCATTATCAACTTAAAACATCTACTTAGACCAAAAATCATCTTAACCGTAAACAACTAAGCTTAATTGCAACACTAAACTATCTTGTTACAACCCAATCAGGGACTTGAGAAGAAACAACTGTTAAATAATAATTAGTGATGGTATGTACCACCTTCTCAACAGCAGGATGAAATTATGAAATTCATCTCCTAGTTATGGCCCCACTTTCCTATCCAACATCATTATTTAAAATGTCTTCTATATTAATCCCTCATTTTAATTCAAATACATGAAATCATAAATATATTATCTTCTATATCAACAATCGACATTACCACGGTAATGCATCAGAGCATAGGCACTTACATACTCCCTCTTGGCTTAGCTCAATGTATACTAATCCTATATCATCACTCCAGTAAGCTAGATTGAGTATGTCTTGCTTTTACTGCCTTTTGTCAGTTTATGTTCTATTGCCTTCCTCTTACATTATTGGACTTGCCTTTATAAGCTATGTTCTGTTATTATGATGAGACTCATAATTTATCAAGTTTAATTTTTGGTATGACGTATATATATATAAATATTTAGTGAATATGTATAATTACTAGTGTCATATATACATAGCTCCTGCTTTCTCAATTGTAGAATTTGTAAGAAAAGGGCATTGAAAATGTAATATTAAAAAGGTATAGACTGTTTGATCAATAGGATGAATTTTAGAAATGTTAAGTAATTTCTCCAATTAATTTAGACTAATCCTCACTCATCTTTAAAATTAATTCTTCACAAAGAACTTTCACATGGTATTCTTTTACTTTTGACTAACTAAACATTTATGGGTATAATGACAAATAGAGTGCAGCTAGAAATTATGCTGTTTTAGAAAAATGGTATCTGCATGTTCTCTTTTATGACACATGCACTCACTACTCTTGAGTAGGTAGATAGATTTCCAGCATTAGGCGTAACTTCCTTCTCAATGAGTAACTCTTAAGTTCAGTCAGGGAACTTTTGGTTATGATCAATGTATGCCTCACCTTACAGCACTCTTATGGTTATCACATCATGGCTGGGAAAGGGACAATGATATAATTACATTATCATTTCAAAGCTAAAAGACACAATGTAAAATTATTATGCTTTTATGTAGTTAATTATGAGAAATTATAGTTATATTTTCTGTTTAACATTCACAAATTTCAAGAATTCACTCCAACTTGAGATAAGATAGTTTCATAAATAATTCTTTGCAATCCCAGGGACCTTTACCTTATCTTGTTTTATTTTTATGAGCTTTCTAAGTAGGTGAGGCAGGTTGAAAGAACATCCTTATAGTTATAACCATTCAGTTGATGACTTATTCAAAAGTTGCCAGAGAAAGAGACACAGCCATTAGTCATAAAAATCAGCAGGGAGAAAAAAAAAGTAAGGACATGTCTGTGAACAATAAAAATATTAAATAATGGCATAGCAGTTAGGTCCCCTTGTCATTCCTCACAATCAAAACTTACTTGTGAAAGCCAGAGTCCTCACAGCAGGGTTGGCCAGAGCTTTTAAATATTCAGAGTGGATGTAATACCAAGACATTCAGGAAAGAAGACATAGAATTGAATGGCAGTACTGATTCTGCTCTTAGTCAGGACTGTCCCTTTTATAAAGAGACAGTACATCATCAGAAAGCATAAAAATGTCCCTCTTCTCAAATAAGCCTTCGTTCTCCAATGCATGCTACAGAATGAATGTGTACTTCAGGAGTTCTTTACATTGCTTCTCACGTAAAGAGCTAATTCTCACTAGATTTTCCTACTTTTCGTGACAATCAGGTAATTACAAGTCCACTGGGTTAATTGGCCCTTGTGAGGAAAAAAAAAAGGGGTTACAGCAAGAGATTATTAGATCAATTAGTGTCTAGCTTCCAAGAGGAAGGATAAAATAATTTAAAAGTGAACACATAGTAGCTACTTTAGTAAGAAACAACATCTAAACAATAAAAACAAAACAAAAATCTAAATGATTTTAAATACTCTCTCAGTTCTGTAACTCAATACACTAAGCTACGCAACACATTTTCAGAATGTGGACTGTGATAACAGCGAATTGTAGGAAAGAAAGGAAGAATGAAGTCGTTTTTTTCTCCTCCTCTATTTTGATTCACTCCCATGTTAAGAGTGAATTCTGTATTCTTCCAAAAACTTAGTGTTCTTGCTAATGGATCTCTTTTAAATATTCCAGAGGTCACTGGACCTGATAAAAGCTTCTCTAACTCTTGCTCCATCACATGGAGAATGTGTTCTGCTGTGCTGTGAATTGGCATTGAGCATCTGAGCTTCCTTTATACATTAACTCTTACTTGCCTTAATCTCTATGCATCTACTGTAAAAAGCCAAATTTTTAGGGTCTTAGCTCCTCCATTGGACAACAAGTCATCACCGTTTGTTCCTGTCATTACTAGTTCCATGTTGTTCTAGAGACTTTTCACAGGAACATATTTATCCATACTCAGAGAAGACAAGTGCACAAGAACACGTTGGAGAAGGTGTGATAATCATCCACCAGACACTGATTTCTAGAAAGCTTACAGATCCCTTTCAAACACAGGGATTTTTGTTTGTCTCCTTGTTTTTCTGTTCTTTCATGCACAATATTTCTCCATAATAGTTTAACACTTATAGTTCACCATAGATGGGTCATTTTTTTCATCAAGCTATTGTATTCTACCTCTGCTTCGTGTTTTGTTTTGTTTTGTTTTTTTGGGTTTTTTTTTTTGTTGTTGTTTTTTTGTTTTTTGTTTTTTGTTTTGGCAAAGCAGACATGTATACTGTTTAATAGACATTCAGAAAGAAGACAACATCTCAAAATAGACAGCCCCTTCCTGGCTCTGTGAACTCAGTAAACTGGTTAATTTCACAGTTATTCTGTGTCTTCTATTATGTCTCATTTAAAGCGATGCTTCTTGCCTATAGGAATTGTTTGGAAGACCAAAAGAAGGCCTATGACTAAAAGTCCTATGAAAACTGATAAAAAATCAGAACATACAACATTTTCTACAATAAACTACTATTTTTTTTGGCAGGGTTTCTCTGTTTGTATGACAAACAGTCCTGGGTGTCCTGGATCTCTCTAAACTAGGTTTACCTTGAACTGACAGACATCCTCCTACCTTTGTCTCTCTAGCACTGGATTTAAAGGTATGTGCTACCATATCTGGTTTATTAATTAGGATATTATTATTTTTATGAGTATCAGAAAATTGTGCCCCAAAACTGTAATAACATCATAATATATACTATATTATATATTATACCATATACATGTATTATTATATATAGTATAATGTATAAAGCATATAATATATATAGAGAGAGACTACAGATACTAACCTTCTTGCCTCTTTGACATCAAAGATTAGCTCCTCTTGTTAAAGTCACAATACACTTAGAACATGTGAGTTACTTTAATCTAGCAATACTTTCCCTGAAACTGCCTTGCCTACAGCCTAGCTTCCGTAATGTGAGAGAATACTAAGCAAGCAACCAAGTAGATAAAAAGTTAATAGGCTTACCCAGATGTAATATTAATGGATGACAACAATGCTCAGCATGACAAAATTTCTGCAACAGTATAGTTACTGTCATTCACATATTGGTGGTAACCAAATGCTGTCTAACTGAATTTAAGATTCACTCAATAGGAGGGAAAGCATGCCTGTATCAGAAACATTGCCAACTTCCAGGCACTAGTAATCTCATGGATCTTATTAAATAAGATCTTATTAAATAAAATCTATAGCTACTGCACTATTATATCAACATAATTTCTTACTACATTCTAAATCTTATTCTATACCTACAGATAAGTGTACTTACAAAGGTCATCAAATAATTTGTCTTGCTATCAAATTGAGACCATCCCAGAAAACCTTAAGAAAATACAATGTGTAGATCCTCCTCACAATTGCAGCTATGTCTCATAGAGTACCTTGGAAGAGTAGGAGATACATTTTAGTCAAAATACTAGCATTTCTCCTATAAAACAGTTTCTCTTAGAAATAGCTGCATAATATAGAGAGGAATCATGGCAACATCACTAGACAAGCTGGCACAAAAGGGGATGTTTCATGGGATCACAGCCCTGGACAGGGATATGGTCAACTAAACACTGCTCAGGTAGGGATAGGTAAGTTCTCCAGGAGATGAGACCCCTAAAGTTAGTGTTCTGATACAAAATTGTCATCTCTGAAATGATATACAAACAAATTTCAAGAATGGACTCAGATATTTTTATTATTGTGCATACATATACATACATATTCACATGGATATATATATATATATGTATATATATATATATATATATATATATATATATATATATATATTTGGTGATGAAGAGGATATCAATTTTAAAATGAAGGGCCAGAAAGGAGTTGTAAGGTAGAGATTTGGGTGGATATAGGGGGAGGAAATGAAAGAGGGAAAATGATGTGATTATATCTTAAGAACAATGTATAAAAAATAAAAAAAATATTTTGAGCCTTGAGTGTTAGCATTTCTCAGCAATATAAGTATGAACAGAAAAAAATATTTAAACTTCTCTCCAAAAGTTTTCTAAGTTAGTTATAGAAAATGTTTTACTTTGTCTATTTATAGATTGATAAATTAGCCCATAACTTACATAACACTACTGCACATGAAAAATAAGGAAAAGATATTTCTTGCTTTTTGCTGAATACAGAAGTGTGCCATGAGAAGTGCATTGCATTTTTATACCCTTTAATAAAACTGAAAATTTTCTTTTTATGTGCATAAGTATATATATACATATCATAATATATATTCTTATATATTCACAAAATTAATGATAGAAACCAAAGTCCTCCTGTATTTTACTCAGTGTAACTTCATTGGCAACCACATTTAACATTGAAGTACTTTTGTTGTACTACTTATTAAGCATCTGCAGAGAAGGAGTGATTCCACTACTAGCTTTTCATTATTATTATTATTATTATTATTATTATTATTATTATTATTATTATTATTATTATTTTACATTACATCTTGATTGTCATCCCCTCACTCCTTTCTTCCTCTTCCCATCTTCCCTCCCTATTCTGTCCTACTTCCCCTCCCCTAGTCTTCTGACCATTGGGGTCCTCCTCCCCCACCATCAACCATAGACCATCAAGTCTCATCTGGATAGCCTGCATCTCCTTCCTCCGTCTTCCCACAGGCCCTCTCTGCCAAGGGGCAGTGATCAAATCAAGAACATTAGAGTTGCTGCCAGAGGCAGTCCTCTGCTCTCCCTTCCACATCTCCATGTGGAGAATGAACTGTCCATCTGCCACATCTGATCATGGGGCCTAGGTTCTGCGCTTGCAATGTCCTTGGTTGGTGCATCAGTTTGTGCAGGCTCCCCTGGGTCCAAATCCGCCAGCCTCGATAGTCTCCTTGTGGACCTTCTGACACCCATTCCCATCTTTCTGTCCCCCGTCTCTTCCATACAACTCGCAGCTCTTAACCAAGGGTCCTGGTTTGAGTCACTGTATCTGTCCAGATCATCTGGTATGTAGAGTCTCTTAGAGGACATCTAAGTTAGGCTAATATCCACTTATAAGTGAGTATATAATATGCATGTCTTTCTGGGTCTGGGTTACCTCATCCTGATAATGGTCTCTAGTTCCATCCAATTGCCTGTGAATTTTAAGATTTCCTTGTTTTTTAATAGCTGCATAGTATTCATTTGTGTAAATGTACCATAGTTTCTTCATCCATTCTTTGATTAAGGGGCATCTAAGTTGTTTCCAGATTCTGGCTGTTACAAAAAAGGCTACTATGAACATAGTTGAGCAAATGCCCTTGTTGTATGGTTTAGCATCTTTCCTGTTTAATCCAGGGGTTGTATAGCTGGGTCTTAACAGTAGCATTATTCCCAATTTTCTGAAAAGGTGCCAGATTGATTTCCAAAGTGGTTTTACAAATTTGCACTTCCACCAGCAATGGAGGAGTGTTCCCTTTTCTCCACATCGTCACCAACATGTGCTGTCACTTGAGTTTTTTATCTTAGCTATTCTGACAGATATAAAATGGAATCTCAGTGTCCTTTGATTTGTACTTCCCTGATGACTAAGGACAATTAGCAATCCTCTGTTGAGAATTCTCTGTTTAGCTCTGAGCCCCATTTCTTAGTTGGGTTGTTTGGTTTGGTGGTGTTCAATTTCTTGAGTTTTGAGTTCTTTGTGCATTTTGGATATTAGCCCTTTGCCAGATATAGGGTTGGTAAAGACTCCTAGTCTCCCAGTCTTTAGTCTGCCGTTTTGTTCTGTTGACAGTATGCTTTGCCCTACAGAAGTTTTTCAGTTTCAGAAGGTCCCATTTATTAGATCTTAGAGCCTGAGCTATTGGTGTTCTGTTCAGGAAGTTGTCTCTCATGCCAATGAGTTCAAGGCTCTTCCCCACTTTTTCTTCTAACTTGATGTCTACACATAGAAAAATACAAATAAACACATCTTTATCATTCTACATAAAACTAAAGTCCAAGTGGGTTAAGGAGCTCAACTTAAAACCCAACACACTACTAGCTTTTCTAAGATGGCTTGAAGTCTTTCTTCTACCAAACCCATCACTCTGTCTCCCTGATTCAGGAATAAATAATCAAGATTAAGAACTCTTTACGCTCTATCTTTTTGACCAAATTGTGTGGCAGCTTCTGGAATGGGGGTTTACTTTGGGTTTTCTTTTCGTTTTTCCTTTAAAATTTTTATTTATTTGCTTATTTATTTATTTAGCTTTGCTTTTTGGAAAATTTATTGCAACACGCCAACAGCACATTACATTTTTGGTTTCAACATCTTGCTCTGCAACTTCCTTCACTTTTATTGCTAAGATTCCAAAGAGCTGGACATTGGCCCGGATCATGCAAAGGCTGGCAAAAAGCCTTAGAGTTCAGATGACTCTGGCTTTCTACTTCTTGAAGACTTTCCAGATGTGCATCCTAGGACCTGTTAGCTGGTGGCCAATTTAAGTTCTTCAGCAGAACTTTCTCCCTTCTTTGGAGCAAAAGTATGCACTTGGAGCAGTACTCCTTTCTGAGCTGGACATTGTCCTGTAGTGACTCAGTGAATTTGTTTTGCACTCTTGAGTCCACAGAGATGCTGATGGTCAACACCGTCTTATGGATACCAGATCCCTGTTCGGAAACAAAAATGGGTGAAGTTCCTTGGAGTACCTCCCCTGCAGGCCATACTCAGAAAACAAGAGCAATGTTCATACCTGTATTGTTCAGACACTCTCTGCAACTTCCCTGACCAATAACTGAAAGAGTAGCTATACACACTAGCTGCTACGATTTTTCTTTAAAATCCTATGGGTCTGGGAGGAAGACTACTCCCCTGATGGTTTGGTGGTGATGTTCAATTTCTTGAACTTCTAGTTTTACATTTTTAATTATGGATTAATAAACATAAAATATTACATCTCCATATGGTTTTACACATATCTTAGAATGTGTTATGTCTCCTGTGAGTCTAGTGTTCCCTATACTCTTATCCCCTCCACCAATTAACATGTCTTCCTCTGTTTCTCCCTTTCAACCTATATAGCATCTATTTTCTATTATGCCCTCTATTTTCAGTAAACCCCTCTACCTTTGTAGATTCTGCAGTTAAACTGACTTAAATATACAATTTAAGCATTAAAGCTAGACTCCACTGAAAAATAAGATATGACACAATTTTATGAGCTTGAATTAAAGCACTGATATATGTTTTCAGAGTTCTATTTACTTGTAAGTTTCATTGTTTCCTTTTTCTTAGGGGCTGAGTAACATTCCATTGTGTTATTACATAATCGTTATATGTTCATCAAGTGATGGGCATCTACATATGTTCCATAACTAATAAGCTCATACTCAATTAAAGATCCTCCCACTCGTGCTTACATGGGTATCCCCGTTAGACTCAGGAGGTCACAAAGTCAAAATAGATATGAAAACAGGAGGAGGACTCATTGGTCAGAAAAGAAGAGAGATCAGGATGGTAAGACAAGATCAGTATTGTAAGGAGGTAAACTTGACCTAGGTGAACTTTATGTATGTGTAAAAAAATAGGTAATAGAAAAAACAAATCATTTTCTTATTTCATTGACTTTCTTGTAATAAAGAACAGTGGTAATCTTCAAAAGGTCTCCATTAAGATGTTTCAAGAAGATCATCAAGGCTGATGGATCTCGACCAGGGAGGCAGGGCTACACAAACCCACAAATGTATCTAGAAAACGCAGGTCTTTCATATCAGAGAGTGTGACATAACTATAATCTAAGTGGTTATAGTTTTATTACAAATGCATTGCTGTAGAAAGATAAAACTGAACAATAGACACAGAGGTATCAGTTTGAGCCAGCACACACTACCTGAAATCATATGTCTCTCGTCGTATTTTAACTCAGTTTCCATGACAATCCTTATAGGCAGCTTCAAGACATTTTGAAACACACACACACACACACACACACACACACACACACACACACACACGACTGAATGGCTGAGTGGGGGCAGAAACAAAAAACACTTTGTTAGAGTAAATGTAAACAATGATATCTCTACATATATAATAACACTGGACATCCACAGATGTAAACAACATAGAGCATCTTCTGTCTGTTTTATTTCAAATCTACTATTATTGACTTCTAATAATCATCTGTGTCTTAAACTATACTTTTGTACTCTATGTTCCATAAGGTTCGCTAGATCACTTAAGGTTTTAGCCAATTATTTTTTCATCCCAGAATATTTTATTGTATTATTAAGAAATGATGATATATATATGATGTATTAAAAACCACAAATGAAGATTCCTTCTCAAGTATTTTCTTAATGTATACTGTTTTCACATTCCCATCTCAATACATTCGGGAAAAATACGGGAGTGAGAAATAAAGGATTAGCATTATAATTCAGTGTACAGTCTTATGAGCACACAGAATAAATATAAAAATGTTAACAACTGGTGTTAGAGTATCTATTTGGAGTTTCTGTTTACTCATATAAATGTAAATGGGACAATAAGTGTAGCTTCCAGTGTTATTCTATGAGCTGAGAGATTTCTTTTTATATTTACTCTAAACAAAGTGCTATTTTTTGTTTCTGCCTCCACTCAATCATTCTTGCCTGTATTTGTGTATTTTTCAAAATGTCTCAAAGCTGAAGAAATTGTGTGCCATTATTCATTCGAAAAGATGCAGAAGAAAACTTCATGTACTAAGATAAGAAAGAGTTAATGGGTATATATATATATATATATATATATATATATATATGTATATTATAATATTATTCCTGAAATTTTTATATTTGTTTTATAATGATCCATGAAGAAGAAGTGTTCTTATGATAGGCATTTATAGCAATAATATTTGATATTATTTTACCACCTTGCAAAAAATTACATAGGGAATCCTAAATAATTGATAAGTGTAGATGACTAATTAAAGATGAGTTATGAAAATATAAATATTAAATAATATAATTTCACATATCCTTGAATACAAATTTTTAAGCATATATTTATATTTCATGAATTAAAAAGGTGGTTTTTCTTCTAGTAGACAATATGGATCTAAGTGTAAACTGACTTAAAATAATTATGTCTTATTAATTTTTTGTATTTTCATATATAAAAAATGTAGCTTTTCAGAGTCCATGCAATCAGTCCATGTAGTCTCCTATTTTATAGATTTCTTACTTTAAATACTCAGCAATTTTGAGTGTCTTTTCCATTCCCAGCACTACTCTAAATTTCTAAATATGAATTATTTTTGTTAAAATGGTACTATCATGAGTCTAGAGTTGCAGACTTTTCTTCTTTGCCAATTTCAAGTACCAATTAATTCAACTTTCTATTCATTAAGGTAATGGTGAAACAAAGGAACTTTAGTTTGAGCCAGCCTATAAACGTGCTATTAATAAACTCCTTAAAAATTAAAGGAAAGGAAAGTTTTCCCTTCATCACCATATGTTTGTTGTAGCCTAGAAGCTTTAGCATTATAGGGAAACTTTTCTTTTTCTTTTTTGTCCACTTCAATATGGGGCCTTTCACCTCTTCTCACAATTCAATTCATAGAAACTTCAAAAATCTTGTTATCCAACACTGGACGCTACATGCTGTAATACTGACCTGCGATGCAGGCAAAATATTTCACTAATGTCATAATGGTTGATATGGGAGTAGTCAACTGTCAACTCCTTTTGTGGGGGGAGATTGGTGCCTGCTCTACATGGGGGAGAAAAACTCATACAGATAAGTGTTTCTTTCCTGGTGTTCTAATTTTGTGGGTAAATTTAGAGTCCCAATTTTCAACTACCTTCCTCTTGTATGTCCTAGTTTTGAAAGTGGACTGAAGGGTTTTGAAATCACCTACATGGGTGAAAAATATTGATAGTGTATATGGTATTATCTACACAACTATCTTCTGCCATCCAGAACTAATGAAATCACCAGGCCACTATCTCCACAAATTGTATTTCCCAAAGTAAGTTCAATGCATGCAAAGACCTAGGGGAAATCACTTTGAAACACCAGCTTTGTCATCTGACTTAAAATGAATTGGTGTCACACAAAATATTGATGAACTCATACAAAACTGTTTCCATTAATCTTTCTAAATTGTTATGAGCTTTAGTTATAATGCAGAAAAAGTTAGTGCTGAAGGCTCTACATGGCATGTAACAATGCTACAGAACTACCCTGAGTCTGGATGATGCCTGGTAGTTATCAAATTAATTTCTGTCCTTCACTCTTCTGCTTCAACTCTAATATATTATTGAAAATGTGGTGTTAAAATATCCAAATATCCAAATAACCACTTATAAAACAGTAAATTTTAAGTTTTCAGTCCTACTATGATCTAAGAAAAAACATAATATAAAATTATATATTTTCAACTGTGCAAAATGCCTAATTATATTAAAATACTAAGAACTATTATTAACAGTAGCATTTACTTTAGGAGAGAGTTGCATATGTGTAAATCTTACTATTTGGTACATAGAAATGGATACTTTTATAGTAATTGTTATTAGTTTTGTACTGCTTATTTTACACATATTGTCTTGTCTATAGAAATTTTACTGGCTAGTATTTTAAGGTTTTGTAATAAACTTCAAGACATTTTCACAGATAATTGTCATTATAATATATAAAAATGTAATTTTGCCCTGTAGTTTTGGAAATATAAAAAACTCTAAAATTGTGCAAAAGTAGAATATTATATTACAAATGTTAGATTATTCTATTACAAAAGACATCATAAAATGCTGTCTTGTTTTCAGTGTAATTTTGACTAAAGTAAAAGAAGGCTATTTTAAGGCAGAATACTGCTCCAGAATTTAAAGTGCATGGAGCTTTAATAGATTTTTAGAGAGAGAATGACTCAGGAGATCATTCTCCATCTTCAGCCCAACAATGTCTTTGGACAAATAGTTTATGCTATAATTAAATAAAATCATTTTTATTCCCACATGAAAGTCATAAGGCAGAAAAATGTGATCCATATAAAATATAATGCCAAATCTTTGTGTATTCTAAACTCTAAATATTTGTATTTTAGGATTTCGATAGAATATTGTATCCAGGTTCATAGAGATGTCAGAGATGTCAACCCTTCTGTAAATTCCCTTTCCAGAAAATGTAAAATGTTGAAAAAGAAATCTATCTCTTACAGAATACATCTATTCCAATATGATGTATTGTTCAGTATGCATTATATATTTCATTATTTACAATGTGCATTTCAACATAATTCAAAGTTTCCATAAATTATGCATTATTTAGAGAATAAAGAATAGATAAATCTGGGGGCATGAATCATCTACATTTTAAATATGACCTCTATAGAATATAAGAATGCAATTTATCTTGCAACATGAAACCAGGTCTATAAGATTTTCCAATTGTATACAGGAATGAATTATTTTATTTATTTTTAAATCAATCTTTTATTGCTGCAACTATGCATTTTTCTTAGCATTTACCAATTTGTGTGTAAGGCAGAAGTCATAATACATATGTCAGGTTTTTACATGAAAGATATGTTAAATTATGCTTGGTTATGTATCTTATCCTAAGTCTTAGAAAGCATTACTTCCACAGGATTTAGGGTGAAATTCTATGTAACCTATTTATCATCCCTGCTTTGTACTCACGTTATGAGAATCTCTTAAGTATTTCAGTGACTCATGTTTTCATATACCATGTGCACATTACTATTTCTTTAAGTATCTGAAGCTCACTTAAGGAAATCTGTATTTCGGAACATATTGTAATACATTGTATGTATAATTAAATAGAAGAAATAATTATTAACAAAGGTAGGTTCATGTTACAAAAGTATTGAGAATATTTCAAAAATTAAATCTTTACTTCAAGTGATTATGTTTGCTAAACTACCTTTGATCCATACTCCAGATCATAAAATAATTTTAAAGGCTTATTATTTTATTGTACTTCAGAAAACATGCTTAGTTCTGGTCAATGGACAGACTTTTAAGACAAAATAATAATTCATGACCTCACAGGATTCAAAAATCAGACAAATGAGCTGTCATTATTACGCATTTAAGGAGAGAAATAGCATCAGTTTTCTTAATTTCTAACTGCATTTGACAATAACTCCCTAATGTTTGCTTGAATTTTGTAATAGTATTCAGAGTAAATGGCATCATTTTTCCTTCTTTCTTTCTTTTTTTTTTCTTTTTTTTTTTTTTTAGACAAAAGGACAATTGGAGATAAAATTCTCTTTAAGATGTTTAAATGAAAAAGAACAGTAGCTATAACTATGTTTAAAGCAATAAATTTAGCAGTAAGTTATAAAACTGGCTCTTTATATCTGAAGCAACACTATTCAATGCCTTTAATTTCATAATCCCTATTTTTGTACAGAGTGGTATGTATCCTTCCTAAGCTAAATACTGATTACCACAACTTCTAGATTTTTCATATTCTCTCTGACACAGAAGATCTAACAGCATGTTCTATAATCTTTGCAGATGCAAAAGGCTCTAAATTGCTGCCTTGCTGTGCCCTCCTACACTCACATTGTGAGCTCACTTGCCCTCCTTCTACCCTAGACTGACTTATCATGAATAGAAAATACATCACATTCTGTCCGTCATTGCAGCATCTTCTAAGTTTCTTACCACATACTAAGTAATCAGCACTTTAGACAGTAATCTAGTTTGGATCCATGATGCTCCATTTCCACCAGCAAACTAATAGACTTGAGATTGGTTTCAAAATGTTTGGAATCTACTGAAATTTGTAATCCCTACACTTGTCAAAAAAAAGACCACAAAACTATCAACAACAAAAAGCTATGTTAACTTTACAACTTGCTAATTATGACCGTACATAATATTATTGTTTAAAAATTCATCAATATTTAGAGAAATTATGGGGAATATATATATATATATATATATGCTAAGTGGAGATAATTTTACATTAAGAAGTGGAAATTTGCATATTTGGAAGTGTGAGAATTCTGAATTATTATATCAAAAGAATATAATAAAGGTTTAGAAAATAATTCATTGTATTATCAGAATGTTGAACATGGTGAAGTTTTACTCACTCAATTTTTTATAGTAAACACATTCAGACAAGTAAGTCATTCATTGAATAAATCATAAATCAATGATTTATGATGGGAATTTTGATGTTTAAATTTTAGTTTACATTACTTTTTTATGTGCTTGAATGCTATAAATTCCTTTTGTTTCTTGTTTTGTTCTAATAACGAAGAGGGACAAATTAATATCCACATCTATAGTTAGTATTGGCTAACTACATATTATTTTATATTAACATTTTATAATTCTTATTGTTTAATTATCTCAGCATAATTCTTAGCATTCATTGTACAATTTCCGTGATTAACTTGGTAGAAAACAATGACACAGAAGGATTTTCCGAGTATAGGAAACTATTCAATTTATGTCTTCTCTGTTAGATAGTTTTGTTTTGATTGAGACTATGTAATCTCAATATGTACCTAAGACTTAGAGTTCTCCTGCCTCAGACTCAGTGCTGGGGTTACAAATATAAGCCACCAACCCTTGCCTGCTGGTCCTCTTTAAAACAAAGAGATTATAATTTCATGTGTTTAATTTTATCACCCACAAAGAACACATATCAAGCGAATCTGTTTAAAGGTTATGAGCAATTTCTTTAACAGGTTATATGCTATTAATTAGACAACAGTCTTTCTCACTACTTGAGAAAAGTTATAACATAATTTTATTCAAATGGTATGCACTTGGCATCCTTATATAGTTTTTCCTCTGAGGGAAAAGAAATCTATCTGGGATGTGAATTATGGAACTAGTACAAACAGTAAAATATTCCAAAATACATGGAAGATTTTCATACAGACAAGCATTCCTTTCCCATTTTTATTACATGGTGAGTAAATTTACAGTTACTGGGAGAGTCTTGGCTTGGTTTTACTTTAAGAGGTGTTCTAGTACCTTCCTCTTGCATTTTCTAGTTTTGAAAATGGACTTGGGTATTTTTTTTAGTTTCATATTTTATTGAAAATAAAATCATTCATATTACATCTCAATTGCTATCCCATCCCATGCATCCTCCCATTGCTCCCTCCCTCTTGCTTTCACCCCATTCCCCTTCCCTATGACTGTGACTGATGGGGACCTCCTCCCCTTGAATATGATGCTAGGGTATCAAGCTTCTTCTTGGTAGTCTGCTATCCTTCCTCCGAGTGCCATCGGGCCTCCCCATCAAGGGGACATGGCCAAATAAGGAGCACCAGACTTGGGTACTTAACAATCACCTTATATTTTATTTTTCTGGAAACACTATCTAGACATATTATTGTAAGCCCCACAGAAATCCTCTGTATTATTCCAAGATCACTGCATTATTTAACTGAAAACTTAGCAAAACTTTATCTATCCTTTCTTATACTATTCCTGTATGCAAACATTTTTATCTGAGTCACGGTCTTTTTCTTCAAATCATGGCATATAATGTTGATGGAGTATTTTCTTAAACACAAATAAGATCAAAGCTTTTTTCTCTACCTACTTCATTAAATCTCCAATGTTAAGCACTTCTCACTTATTCCCTGTGACTTATATTTTTTCAAATTCATACTCTTATCTAAATCAGAATATATTTCACTTATTAATAATGGATTGACATAAATATATAGATAATTTCTGGATTCAGAATACCATGTTGAAGTTCGTTTATGCATTTGTTGATGTGTCATAGTTTTGTACAATTACTTATTTTATTTCTAATATATTTGTTTTCCTTTGCACAATAAAGCCCATATTGAATGTATCATACACACGGTCCTTTTCAGGTTCAAAACTTTGACACCTAATGCCAAATTATCTGTTTGTTCCCCAATCTTATTTATTGCTTAAAATTCCTGAACCCTGTTGTTCTCTTTGTCACAGAAAGAAATGAGGTAAAAAAGAAAATTAATATGATACTATATAACAAACATTCTAAACTTAATCTGAGCTTTCTTGATATGAATATTTCTACTTGCATTTAGTCAGTGGTTTTAGCGTATTTTCTCCTGTAATTTTTCTCCTCAGAAGAAGTACTAAAGAAGTACATAACATGCTTCTTCATGACTTTTGTTGTTCAGAACATTGATATATTATTGCAGAATATTGGTTGTTATGGTAACAGAATGGGAGACATAATGAGGAGACATTGGTGAAGTTATTAGGTGAGAGTTAAGATTATTATTAAACAGTCTGAATGATAATTTCCAACTTTGAATTGACTTTGGCAGGTTTCATTGTGCTATCCATTTGACACCAGGAAAAAAACAAATAATTAAAGTTTTCTAGTAATTTAAATCAAATATGAGTTTCTCTACAATATTTATCTTTAGGAACTACAGAATAGGGCAATGATACAATTTCCCTTGTGGCTTAAATAGGGTTAGTTTCAAGAAGTCACCAATATAGGAGATGTTGCCTTTTATATCTGGTTAAAAACATGCCTATTATTACTGATGGGATCTAAGTCATTAGCAGTACCATTATTCCCAGAATGGTTCTGCATATTGAGACCTATTTAAGGACTCTAGCATTAATAGGCATGTGGGAGTTTCATGAAAAACAACAGGTTGTCCGTTGCATCCCCCAGCTTGATTAGTGGAGTGCAGCATTACCTATGAATAGGAGTGGAACCAGGTGGTTCTTTTTATTTAGGTAGATAAAGTTTGATCTAAAAGGAGGATGAGGGCAGAGCTGTAAAGACGGTTCAGTTGTTTAGAAAGCTTGTTCTTACGGAGGATCTGAGCTAGCATCTATTTCAAGTTTTTACTATTAGAAGCATAAATGACTTTTCTTTATTAATATTATTAAATGTTATATTTATTTCAGGGATTATCACAGCAGGGGGAAGACAAGAATGTGTTTTCTTAAAAGGGGGAATTGTGAAGTGCTCAGCATTTTTAGAATCATGAACATTAGATTAAATTTACTACCTTAACATATTTAATAACCAAATGTACAGAAAGAATAAACATCTGGACAAAAAAAATACTGAAACCAATTATTTTAATGAGCAATGTGTAAGTCATGGTGTTTGTTTATGTTTTCTCAGACATACCAAAGGATGTTTTTTCCTGTAGATCTGGAAGTTTATTCTTCAAATAATATTATATAAACATGTTATCTCTATGATATTTCTGAATTCACATACACATTAATATAATTTTAGTGAGTTTTCCAGGATAAATAAGGTCATAAAATTTTTCATTTCATATTTCCTTATTGTAGTTTAAGATACTTCATTTTAAATTTTAAGCTAGCATGCAAATAATAAATAGCATGCAATAGTATCAGTAGCATTTTTATTACCCACCTGATCATCTATGTGACAAAAGAGAGATGACAATCTCCATGATGTGCTGTCTTAGTACAATATTCTGCCACATCATCAGGTTTGCATTGACTGTGCTTATGAGTGTACATTCTCTTTCATAAAATTTCTGAATTATTGACCATATTACATCTAAGCTCCTTTAGAAAGACTGAAATAAGATGTAGAAATAAAGACACACAATTGATGGGAGGTAGGCGGCAGCCAGATCAAGCTTCCTCAGCATTATCTAGTACAGCTTCATCTGGACAGAGAAGAAACCATTCCTGAAAACAAAGATTTGTCCTTCACCACCACACAATGATGGCCTTGGATAAATCTGGGGTGGAGACAAGGCCAGGTTTTGATTACTGTTGTTTAAGATATTAATGGAATATAGTCCTCTGAATTTTCAAAGTATTTTCGATGCTGTATAACATGAAATTGTGCTGTTGAACATACTATCCCCATATATTTCCCATTACCTCACTATCACTTGCAACTTCTGCTAATAACTATTGCAAATTGAAGATTTGTTCCTAGCTTCCATATATGAAACAGAACTTGTGTAACTTTTTGCAGTAACTTAGGTTCTTCACTAAAACGGAAAGAATGCATAACATTAAATCACTAATTCAGACCTGGCACAGACTTCATACACTTTCCATCAATTAATACCAGTAAGAAATATGTAGACATAAGTCAAGTTGGATCAGGTATTAGTGATTGATATAACTGCAGATTTTCTAAGATATTCATTCGTTGGATATCAGAACAATTGGAATGTACTGTAGTTTAATATATTTTTCAAAAAGGATTATGACAGTGCTTGCTCTTAAGGAAAAAAACACAAAAGATAAGAAACTTTTACTTCAAGACATTCAGAATGAAATTTGGTTTTATAAAATTGTTAGTAATATTTCAAGTTTTAAAAGATTATGTTATGTTTGCATGTGTACATATATGTAACTCTGAATGCCCCATGTGTCCAGAAGAGCACATTGGATTCCCTGGAGCTGGAGTTACATTTTGTTGTGAGGCAGTTTACTTGGGTACTGGGAATCAAACTGAGTTCCTGTGGAAGAAATACAAGCACCCTTAGCTGCTGATCCATCTTCGCAAGCACCAGAATAAAATTCCTGATGCTTATCAGCATATATCAGCTTATGTCATACAGAAAGAGGAGGAGGAGAATAATTGCTTTTAGAGAACCATACATATGTCTTGAATGTCATAAATTTTCTTTATGGAACATACTGGATTTAAGCAGTATGCAAATCAGTTACATTACTCTGTACAAACGTATAGGAGTTAATAATGTATATTCTTTCACTTGTTTCTGTTTTTATACATCTTTTAAAAGCATTGAGTAGAATAAATGAGAGTTCACAGGTAATTTCCTAAGTCTTCATAGATAAGTGAAGTATGATCCTAATCAATCAAGTCAGACAGTTGTGAGGAATCCATGGCTTTCCATTCATTTCCCGTGCTTTAAATCATAAACGAGTCAATCTTTCAAAGAAGGAACCTGTGGCAACTGCTCCTTTGTATTGTACATTTGTTAAGCAGTTACATTTCTTTTTTCAATTTCTTTAATTTATACAACTATCAACTGTTTATTCAATTTTATTTGTATTACTACATTTTGCTATGTGGTATACATTACTACTTTGATTACCTTGTCTTCCCAGTACAAAGCATTTTTTCACATAGTAGGCTTTTCAGTTTCCCTAAGTGTGATACAAGTTTGTGTACTGGATAACCATACTATGCTCCACTGACCCAAATAAGCTATGTTAAAATATTTATATAATATAAATATAATATTTATATAATATAAATGTATTCATGTAAATAAACACAAACTCAGAATTTAGGGAATGAGAAGTGTAGTGTTATTTAATATTTCATTTTCCAGTTCCCCCTGTATATATTCATGATGCCAAATTTATACATCTAATTCTTTCTGTCCGATGAATTAAAACTTCCAGAACTATGAAACTGTAGTGTAGTTTTACTTTGTAAGGTTGAAATAAAATGAATATTTGCTTGTGGAAATTCTCTACTGTTTTATAATTAGATTTTAAATTGAAAGAAATCTCATATAGCAAAGCTATAGCTTACTTTTTTATTATGTAATAATATTCTACCCTGCTTCAAAATGGCATTGAAATAGCTCTTGAATTTAGGAATTTCAGATACATTTGATTAGCCTCTCTTTAAAGTTTTATTTATTTATTCACTTTACATTCTCCCTCCTCTCCTCATGGTCCCACACAGCCTCTCTCTTCCTCCATCCCCCTTGCCCCAGCTCATCAAGTAACATAAGGACTGAATGCATTCTCTTCCCTTGTGGCCTAAGGAGGCAGCCCTGCCAGAGGGGAGTGATCAAACAGCTGGCAACGAAGTCCAGGTCAGAGATGCTACTCTTCCCCTTCCTAGGGAGTGCACATGAAACCTGAGTGGCCTATCAGCTACATCTGAGTACAGAGCCTAAGTCCAGTCTATATATGGTCTTTGTTTTGTGCTTCAGTCTTCACAAAACCTCTGTGGGACCTGGCTAGCTGCGTCAGTTTGTCCTCTTGTGGAGTTCTTGTCACCTCCAGGTCCTTTTGTCCACCCAGCACCACTTTTCCACAAGACTCCCTATCCTTTGCCCAGTGGTGGGGTGTGATTCTTGGGTATCTGTTTCTATCCATTGCTGAATGGAGCCACTCAGACGACAGTTATGCTAGGCCCCTGTCTGTGGACCTAGCAGATTATCAATAATGTCAGGAGTTGGCTTGCTCCTGTGGAGTGGGTGTCAGGTTGGTACAAGCATTAGTTGGACTTTCCCTCAGTCTCTGCCCTATCTATAGCCCTCCACATATTTCAAGCAGGGTAAATTTTGGCTCACAGTTTTTGTGAGTGGGTTGGTGTTCCCATCCTCCACTAGGGTTCCTGGATAGGTAGAGGGTGGTTTCTTTAGTCTCGATGACCGATGCTACTATGGGTCTCCTCCCTCCTCTCTAGAGTCCCCTTCCTATCCTCCCAGAAGCCGACCTTGACTTAGGTCTCCAGCTGGTCACAGAGATGTCCCCACCCAGGGTATCTCTTTCTCCATAGGCCTTCTGTCCTCCTGCCCCTGCTCGCCCCACGTGTGGTTTCCTCCTCATTTCTCTCTGCACTCCTTCTTCTACTTTGTTCCTTCTCTTCAGCTACTTCACTGTTCAAAATTGATCATTGTTTTCTTTTCTTACTTTTTCACTAATATATATCTGTACTACTTCTCCAAAGAAATGACCAGAGGTAGTAAATGGTCTATGTTAATAAAAAAAAGACACTGTTTTATTCCTCCCTTGATATTTCAGTTTTCTTTTCCAGTCTGAACTGGCCATTTATCTCTTCCATCATACCAGCCCAGTAGAAGAAGGATATGAAATGTCTAAAGATAGCATAACCTTCTCAATGGGAAAACTCACTGTAAATATTGTAAGAATTTTAAATAATAATTCTAGACCTACATTGTGGCTTTAGTTCTTTTACTTTCTGGATTCTAGCTACTTGAAATTCTTTTGTTCACATATAAGTCAAACTAATTTTTTAAATAAAATCTATGTTATGAATATAATTATTCCCATTTAATAACTGATTAAATGTAAATACAGAAAGGAACCAAACACCATATTTTCCATCAAAACTTCTTTTGTTAATAAAATGGCACAATTCAAAAAGTATAAATCAGTGTTAATAAACCAGTAGTATATTTGCTTGGTGTAAATAATATCCAACACTTATTATATTTGATAACTTTCAGACTAGGATCACTTGTTTAAAAATAATTTAAAACAATATTCCCAAGGGTATATGTAAGTTTTCTCTCCATCACTGGGCCTGAGACACCACCCCCCAAAGGTATCCAAATTAAAATAGAGTATGGCTTATGCTCATGTCTATCCACAAGACCTATATGAGAAGGTTCTATTGCTAAAGACAACATTCACTTTGAATACAGGACACAATACAGCTAGCAGGAGCAAAGCTGGACGTTTCCTAAGGTTAGCTAATGTTCATAGTACTGAGAAGTACTATGTGTGTAGGCCACTGGGAGAGAAACATGATCAATGTTTTTCTTCCTGCATTCTACAAGGCACAAGTCTACTCTACTAAGAAAGAAGTGGTCAATACTGCAATAGTGGCAAAAATACTTTGGGGTAAATTGCTAATTAATTGCTTTTAGTCTCAGTTTATCCCCTTATTCTTTGCATGTAGTCTTGTAGCGGGTCTCCATGTTAATTACTGTCTGCCTCAAGAAAGAGGCATTTTGCAAGCAGACAGAGAGCTGCCCTAACTTTCAGGTACAGGAATAAATCATTAGGACCTAGTTTATTACTATGTCCAAAAGTAGTAGGACACTTGACCTATCTAACCATAGATACTTGTCCCCAATAATGGTGCCAGTTATAGCTTCCACCTTGCAGAGGGTGTCTTAGATCCAATCAGAACTTAGTACTTCATTAACGTTTATTATTTGTAAACATTCCTGAAAAAGTGCAATGCATCTTTTAAGAAAACTTTCTCCAAAGTAAACTTTAATCTACATGTGCCTATCATTTTGAGGAAATAACCTGTGCAGAATTAAATCTACATCCCAAAATTTTAATGATAATATCATTTATCATTTTGTTAACATATATTAGAGAGATCTGATTTGTTCATATATTGAAGTGCTTTGTTAGCCTTTGTTTAAATACAACCTTACAGACAAACTATTACAGACTTGAGTCTGAAGATTTATTTTTTTCTCTCTCAACCTGCAGGCTATGACCCCTTCAAATGATCTTCTCACTGCAGTTGCCTAAAAGTGTTTGCAAACTAGATATTTACACTGAGAGTCTTAAAGCTCTGAGGGGCTCCACTGAGCAGTGCTTTGAAACAGATGCTGAGACTCACAACTAAACATTGAGAGATACATAGAGAATCCTGTAAAAAAGTAGGGGGAAGAAAAAAGCACCTGGAGGTGCCAGGAGATCCAATTGAAGATCAACAGAGGCAGCTAACCAGGTCCCAGAGGGCCTGGTGGCATCTGAATCACAGGTGAACCATGCATGGACTGGGATCTATGTAGATGCAGCTGATGGGCAGCTCGGGCTTCATGTAGGTCCAGTAGTAAGGGGAGAGGGCACTGGCTCTGACATGGACTCTGTTGCCAGCTTTTTAATCACTTCCACCTGGGGAACATGACTAACTCCATCCTGATACTACTTGATGAGCTTGGGTAGGCTCCCCTTTTTTGGTGAATAGGGGAGAGAAGACAGTGGAAAGGGAGGGAGGTTGTGACTGGAGGTGAGGAGGGATGGGGCTATGACCAGGATGTAAAGTGAATAAAGTAATTAATTAAAAGAAAAAATCATAAAGGTATCAGATTACAGTCAAGATTAAAGGGTCACCAGAGCCTGAGGAACTGAGTCATGGCATTAGGAAGGGTGAGAACCATTGCCTTAATTAACCCTAGTTGGTCATAAGAGCAAAAGGCCACAAACCACGGCAGGGGTTTATTTGAGATTTCTGTTTTGCTGAGTAAAATGTTGGTGAATCTGAAGGTTGCTCTTCAGTGATATGTGATATGTGAACTGTTATCTGAATTTTGTGAACTATCAGAAATAGTTCATGTAAATGTGGCAACATGACCTGTCCATCCTATAGCTCATCATGTTGGTATGCTGGAGAGGAAAATGATGGTTAGGCAGACTGAACATAGGGAGGATGCTGATCTGCTGCAGATCCTGTGATCTGCAATCACAGGGGGAGCTCTTAGTAGTGAAACAGATAAAATGAGCTGGGTGATAATCTTCATCATTAACCACCCACAGACATGGTTTATATATTGACCATTTCTTCTAGTCATTTAATTATACAACTAGAGAGAGTAATAATTATCTTTCAGTATGGCATCATTTAGGTAGAAGATTTAAGACTTAACTGATAAGGCAACTATACTTTATACTGGTACCCAATTATTTTCATATTTCTGTGAAACATACATGTGAAAAGAAGAGCATGTTTTGTTACCCTATCTACAGCACTAAGAAAAAAATGGTTTTCTTGTATTAATACACACTAAAATATTCAAATGTAAATACATTGCATATTAAAATTAACTGTGATCAATTTGTAAATCCTGTATGCTATCAATGTCAAAAGATAGCATCTAGGAAGTTTGTTGATAAAATCATTTATTTTCTCTTAGATTAAATCTAATACTATGGGACAAAGTAATGTAAAATTAAGGATTCAAGTGTGGATATTATTCACTGCGCTGATACCAACCAGCAGGGTTTTTTCCCCCATCAGCTAAGGATTTAGAGGACAGAATAACATTTCAGCAGAACATGAAAGTGTTTAATGGAAAATGTTGCAGATTTTGCAAGTGGAAAAGCAGCCCCAAGACCTTGGGATACCTACGCTAACGGTGTTGGGAATTCTATCCAGGCCCAGGTGTGCCACAATTCCCTCCCTTCTCTAACAGTGTGTGTGAAGCCCTTTAATTGCTATCTCGGTTAGGAGATTGTGGGAATAACTGAAAATCTGAGCTCCACAGAGTAAGTATACTTTAGCTGATATCCTCTGTTCTTTGTGTGGTCAATGGTACAGACACACCCACCACATGTGAATGAAACTCACTGTTGGTGATAAAACCAAAACAGTGATGGAAACTTACTCTCTACTGCTAGAAGCAAAAACCCATAAAATTTTCAAGCTGAGATTACTATGTTCTCCCTTCTCTCATCCCAGTTGTCCACAGGCTTGAAGTCATATTTTATGAAAGTGAAAAGTTACTTATGTGAGATAGCGAGTTACAGAATTTAAAGAATGAGCACTTTTGTAACAAATTTGTCATTTATTTTTGTAGTGCAAATATTTCTAAGAATTAAAAATACTGATCAGTATTATAGCACTGTCAAAGTTTTCATTGTTTCTTGAGCTACCCAAATATCAGAACAAGGGTATGAATGGACTATTCGGCTTATTGTGAAAAAAAAACCCAAAAAACAAAAAACAAACAAACAAACAAAAACCTCTTCATCATTCCTGTTCTCAGTCACTGAAATCAGGAAAACATTAAAACCAGATCATCACAAAGCTCACAGATTTCATGACCTTGAGTCCGAGAAGTACACCCCTCAGGTACTTTGTCATCATCTACACCATAATGAAAATGCCTTCTTTGGACAGCAGGATGAGGAATGGGTATAATGTTTCTGGCATGCAGCAGATACTTAATAGAAATTACCATTTTTCTTTATTACTCTTTTCATGACAGCCATAAACAAGTGTAGACATGATGCTTACAGTTGCTAGCAAAGTTCATTCCTTAACAAAGTAATACTAACCAATGATCTATCATTGCCTTTAGGCACTTTGGAAAGAATGAAAAATATTTTGTTAAATATGACATTTTTAACATTTTTCATAAATGTTTCAAAAATTTAAGGAAGAAAATTAGGTAGCAACCTTACTTTCTAGGTTTAGAGGAATGGTTAAAGTAAAATATAGCTTTAGTCATTCATGAATCTAGAATATTTCCACAAACTATCAATTTTTGAATGGTTTAAACATCACCAACATACAACTGATAATGCTCCAATTCTAGAACAAATTTACTTTAAATTTTGAGGAGAAAACTAAGGAAGGTTAATTAAAAAGTTCATGTATAAGCATGTTGAAAAAATAGTAATGTTCTCCTAATGAACTATGCAATCATAATTTGTTATTGTATAAGAAAATAGGTGTGTGATTGTGTAAATATGTTTTTAATGAACAATACATCTGAAAAGAGCCAAATGGAGTAAAAAGCACTAGCGGGTTATTAAAATCAGTGGCTTAGAAACACACAGCATATATCATTTTATAACAATTTGGAGAGCACTTCAAAATATTTTTGTTTTATTTGTATGCCATGACTCCTTTGAAAAAATAGTGGTGTTCTGCATACATTCAGTTTTCTTTTAATACTTTATTATTATCAAGTGAATTGTTTGACCTAGAGCCAAATTAAGTAAATGCAAACCATTTGCTTCTACATGACAGTGTTAGTTTATTTTCAACTTTTCCAGGAGCCAGAATGACCTAGATGACAACAGTACATTTAAATTAAAAAAAATAAGTTTGAATAAAAGAAACCATGGCAGGGAGTGACTATATATAAAATAATAAGGATTCCCCTTAGTTTCAGGATACTCAGTTTTCTAGGGTTAAACAATACTAAAACACAAACACAATTTTGCACATTTTATTTTTTGTATAACATACTACTGTGTAGGTTATTTTTCAGATTGGCAAGTGTAGATAATAGAAGGATGTTTAGAAATGATTTACCTGCATGAGGCTACTTCTTTTGTACTTGTGCTTATAAGATGACAGACTGTGAGTTTTAAGAATGGGTACAGCCATTTGAACTCTGAGCATAGGACTGAAGAATTATAAGCTTTTCAGAAGATGCTCTCACAAACATGAATCAGCATGCCCAGTAAGGGTAAAATTGGCAAAGCATTTTATATTTATTTATATAATAAATGTCATGTACAAAAATTTAAATCAGTTATCAAAGCTTTGTGTCAATCTAACATATATGTGAATAGACAGTTGTAAATATTGTCTTATTTAAGAGTTGAGAGTTTAAAAACTGCCCATCTGAACTCAGGCTAAAGCAGCAAGCACAAGGCCAACATAGATCTATATATATATTAACATATATTAGATATGTATAGTCATATATACTTTGAGATTAGTGTTTTTATGGAAATCTTGAGTATGTGAGTGATTGAGTCTCTGATTCCTGTGCCTGCACTAGATTGGGTTGACTTGTCCAGCCTCGATGTGATGGCTTGTGTTTTATTATCCTATATTTTTGGTTATGTTTGATTGTTAAGCACTTATAGATCTACTCTTCTCTAATGAGAGACAGAAAGGGAGTGGATTGTGAAGGCAGAAAATGTGGGGAGAAACTTTAAGGAGTAAAGGGAGGGAAACTATACTCTATATATACTGTTTGAGAAAAGAATCTATATTCAATTAAAAAAAAACTTGCTTCAGAAAGCCTGATAATGAATGCAGACCAGAAACTTCATAATTTTGGAGCACACAACAAAAGGCTTTCATTAATTATCTAAAAAAGACTGTCAAAATATGTTTAAATAAATTAAAAGATATCTTGATTCAATTTAAGTATCATTTCAATATCTTGTGGTGGAATGGGTTACTATGCATATATCAATTGTCAAATTTCTTCCAAAAGTTCATCTTTTATTCAGTGTTTGGTTATAAAATATTATAAAATAACAATTGAGTTTGCATGATAAAAAAGAAAATAGAATTTAGTTTTGTTAAATTGAATATTAATTACAAGTTTTACTTAAGTTCAGCACTTTATTATTACATATCATAAGTCTTGACTCATAAATCAGGAAATTTATAATCTGGGACCAAAATAAAGACATATAAAGGATTTTTTTCTGTCTCAATAGTCAGTAGTGCAGTTTAACCTGATAATCAACAGAACAAGCAACAAGTTTGTGTCTCACTTTCCTGGAAATTTCAAGATGTCTTTTTTTTTAATGTCTGAGTAGTATTCCATTGTGTAAAAGCCCCACAGTTTCTTTATCCATTCTTTAGTTGAGGGACATTGAGGTTATTTCCAATTTCTGGCTATTATAGATAAGGCTGCTACGAACATAGTTAAGCAAAGATCTTTGTGGTAAGGTGGAAGATCTTTTGGGTGTATACCCAGGAGTGGTATGGCTGGATCTTGAGGTAAAAAAAAAAAAACTCCCAATTTTCTGAGAAACCACCAGATTGATTTCCATAGTGGTTGCACAAGTTTTCATTTCCACCAGCAGTGGAAGACTGTTCCAGTTGGTTTCTCCACAGCCTTCACCAGCATGTACTGTTGCATGAGGTTTTGGTCATAGACATCCTGATGGGTGTAAGATGGAATCTCAGTTCGGAGTTGCAATTCTCTGCTGACTAAAGATGTTAAACATTTCTTTATGTGTTGTTCAGCCATTCAAGATTCCTCTGTTTAGCTCTATACTCCATTCCTTAATTGGATTATTTGTTTTGTTGGTGTTTAATTTCTTGAGGTTATTTAATATATATTTTGGATATTAGCTCTATGTCAGATGTAGGGTTGTTGAATGTATTTTTCTATTCTGTTGGCTGCCATTTTCCCATTGATAGTGTTCTTTGCCTTCCAGGAGCTTTTCAGTTTCATGAGGTCCTATTTATTTATTGTTGATCTTAGTGCCTGAGCTGTTTGTGTTCTGTTCTGGCAGTTCTCCTGTACCAATGATATAGTCCTTTCATGTGCTTTATTAGAATTACAAGAAGATATTTTATATTATTTGTGGCTATTGTGAAGGGTTTTGCTTCTCTAATTCCTTTTTCAGCCCATTTAAAATTCTACCACTGTTCTGAAATATGTCTTCATGTAAGACCTGGGAGTTAAGGATGCTATTCCAAATACTCCCAGAATATCACCTGCTGCTGTGTAGAATTTGACAGCAACAGAGAAAGGCCATCTAAGGTCACTGCTTCACAGAAAAAGAAGTGGTTAAGACTAACGACCAGATATTGGTAAAGATAACTCTCATGTCTGAACCAAAAAATTGAAACATCTTGTTGCTTCAAACTAAACAACTTCATAGGGAGGCTCTGAGCACTAATATTCCCTACAGAACCAGAGTGATGTGATTCATTGTTGGAACACCAAATATCCTATAAAAGATGTTCAGTTCTCTTAAATAATGTATGATCTACACTTGACCTCATTTGTTTCCTGATCTTTCACCCACGGCAGTTTCTTAAACCTCATGGTCAAAGTCAATTGACCTTTCAATATTTAATTAGACCAACAGAAGTTTAATAAACTGTGATCCATGAGAAGGTTAATCTATAAGTTGCAGTGTAAACAACTACAAAAGTATCAGTCCTGTTTTTTTTTTTTTCAGGAGATAAACTCATGCAAGCAAATTCAACATAGAGAAAATTAGAGTGTAGAGATATAGATACAATTAGACCAAGAATTATTTTTTGTTAATATGAAAAACAATTAATACAATATGTACCCAGATAGAAGAACGTATTAAAAACTCTTGAACTCAAAGCTTTTATTTTTTGTTACTCTTATTCTTTTTTTAATTTTTTTTCTTTTTTTAATTATTAATTTATTCTTGTTACATCTCAATTGTTATCCCATCCCTTGTATCCTCTCATTCTTCCCTCCCTCCCATTTTCCCCTTATTCCCCTCCCCTATGACTGTTCCTGAGGGGGATTACCTCCCCCTGTATATGCTCATAGGGTATCAAGTCTCTTCTTGGTAACCTACTGTCCTTCCTCTGAGTGCCACCAAGTCTCTCCCTCCAGGGGACATGGTCAGGTCAGAACAGTCTCCACACTTGAGTGGAGAGTGGGATATGACTTTCTCTTAGCTATTCTTTATTCAAAATAAGCATTATAACTATGGTAACTTGTGTGTTGTGTAACAAGGACAATCAGACTATGGTAGGAACTGAGTTAGATATCTCTAATGTTTGAAAAAAATAAAATTGCCTTACACAAAAAACAGCTAAAATGAAAAAAAATTCAACAAACACACATAAACACATATGTAGATAGTATACTCATCAGTCTAATAGTGCTTACTTTGAATAACAGTGGTATTATGAAATGATGACTAAGAGAGAAGAAATAGATATTCTAAGAAAACATTCTTTTTCTTTTTCTTTTTTTTTTTTTTTTGCTTGGGATATGAGTCAGTGACTGAGCACTGGGATATCGTGGATGAAGATAGGAATTTGACTTCTATAACCTAAAAGGAACACTTAAAAAAATGGAAACCACCATTAAATGTTTTGAAGATAAATGTGTTAAATAAATCTATTTTAAATGTTATTTAATCTCTCGGTTAAACAAAAATAAAGCAAACGATAAACATTTCCTATAGCCATCTTCAGAGCCTCTGTGGTCTAAAGGTACACTGTGAATCTCCAGGTGAGGCAGAATAGGTACCAATTACAGTGGAAATGAGCATAGATGGCTTCTCATATACCATGTCATGATCTCAAGAAACTAGAATTTCACAGAACATTTTGGTGTTATTTTTCCCACAAATAATACAAAATCAGAAAGCATACTATAAACAAACAGTAATACTCTTCAAGAAAAATTTTTTTACTTAATTTGGTATCAGGCCACTTTGTTGAATGTATTTATCAAATGTAGGAGTATTCTTGTAGAAATTTGAGGCAGAGGCAGGCAGATCGCTGTGAGTTCAAGGCCAGTCTGGTCTACAAAGCGAGTCCAGGACAGCCAAGGCTAACACAGAGAAACCCTGACTTGAAAAACCAAAAAAAAAAAAAAAAAAAAAAAAAAAAGAAAGAAAGAAAGAAAGAAAGAAATTTGAGGGTCACTTATGTATCTCATCATACAATCTGAAAACAGCGATACTTTGACGTTTTTACAATGTATAAATGTGTAATTTGATTAATGGTTACTTTTATAGAATTGTTTGTTAACCTTGCATGGTCCTGTAGTAGTAGGTGAGAGGGGGGAAGAGGGAAAAACACCCAGTGACACCTCCTCCAAGTAGATTACCTCCCAAACAGTTTCCCCAATTCGGGATAAAGTATTCAAATATATTGAATCTACCAAAACCTTTTTGAGTAATCAGAGTTATAGTTGCGTATATATTGATGTATTTTTATATTAGATATAGGCTTTGGGGTCCTCTGCCAACTTAGTCATTTCTACCCAAAACTCTAAATGTCCTCTGATTGAGTTCAGCTTGCTGACTTTTCATTAGTAATGTACCCATTTGGGGACAACAATGCATTCCAGAAAGAAAAACAAACAAACAAACAAACAAACAAAAAACATGTGTCCTAACTATGTGGACTGATAGGAAGGCCTTCCTGCTGCCCTTGCATTAAACAGACTTTTGAGATGCATTTCCCTTACTCTGAACTCCAATTCCTTGGGATTTACTTCAGGAAACTTGGACATGTAAATCCTATCTTTTGTCCTTTGAAATACTAATCTCTAGTAGACATTTTGCTATTCTAGGAATGTAAGATCATTCATTGCAATTCATTCTTCTGGGATCACATAATTAAGGAAGACCTACACCTAAATCACAGAGAAAAGAGGACACTCACCTCAGTGGGTAACCTGTGGTTCCTCATGAACATCACAGAAAAATTATTCTTTCTTTTTGTTAGCACCAATTAGTAAACAAATAAAAGTGTCAATTGAGGACTCCACATTGTAAATGTGCCAAGTAATTTTTTCCCTATTTACTTTTATCCTGTAGTGCTTTAAGAAGGCTTTTCCCCCAACATGTGTATAGAAGTAATTTTTTAATGGGAGCTGTTATTAATTTATTTTGAAACAATATTTGATACTGTTACTTTATGTCATAATAGGTTACACTGAAACTGGTAAAATATACATATGCATTCATAACAATTCATATGAAACTCTTATCAAGTCTTATAATGCTAAGTCACTTTTTACTTATAAGAACAATGAAATGTAACAAACTTTGATGCCAACTAAGCAACAGCACATATTTTTCTAAGCCATCTGGTCTCCTTTTTTCTAAGTCCTTAAATGTTCAGTTTAGTAGAACATGCTCTCTATGTTCCTATATCATACTTTATTATACTACTCTAGTGTTTGCTACACAATTGATCCAAATTGAAAATTCTATAGTTTTAGAAATGTATTCAGCCTCTTACAGTTTTAATTGTTCAGGCTCAACTTAAGTACATAATATCTAACATTTCCAAGTCTTCTTGTTCATACTTTTGATTTTATTTTATCATATTTTCTAAAAGTACAATTAGAAAAACAAACACTATATGTTTCATACAGTGCATACCATCTATTTTCTTTCGAAGAACATTTGTACTTTCTATTGATCTTGTTTTTCAGAAGACGTTTATTCTAAGATATGACAGATTATTATGAGAGTTATTGGACTCTCATCTCTTTAGGTTGTAGGAGTGTATAATTTTCAAGAAATTCATAATTGCAAGTCATTCATCTTGTGGTATGTTAATCATTTGTCACCAGGATGCCTCAATCTCCACTTACTTTTAATTTAAAATACTAAGATTGGAATGCTACTTTGTAAAATGTTAAATGTTAGAGGATAATGCAACTGATGCTGAGGTTTAGGTTAAAACTATAGAGGAACAGCTTGCTTGGATTGACTGAGATTCCATTGTGAAGTGATGGTGTGAGAAGGGCTGACTCATGATTACTATCCTTGGAGTCCGACTGTTTTAACCCTGAGGCTAAGTGCCTTCTTAGCAAAGTACTTGGGAGTAAGGGTACCTTTGCCTTCTCTGCTCCGCAGAGCACTACCTAGCAGACCCTGTGATCAAGGTCTATATTGCTCCATCCTTTTGATCATTTTCCACTACTGAGATCCATTGATGTCATGAAAAAAATAGACACCCTGCGTGGTAGACAACGTTTTAATGAGATGTGAGATCAACAGCAATCTGCAGCCAAAAGCAGGCATCCAGTTTTGAATTTTAAAACCCTGATGTATTCAGTGGTAGTTTAGTAGATTTAGAGGTAATAGACTTTACATCCTTCGGAAACTGTTTTTCTCTCTTCCCAGTTTCTACCTAATTTTACGTAGCTTGGTGTGTTTTCAGCAGCCTCTGGCCTCTTCTCTACAGAGTTCAGGGTAAGTGTCCCTTGGAGCTAGCTACATTCCCTTCTCTACATTAGCTGATAATGAGCTGAGGTAGATGTCATTCTCTCTGAGGTGTGGAACTTCTCCCTCTAAAATGACCAGTCTCTACAGACCAATTAAGCAAAAGAACGCTGAGCAGGCTTCCGGCAGGTAAAGCTCTCAAAACACACAGCAACTGTCAGCCTATGTACCTCTAAGCAATTTTGGTGAGAGAATTTTCTGAAAGGTTGAGCTAATGGATTTGAGTACAGCTGCGCACGATGTTTTGCAGAGCCAGCAAAACTAAGGAAATGTAAGTTTTTGCCAGTTTCCTAAAACAGCGATCACTGCTTGCATAAACAAGGCCTTGGACATGTGCAAGGAAACTCTTGGCTGTAAACCTCACATTGCATTTGGGACAGGCAGCAGCTCTGCACTCAGACCACCCTGTGGCCTTCAGCTGTTTAAAAGTAAAGTGCAAGCTGAGTGGAGTTTCGCTGAATAGATTCAGCTAAGCTTGTACTTTCATCTTTTTCCCTGAGCTTTTATCTGCCATCCAGGGGAATTTCTCAGCAGCCTCCTCGGCATAATGAGATCTGAAGTTCTGTCACCCCTAATCGATCTCAACTTGTTTGAAGAAGTATCTTACATTGCTTAGGAATACGAAGGCATACGTGTTATTTATTTAACATGAACTTTGTGGAAGTCACTCTACAAGGAAAGAACCTAAACATTGGTGTCCAACAGATGAGAGTTAGAACTCTGGGTACAGTCAACTAAGGATGTTATTTGTGCATGAATTAATGTTCTTTTCTTCCCCTTTTTTCCGTGTATAGCAGGAATCATTGATTAATAGTTCAAGGAAAAAAATTCTAGAGGCCGGGAAGTCCACAAGTACATTACCTTACCAAATCTCATGAGAGATTTCCTAATTTTTTTTCTCTTTTTATATTGTTGTTGTTAATTCTTTGGTTGGTTGGTTGGGTTTTTTGTTTGTTTGTTTTTTGTTGTTGTTTTGTTTTTCTCTGTCTTTGTCTATTCTTTTTTTTTTTTAATTGGTTCATTTTACTTACCAATTTTCACCTACTCCCTTGTTGCCTCTTGGTCCTACCCTCCTTCCCTTTTATCTCCTCCCTCCCCCCCCTAGTCCTCAGAAAGGGGAGCGCTCCTCCCCTAACAACTCACCTTACTCTATCAATTCTCCTCTCAACTGCCTGTATCCTCTTGTTCTGTGGCCTGGCAAGGTCTCCCCACCAGGGCAAAATGATCTAGGTGTGGAGCCTAGAGTCCATGTCAGAGGTAGCCCCTACCCTTTATATTTTGGGACCCACAGGGAGACTGTGCTGCCTACCTACTACATCTTAGCAGAGGGTCTAGGTCCTCACCCCATGCATGGACTCTGGTTGGTGCATCATTCTCTCCAGTACTTCTCCCTCTGGCAAGATTTGTAGGCTCTGTTGGTCTCTTTGTGGAGCCGCTGACCACTTCAGGTCCTTCTATTCCCCAACTCTTCCATAAAACTCCCTGCCCTCTACCTGAAGTTTGGCTGTGTGTATTTCAGAATCTGCTTAGATCTCCCTGCTGGGAGGAGTCTTTCAGAGGACAACTATGGTAGGCTTATTTCCTGTCCTTTCTCTTCAATTGCTCCCAGTGTCTATTCAGTTTGTCCTTCTGAATGAGAATTAAGCATTCTCCCTAGGGTCCTCCTTCTTACTTACTTTCTTTAGGACTGTATATTGTAATGTGGTTTTCCTCTATTCTGTGGCTAATATCCACTCATAAGGGATTTTTTTGCCATGCTTATCTTTCTGGGTCTGGGTTATCTCACTCAAGATGATCTTTTCTAGTACCATCTATTTGCCTGCAAATTGCAGGATTTCCTTGTTTTTGATGGCTGCATAGTATCCCATTGCATAAACGTACCACAGTTCCTTTATCCATTCTTCTGTTGAGGGACATCAAGTTTGTTTCCAGATTCTGGCTATGATAAATAAAGCTGCTATGAACATAGCTGAGCAAATGTCCTTGTTACGTGATTGAGAATCTTTCGGGTATATGCCCTGGAGCGCCATGGCTGAGTCTTGAAGTAGAACTAGTCCCAGTATTCTAAGTGCCTGATTGATTTTCAATGTGATTGTACAAGTTCGCACTCCCACCAGCAATGGAGGAGTGTTCCCTTTTCTCCAGCATGTGCTGTCACTTGAATTTTTGATCATAACCATTCCGATAGGTGTAAGATGTAATCTCAGAGTCATTTTGATTTGCATTTCCCTGATGATTGGGGACATTGCACATTTCTTTAAGTGTTTCTCGGCCATTTGATATTCCTCTGTTGAGAATTTTCTACTTAAGTTCGGTATCCCATACTTGATACCCTATAAGCATATACAAGGGGAAGAGGTCTCCCCTCAGTCACAGTCAGAGGGGAGGGGAGTAAGGGGAAAATGGGAGGGAGGGAAGAATGGGAGGATACAAGGGATTGGATTACAATTGAGATGTAATATGAATAAATTAATAAAAAAAGATTCGGTATCCCATTTTTTTTATTCGATTATTTGGTTTGGCGGTGTTTAATTTCTTGAGTGCTTTATATATTTGGATATTAACTTTGGTCAGTTGTAGGGTTAGTGGAGATCTTTTCCCAGACGGCAGGCTGTGCTTTTGTTCTGTTGATGGTATCTTTGCCTTATAGGAACTTTTCAGTTACATGAGGTCTTATTTACTAATTGTTGACCTTAAAGCATGAGCTGTTTGTGTTTGGTTCAGGAAGTTGTCTCCTGTGCCAATGAGCTCAAGGCTCTTCCCCACTTTTTCTGCTAACAGATTTAGTGTGTCTGGTTTTATGTTGAGGTTTTTAATCCACTTGAACTTTAGTTTTGTTCAGAGTAATAAACAAGGGTCTAATTGGGTAAAGTGCTTGCCAAGAAGAAAGAGGACTTGAATTTTAGCTCCTCTTAATCCATACAAAATAGTGTGCATCTGTTATCCCAGTGAAATGACAGATAGAGACAGGATAATCCCCTGAAGGCGAAAATCGGGCATTATGGGTACTCAGCAGTGAAAAAATAGGGATGTCTCAAAATCCAAGGTTAGAATCAACTCTTGATATCCTTTGACCTTTGGACGTATGCAGTAGCACCCACTCGTACATAAAATGTTTGAATACACACACACACACACACACACACACACACACACACACACACACACATACACACATCATAGCAAAATTCCTGACATAGACACAAAGAAACCTCATGTCTGCCTAAACTTTTATGTTTTCAGTTTTTAATATTTAAAGCAGGTTTATGATATTTTGTTCAATTAATTTTAGGAAATAATAGACAGTTAAGCAAAATGTATATTTTGACCCTTGACTTCTTGCCTTTGAGGTGTAAAAAAAAAAGATATCTGCTTTTATTTTAATTTCCTTAAGTGTTTTCTTTTATGTTGTAAATATTTGTAAAATAGTATGCATTGCTCAATGCTCTATGGCCTAAATATGGTTTGCTTTAATAATAAAATCAGAGAAATGTTGGGGAAAAAACACATGGAGGTCAGGAATATATATTATTTCATTGTGCCCTTGCAAGTATTTCATGTTCTTTTCACTTTCTGTTCTAAAAATAAATAAATAAATAAATAAAACTGCCTGTACACAGAATCTTTCAAATGAAAAGGTATAGGACTGAGGATCTGGATTCAAAGAAACAGGGCAGTAAAATAAGCTGTTAAAAATTAGGGCAGAATGATAGGCAGGAAACAATTAGGGCACCGTAGTTCTGAGATAGAAGTAGAGGGCAAGGAATGGCAGAATATGACAGGTGAAGGATGAGCTGGGTCTGTACATTACAGAACAGGAGGATGGAAGACTCAGACTGAGCGGGAAAATCAAGTGAACATCTGCTGGCTGCAAAAAAAACGTGCCAACACCCCAAAGGTGAACTAGGAAACTGAACAGGAAAAACAGTAACAGGCTTCAGACTGATCATAAGAAATTAAAGATACCTCCTGAAGATGAAAGAAACTTAACTTTTCCCTAAAGGACATATGTATTTTCTGTTTGGGTTTTAATTAATATAAAAAATTTATAAGCAAGTTTCAAAATATTTCTAATATAGTGTGTGCACTGGATTTTATTGTATTCTACCACAATGTATTTAAATCGAAGTTTATAAAATTTCTTACATGGTTGATTATGGAAATGCAAAGTAATATATTAGAATAATGCAAGATATTTATCATATTTTCATATTTTAATTTTTACATTAAAATTTAAATTTACCATTTAAAACTATTATTTTTGCTTTTTACTTCACTTCTAGTTTATTCTTCTAAACTTCACATTAACAACAAAAACTGATACAGCAACAAAAAAAAAGGAAAAATAAACTCAGCTCTTATCTACAAAAGAACAAAACAATAGTTAATACTTCCCAATGAAGGCTCAGGAACACTAGGTAATTTAATATAAAAATACAACACATCCCTTTACAGGTGTGCACAAAGATTTGAAAAGAGCAGTTTGAAGAAATATATATTTCTTTTAATGTGATTTATAACAATATGGCAATTTCTAAGAAAATAAATCGCTCCTGAGAAAAAACTCAGCAGAAATGAGCGCATGTTAACACTGCGCCTGCTTTCCAGGTATCCTGAAACTTTGCAAGGAATATTCTGTGTACAGAGACCGGTCAGCTTCCTAATGCTACCATGAGTTCCTATGGACACTTAACTCCACAAATCTAAACTCAGTTTCCTCCATGAGCAGAGGCAGTTGTGAAAAAAGAACCAATGGTAAACACAGAATGTCATTCAACTGAGGTCAAAGTCAAACTGCTGGGAAGTGAGAAAAATAATTAATAATAAAGATAATATAAGATCACTTGTGAAAATAAAAATTAGTTCCCTTGATGCAGAAGAGCAAGGCCAGAGAGAAATGAGGCACGGTTGAATCCTCAGGTCAACCCTGAAGTTTCACCTGTGTGTGGTAAAATACGCTTTGACTTTTAAATGTTTTAGCTACACTTTTTTCTTTTGTTTGATGTCAGCCTTTTTTCCCTGCTCTGCCTAGATTCATTTTTATATTTCAGTCAGGGTCTTTTTTCTACACTCACTTTTTTCATACAACACATTTTTAAATTAATCATAATTGCATGTAAAAGTGTATAATTCCAGATAGTGTCAATATTCCACAATATTTTTTCCCCACTGGAGAATAACGATGTTACTGAAAATGTTTACAATTGTTCAAAAAGCTCCCCATAGATTTGGAAGTTCAACTTCCTTGGAGGAAATTCAGGCAACAATCACTAAACTGAAACACTCCTGTGAGAAAACTGCAGGCAACATCATGTTACAAAATATGTATTACGTTTTATAAAGAACTTGAAATAATTCAGCTTTAAGTCAGCTGTTGACTATAATCAGGTCATATTCAACGTATAGAAATAAAACAAAGCATAATTTTTTAAAAAGGGAACAAAATGTCAAAATGAAACATAAGCTCTTATCTTTTGCTGGTGGCTAAATTTAATGCTATATCTCCTAAAGCTATTCATGTCTTTCTGTCTTAGGAGAACAGCTATATTCTGAACCATGTACCAAAACCTCCCACAGAAACCACCTGCTCATTACTTCTCCCCAGGCTCTGCTTGCTCTGTCTTTCTTTGCCAAGAAGCTACTGCCTATATGTTGTTGCTATCATGAGTTCACATCCGTGGTCAGAATCAACAACAGACATCATTTCTTCACTGTAATGAGAAATGGAGGAATTCCAAAAGTATGATGTTCTTGAATCTGTATTTAGTTAGAATGGGCAGATATTTGTCCATCAATAAGCAGAAACTTTCATCTGCTTGATGCTTTGTGAGATGTCAAGTATTATGTGATGCATATGTCCTTATGCTAGGGTTTGCAGGTAGTTTGTCTTCAACAAGTTCTGTGTTGGAGATTTCTTCATCAATAAAGCCATATTGATGTATTAAAACCTTTAAAAATTGAGACTCGGTTAAGGTGGTGAAAACAGGGGTGTGTGGCTCTCTCTCACCTCTCCCCGTTCCCTCTCTCTCCTCTCTCTCTCTCTCTCTCTCTCTCTCTCTCTCTCTCTCTCTTTCTCTCTCTCTCATACACACACACACACACACACACACACAAACACACACACACACAAACACACACACACAAATCATGACCGGTGTTTGCCTTTACAACTAAACAATCTAAGTATCTTTTAGAGAACATATCCTCTGTATCACTCTAATCACTTGTTTGATTAAGAAAATCTTATTGATGCACTAAAGATATAAGAATTATGATGAAATTTCTTGGTAATGTTCTGTATGAATTTTTGTAAATATTGATTAATGTCAGTCATAATACAGTTTATATGTTAACGTTATCTGTTATTATATGTTATATGAAATCAAATTGAAGATTAAGAAGTTAAAATATAAACAGTGTCACACAACTAGTTCAAGGAGGACACTGGGACCTACATGCTAGAATTTCAGAAATCATTTCTATAAACCTAAACACTGATAAATGGTAATTCTTATTATAATGTTTTTGATACAACAATCCTCACACAAATAGAAAAAAAACTTGTATGCTTGTATTCTTACATCTGTCCTTTTATTACATTTAAGCTACACTAATGATATTCTCAGAAGGTGTAAAAAGCACAGGAGCATATATTAAGAAAAATGTATTTAGATTGTTTTTCTCTATTTCAAACCATGTTGCTTCTTGTATCTTTAAGTAGAGCATCATGTGAGCTTGTTTGCCCACTGTGTTCTTGTGTCTCTGAAATGATAGGGCACTGGTTTTCTTTACATTTCCCTTCATTCATAGTAAGGATGATCTGATCCATCATTTATCAGTTCCTTCCAAATAGTAAAATGCAGACATTTAATATTCATTAATATTTACTTAAATATCTACTTTTCCCAACCTGGTTTGACTTAATAATATAAATATAAAATCAACAAAATTCTCACTAATGTACATCTGATTCTATATTTTGCTCTATAATAAAACAAGGTATCTTGACCTCATATCTGCCTTCTGGTACGGCCCTACTTTTTGCTGCATTTCACACAAATATGAAACAGTTGTCTACAATCCATTTCAACTTTCCGAACTTTCCATTGCTGAACTTGTGCCCCAGCTCTCCACTGAAGCTGCTCTTGTGTGTCTCACCGCTGACCTTCTATTATAGAGAAGAATGTTCCTTTGTCTCGCTTCTTCTTATATATTTCCTCAGAAGCACTCAAAAAAATATTACAGACCCACTTTGAAACACTAAATGTCCTTGGTTTTTGTGATTTTTTTATTGAGTCCTGATTGTCCCTCTACCTTCCTGTTGGATCTTCTTGCATTGACTTTTCTGTGTCTTATTGTTTTTCTTGAGTCATAAATATTGTTTGCTTCAGAAATTCTGAGACTCTCAATTGCCTTTTTTTTTTTAAACTTTTACTTTAAACTCTTCTTCTTGGTCATCATATCATAGACATAAACTTGACAGTGTGAGGCTGTGTGTGACATTGGTTATGTGTCTTCAAAGTTGAATTCTATCCTGAATTTCAGGCTATTAGATCCACATTGTTTTTATTTGTGTGTTCATCGCTTCCTTCCTTCATTTTAACAGTTCCAGCACTTTGTAGATGTATAGAATTAAGTTTTAAGCATGCTCAAATATTTCCCTATCCAACACAGGCTGCTTTTTTCTTTACAGTTCTAATATTTACTTATTTTTTAAATATATATTTTATTAATTTATGCATATTACATCTCAATTGTTATCCCATCCCTTGTATCCAGCCATTCCTCCCTCCCTCCCACTTTCTCCTTACTCCCCTCTCCTATGACCATCCCTGAGGGAGACCTCCTCCCCCTGTATATGCTCATAGGGTATCAAGTCTCTTCTTGGTAGCCTGCTATCCTTCTGAGTGACACCAGGCCACTCCATTAAGAGGACACGGTCAAATATTGGATACCAGAGTTCATGTGAAAGTCAGTCCCCACTCTCCACTTAACTGTGGAAATGTCTTGTCCATTGGCTAGATATGGGTAGGGGTTTTGAGTTTATGCACGTAATGTCTAGTCAAGGACACCTTGGCTGTTGCCATAGTTTGAGCAGAACCCTTGGACGCAGATTTGCCCATCATAATGTTCTGCTTGGAGGTTTCTAGGACCCTCTGGATCCTTCTATTTCCCCCATTTTCCCATGCTTCTTTCACCTAGAGTCCCAATAAGATGTCCTCCCTTCTGTCCCACTTTCCTGGTAAGTGAAGACTTTCTGGGACATGCCCCTTGGGCTAGTGTCCGTATATAAGTGGGTATATGCCATTTGACTCTTTCTGCTGCTGGGTTAACTCACTCATTATGCTTAATATCATAGTTATTAGCATCATTATTATTGACATTATTTGCTTTGGTATTTTAAGGATTTTTTTTTATAACATGCTAGGACTCTTTCACTAACAGAAGGAACCTCAAGTGATATGCATCACTAGGGTCTCAGAAGCATTCAGAAGTGTCCTCTGAGCATGTATTTTACTATGCCTTAGGAATAATTATAGATACTTAAAGAACTAGTGTTATAATTATCAATTTTATTTAAAGATAATTATTTCTATAATATGCTATTTATATTAGTCTGTGAACCTTATAGTCTATAAAATTTCTTGACAAAGTCGCCATGATACTTCTAACAGAGACCAAATTTTCTCTTTCTGTTCCCTTGCACATACACTTTTTCTTGCCATATTTACTCAATCCTTCCATAAACAATTCCTTTAGTAACTGATACCATGTGTCTGGGTAACACACAATATCTAACATTACTCAAATTTTCAAAGCTTTCTCTTCAATAGTATAATGAATCCAATTAAAAACATATCCATGTTTATTCCTAAGTACTAAACATTGTCTATTCATGGTCTGACGGCTTCCCTTAACACATGTTTTATAAACTGTAGTATTTTTTATGTAAAAAAAAAACTTATTTTTTTATTAATTTTATTTTTTACATATACATTTATATTATTACACATATATACAATAAACTACCCAACAAGAAGAACCATGAAACTATCTGGAAGTATATAAATATTACATTATTAGTGGTTTTTTTTCCTATTTGTATTTGGAAGACTTGAAGAGAATATCTTTCCTATCTGGGTTCATCTAAAATTCTGAATGTAAATCAATCATTTCTACCACAGATAAAATTCTGCCTAGAAATGGGCAAGCTTTGATGCAGGCAGAATTGAAAGCCAAACTCTGCCAAGACAAGCAAATCCTCCATAGCTCCTGTTCACAAAGATGTCTATCATATATATTGACTATGAAGGCTGAGGATGATGCCCCAAATTATAGACACAGTTTTGTGTGACTGCTCAGGTAGCAAACTGTCTCTGTCATCTTCTCATTAGGAAAGGTACTAACCTGCACTAGATAGATGTTTTGAATTGATAATGATGGGATATGATAAATAATGATTTTAAACCAGATTTTAGATGCACCAATATAGGAAAAATGCTTTCTTCAGGGCTGCCGAATACAAATAGCCAAAACACTAAGAATGTAACATTTTGATTGTGTCATGGGTCTTCTTGATATACGTAGTTTATTGTATATATATGTGTGTAATTATATAAATGTATATGAAAAGAGTAAAAAATATTAAAAAAAAGAACTAAGCAATCATTAGAAAAATTTAAAAAACTGTAAGTTAACTAAACAATAAGTTATAAAAAATTCAAGGAGGATACAGTAATGTTTAATTACCTTGTACCTTTGAATATACTGAAGTCTACTTTGGCTGTTTTCTAATCTGAAGCAGTAGATTGGCATAACAGATGAAAAAGGCAGTGCTATTGCTCACCCCTCCCTGAAGGGGGAGCCACTTGCTGATGCAAAGCATTCCAGGTTTCACTTTGCAATAATTTTGTGTGAAAAATATGTGAAGATGAAGATTTCTTTTTATTTTCTTACATTGAAATATGCCAGAAGATGACAAACCATGTACCTCTTCTCAGGAAATGACTAGAAAAAAAATTGACTTCTTTACCTTTCACACATTTAATAGTATGTGCACAAGACAGTGCATTACACAGTGAAGGCTACGGGAGGATAGAAGCGATTTCTCATCTCAGAAAAACACTCTCAACACAGTTTGTTTACTTCATTCACCCCCCTGGCTAAATCTCAGTGGAGAAAAACATTTCTACTGTTCACCCCTGGCCTAGGTCTTCAGAGAGTTTCCTGTGAGTTGTATCACATTTATAGTCTTGGTTTTCTCAGATGGCTACAGTGAAGTCCCAATAACTGAATGACTTTTAAAATACAAACGTGTTCAATAAATACCAGGATGCTAGATGCCTGATATGAGAGCAGTGTTCACGTGTTGGATGTTGGTTGATTCCGGGTTTGGCCATCATCTCTGTCCCTTCACATGTGGTGGCACAAAAGTAAAACAGTCTTCTGTGATCCTTGTTATATGGGCCCTAACAGTACTCATGGCCATGAATTCATAACCTCACACCTATGTACGATGACATTGGGAAATATGACTCCAGCATGGATATTTGGGGTAACATTTAGTTCATATTACTTACTAGGTGTTAAATCTCTACAATTAATAATACTAAGCAACCAACATATATGTTTCAAATATATATGTATGCTATAACATGAAACTCTAAAATGGTGGACAAGAAAACATAATTGTCAAATTTGGCATTCTTAGGAGGGAGGGGCAAAATCATATATAAGATGGTGACCTTCCATTCAGCATGCATTTAAAACAAATGCTATCACTGAATCTGTCATAAGTCTAGGCAAGTCCATGGATTATATTACTTCAATATTTCTTTGAGTAAAAACCTTAAGTAAACATTGAAATATGAATAGGATTGAATGAGTGTTTTAAGGAGGCAGAATACATGCCCAAGAATAAAGAAAAGCTATATATATGGATACATAATAAAAGATATAAAATTCTAGAAAGTCTAGGACTGGGGTGTTATGTACATTCAACTACAATAGGTAGGGAATGGTTGCATTCATCATAAACAAATAATGATGCAATACAAAGGGGAAAGGAACGCTAGAGTCAGAACTGAGGAAGGCTGTTATATACACAGCTGTTAGTAGTGTAAAAATAGAAAGAACATCTCTGTCAAAAGAAAATCTTTGAAGTCTAAAACCTGATCATTTATTTCACTATATTAGGCAACATTATCATTCCGTTTCATAGGATCCCATTTAAAGCAACTCAGCAGAATTGAACGTAATTCAGATACTTACTGCAAACAGGAAAGAGGTGTGGTAGGATGTGTGTTAATCAGTTTCCTGTTACTGACCACAATTGGCTAATTTAATGAATAGTTACAGAGACTCTACTAAATGCGAGTGTGAATAGACTCAAGACCTGGAAATATTATAAAACTGAAATTATTAGTCAATTTCCAGAAATAGAAGAATATGGTATTGAGATAAAATTGAGATAAAATGAGTACTTGGACTGATTTAGGTAAATGATACAAGAACATTTCTTCAGAGGATGATACCAAGGGTTAAGACCAAGCAGAAAGAGATTTGATCAGTGAAAGATGCTGTGATGTAAATTATTAGGTCTATCATATGAAGCAATTGAAATCAAGGAAGCAGAGAAAGAAGAAAACTAAATCTGTACCCCATAAAATTTGTTTCGGTTCTTTAATGTGCATTTTTTTTTGTACATTTCAATCAACTTTGATGTTACAATTCCCATGTTGTAAATTATCTAACAGGAGAGACTTAAATTTAGTGATTAGCAAAGTTATATAATAAGTAAATGGTACAGCTCAGATCTGTTAAATTATTTAAAAATGCTTTCTTAAATTAGATACTATAATCACAATGGCTAATTGACACATTAGAGATTTATTTTCAAATATTACTCTCATCTAGAGTCCCAATAGAATACCATGTCCCCTGGAGGGGGAGACCTGGTGGCACTCAGAGGAAGGACAGCAGGTTATCAAGAAGAGACTTGATACCCTATGAGCATATACAGGGGGAGGTAATCCCTCTCAGGAACAGTCATAGGGGAGGGGAATAAGGGGAAAATGGGAGGGAGGAAAGAATGGGAGGATACAAGGGATGGGTTAACCATTGAGATGTAACAAGAATAAATTAATAAAGGAAAAAAATGTGAAAAAAATAAAAAAAATAAAAACTGTTTACAAGGAAAAAAAGAAAAAGAAAGAAAAAAGAAATATTTCTCATACACTCAGCTTCCTACAGCCTTGTGGAATTTGTTGAGCACTCAAATGTAGCAAATAGGTAGCTCAGTCTCCCTATGGGTCCACTATTAAGGGAAGTATTGCCTGTCACTGTCACAGAGAAAGAGGGTATAGGCAGTCCTAATAAAAATCTGATGCTCCGTATTTGACCACCTCCCCTTGGTGGGGAGGCCTGATGGCACTCAAAGAAAGAATACCAGGCCAGCAAGATGAGACTTGATAGCCTGTGACCATATAGTCGGGGAGGAGGTCCCCCTCTGTCTTAGACCTAAGGGAGAGGAATAGGCTGAAAGCAGGAGGGAGGGAGGAATGGAAGGATACAAGTGATGGGATAACAATTGAGTTGCAATCTGAATATTTAAATAAAAATTTAAAAAGCAAAGTTAAAAAAAACTTGATATGCTAGGGTCAGTTGGTGGGGGAGAAGGGCACCACCCCCTCTAGGAGGACCATGGTAGAAGAAGAGTGGGGAGGTGGGATAGTAGGTGGGACAGGCAAGAAATGAAGGAGGGGCCTATAATTGGTATATAAAGCAAATAAATTTTAAAAAATAAAAAAATTACAAATAAAAAAGGAAGAGGAAACGTATTCAGTTGTTTGCTTTTAAATGTAATCTGAGCATAAAAACAATGTAAATCGGTTGAAATAATTTTAAAAGCATTTCTTTCATTATAACTTCGTTTTCTATTTCCTTGACCAATATATTTGTTTAAAAATGCTCCAATCATCTACTTTTTTTTAGAATTGTCACAAAATATAATTATCAGGAATGTGGAGAGCAGCAGTTTGGCCCACAAAGGCACACTTGCCATTCACAGTGCATGGTGGCTGTAGGGAGATTGAAAACTTGTGTCAGAGAAACTAGTAAACATATTCTGAAAAGCCTTTGCAGTTGGCTTTTTTTCTTACCCAGAAAACCAACTGTTTATGGCAGCTACTGCCTCGGGGCTATGTGGAGCAGTTGTGTTCATTGATTAAGGAAACTAAAGACATATCAAGACAGAGTGAAACACAAATAAGACCTTTCAAAGGCATCTAATGATGAGATTTCTTCAGGGCAAGCACAATGCCTTAAACTTCTAAGCTTCCCATAAAATCTCTTTAAATAATCTCTACTCTATTTAAGTTCTAGGAAACAAAGCCACTTTTTGCAAGCTGCAATAACAAATGGAAGCACTTCAACCCATACTGAGTAGGAAACACTGCAGTAAGTGAAGGGGAAAATGAACTTGGTTTTTAAAGCAGAACCTATTCTGTGTGATAACACAGGTAAATAAATTTGCTTAGCATTATAAATTATTGGATACAAATGTATCTCATTTAAAAACACTAGAAAAACCTTCTAAAATGACTAAACCATCTTAAGTTCTTACAAATCACACATACAAAATAAGCAGTCTTCATCAATTTCATAAATCTCCTATGCCCTTATTACAAAATACTATCGTGATGCTTTTAGTCATTGAATCATACGAGTTTAACCTTATCTTTTTATTATAATTATGTGTGTATTATGATGTCTTTATACAACATTTATAAACTTTGGACTATTTCTGTCTGTCATATCATTTGAACAAGCAGAGTCATATTCACGTAGTATCCACCTGACAATAATGTAAGCTGTGTCATACCTCTCTGATCCTGTTGCTGCTGCTTATAATACACTTAAAAAGAGACGGTGGTATAAAGTTGTTTATGTCTTCTAAAAACATACACATTTATTTGGTAACCCAAAGTAAAATTATTATAGACTATTGGAGTTTAGGATAGAGATCTACTGAAAATTTTAATAAACCACTCCCATTCCTTTCCATTTACTCAATATGTTCTGGTTTTTCTAGGAAGGGTAACATGACAATTCCATTCACAACTTTTCGGTTCTATTTCAAAACGCCTGAAACTAAGTATGTTATAATTTATTTGACACATGCTTATGAAGAATAAGGAAGCCAAGAACGTGACTCTGATATGTGTTCGCCATCTCCTAACTGAGCGTTACAAAGAAAAACATGCAGCCCCAGTGACCGCTTTCTCTTGGATGGAGGTATAAGCAGTACCACATTGTTCATTCTCTTATGTAATCCTGATTGCTTCCCAATTTTCTTGCTCCCAAACATCATCTGCATATGAATTTGGAATTGAGAATTTTAGTTTGATCTTTTCAAAAATTGCATACAAATGGTAGCAGAAATGAACTGGACAAGAATGCCATAGAATATATAGTAGAAGGGAAGAAATCTAGCAAATGTGGATAAGATTCAAAGTCCAGAATTTCCAAATTATTAGAGCCCCTGGTCACTCTGGCCATGTAGCGTTTTTTTTTTTTTTTAACCGAACACTTGTTTAATGATGTTCCAAGGGGAAGCGGACATATTACATGGACACCAGCACGTATGTCCTTGCTTCCTTATCATCTCACATCACTCCTTATTTCTTATTATCAGAAAACATAATTCCTGCCTCAGGATTTCCCTTTTATCATACATGCTGGTTTCTGTTTATAAACCTGGGAACTGTGCAATTCGAGGTAAAGAAATGGTTAACTTACCATCGTGTGCTTAGTTTAGATGTTCCACTATGCATATTACGCCAAGGAATAAGTCCAATAAAGTCTCTTTGCTGGCAGATCAGATGTGCAATAATAGTAATAGTTTAGGAGCAGAAATCTGTGTGATTATCCCTATGCCCAACTGATACACATTCAAATACCCATTATATAGGTACTATGGTGGACAGTAGGATCAGCTTGAGAAGCAGAGTAATACTGTCTTCTCATTTGCATGTACCATGTTATCTGTGCTGGTCATGTCATATAATTTCTATTATTGGTACTTCTTTTCCTTAAGGATTGGAGAATAGAATTTAGTTCATGTCTCAAAATTAGTAAACCATGGCTAGTATCCTTCGATATATATGCATTTTGTGTATATTATCTAGGATATAAACAGGATTCTTTGTTTATTTCTTTTATTTTTAAAGTGACATGACTTTATGCTAGGATCCAAGAGCCTTCCTCTGACACCAGGGCTTTCCTTAACTCCATACTTTTAGCTCACCACTAATAAATGCATGTCACAGAATTTCACATCATATAAGAACAAGAGGTAAAGCATGTTTACACTATGCTTTAATTCTTGTCAGAACACCATTCTACTGGGAATAATGAAAACAGGAGATTCTATCCATAAAGTAGATTTCTACAGTGTCATAGTAATCATGTAATCTGGCTGATAAAGACATAACATTGGACATGGTGGCTGTATTTGTCAGTACTAGCAAGTTTCTCAGTGTACTGTCATTCATATTTATAGCTTTGCTAAAGAATCCAGTGTATTTCTCCATTCTCCCATGCTTCTCTCATCTAGAGTCCCAATAGGATGTCCTCCCCTCTGTCCCACTTTCCTGGTAAGTGAAGACTTTCATGGGACATGCCCTTTGGGTTAGTGTGCAGATATAAGTGAATATATACCATTTGATTCTTTCTGCTTCTGGGTTAACTTACTCATTATGGGGACTGGCTTTCATACGAACTCTGGTGCCCCATATCTGACCACGTCCCCTGGATGGGGAGGCCTTGTGGCACTCAGAGGAAGGATAGCAGGCTACCAAGAAAAGACTTGATACCCTATGAGCATATACAGGGGGAAGAGGTCCACCTCATACACAGTCATAAGGAGGGGAGGAAGGGGAAAATGGGAGGAAGGGAGGGAGGAATGGGAGGATACAAGGGATGAGATAACAGTTGAGATGTAATATGAATAAATTAATAAAATATATTTAAAGAATAGAAAGAAGAATCCAGTGTAATGAGATAAATACAGATGTCTATATATGGTCAACTGTCTTTAAATTATTTGTGTGCTTAATACTGACATTGCTTGAATAGATTTATAGTGGCATTTTTGTCATTTTAGCTATGACCAGAGTTGCTGAAGAGGTTGTGTCTGTAACTCTCACTTGACTTAACTACTTTAGTAGCCTAACACAAGACAAGCATTCAGTTGGTGATGTCACAGATTATACCAAATCACAAGGTAGGACTGTAGAAATTATAGAGTAGCACAATTTTTAGTAGACCTATGAAAAATTCCACATAGTGACTTGAAAAATGTATTTATTATCAGAGAGTTCTTTTATATTTCAATTCAATTTAATTTATTTTTAAAAGCCCATATTTAGAATTGCTGTAACCAGGGAAGAGAGCCAACTCAAACTCTACTAAGGGTCTTACATATTGCACTCAATATGGAAATTTCTTTCTTCTCACCTAGAGCTTGCACTAGGAAAGTTCGAACATGCTGTTTTTCCTACACTGGAAAGTAATTATATCTGGGAAGAATAAATTCTGTATTATTTTCAAGCAATTTGCTAAGTGAAAGCCAAGTGTTCTGAGTAGCATAAATCCATCACAGAATGATGACTACTTTCTGTATTTCATCTCTTTACCCGTTCTGTAGTTATTCATCCTCCATTACGCAATTTTTTTTTCAGTTTCTGGATTTCCACTTGTCTTGCTTCAACAAATTCCAAAAGTATTCTATGGCTATTTGATCAAAGTCCTAAATCAAAGTAATATATATTGATGTTAACATGTGTTCCCAATACTTGTGTGGCTGAAGAAGGACGAGGAGCTGGAAGTTACCCTGGGCTATAATAGCTGGACTCTGAACCAAAATAATGAAGAAATCCCATCCCAATTACAAATGGAATATTATATGTAAATTACCAAAACTCAGAGCCTTTTAGTAAATACTTAAAACACATTAGTTCACAGTATTCCTTTTATTCAGTTACACACATTATATATTCCTCTGTTCATAAAAATAAAAGTGATTTGAAATTACCTGAACATCAAGGCGCATAAAAAAACAGAAATTGAAAAAATAGAAGAAATATAAATATTGATTTCCATGCCAACTTAAATAAGTTGTTCTTTATTTTTTTATGCTCTCAAAATTGATTTTCAATACTAGTTAGAAAAATTGATGCTTATTACTTGAAGATTTATACAGCTCTTCTGTATGTAACGTGTCTAAAATTTTCAGCATCGTGATGAATTAATATAATATATTAAGATTATTTAATAAAATATGTTTTAGAAGGACAAATGGTTTCAATATGTCAGGTGTGCTTCATGGATCAATATAAATGCAAAGAGTGAAATCATCCATTATATATTTCGGCTTCCTTTTTAGGAATCTCAGGTGATGATTTGTGGGAGGTAGCATCATCAGAAATTTAATAGTAGTAATTTATGTTAAAATAAAGGATTTATGATAGGTATATTTTTACTCACGAAACAAGATAGATTGGAATTATCCATCATTGCTGTCTAAAAGAGTTTGGATTATTATAATTTATTTTACAGAGTATTCTGTAGGAAATAGAGTTGGCTAGCCAACATCTTATTATTAGCATCACAAGATTTTTTTCAATAAGGATAAGCTGCCAAAAACTTAATACTACGGGGAAAATAATCAGACTCTATTAAGAAAAATAAGGGTGTTTTTTGGCTGCTATTTTTGTGGTTAAAAACTTAAAATATTCATCCAGAACATTCTGAATTATTTTCTTATTATTACAAAAGAGTTCATAACTCAAATCATCAATGTTACATACCATTTTATGTACGTTCATTGAATCATCCATTTTCAATATCAGTAATGTTTGTGGACTGCTATTGGCACCATGAGCTGAACCTTCACCAATAAAAATCAACACTTCACTCTTCATCTTTACTCAAGATACTTTCTTCTAAATATGTGAAAAAAGCTTAAAGACCTCTACATAGGTATACACAGGAACACATGCAATATCAAATGCACACACATACATGCATGCACACACACATGCAGAAACGGTGTATTGATGTAATAGTTATAAATTGAATATTAAAAGCACTTACGGGTGGTCTGACTCTTCTCACTAAGGAAATAAAATTGAAAATGGAAATAGACATTTGAGCAAAAGTGATTTCACGTTCAAATATGATGTGCAAGACCAGGAGAGGTTCTATAAAATCAAAATCATTTCATAGGATTGAAAATTAGTGTTTGTTTAGGGGGCAGAAATGGCAGGACCTTAGTAACTTTTGCCTGTTAGAGTAGTTCTTGTGAAGAGAATGTAATCTTGCCTTAGTCTTAGTTTTTTGGTGAGTTATCAGTGTCTGCTGGCTATAAGTTAGTAAAGGTTACATTTAGGGATTTCTTTCTTTCTCTCTCCTATCCTTATTTCTCTCTTATCTTTCTATCCAATCCAGCATTAGAGAAAAATAGGTGAAGGAGGGAAAGATAAAAGGGAAGGATACATATTTATAGGATAAAAAATAGATGACTGAATCTACTACCTTCAAATATTTCATGATGGTGTTTTAGATTGATGGAAATTTAAGACTATGTATTCAACTCTTTTTTTTTTTTATTCATGGTATTACCATTAGCATTTTTCTCCTTTATTAATTTATTCTTGTTACATCTCAATGGTTATCCCATCCCTTGTATCCTCCCATTCTTCCCTCCCTCCCATTTTCCCCTTATTCCCCTCCCCTATGACTGTTCCTGAGGGGGATTACCTCCCCCTGTATATGCTCATAGGGTATCAAGTCTCTTCTTGGTAACCTGCTGTCCTTCCTCTGAGTGCCACCAGGTCTCCCCCTCCAGGGGACATGTATTCAACTCTTGCTTTGTGTATTGCATATCATATGTTAATAAAAATTTAAACTGTATGTTGTATCTTGATAGAAACTTAAGTTTCTTTTGTTCAACATTTACCTAATGTATTTTACATGTGCAACTCATTTTAAAGGGGTGATGTACAGTTCTAGACTTATGAAAACTGTTATAACCTGTTCAGGATTGTCAGAGATAGAAGTTGGTAGGTAGTCATCCATAAATCTTACTAGGGACTAAATTAGTTAATTACAGAATAAGCTTTATCTAGTCTCTCATATACTTTTAAGCAAATAGTAAATAGCTAAAAACAAACAATGTTTGTTTATCTATATTAGATACATTAAGATAGATGAGTCATGAGAATGATAAATAAACAGATATATGACTAAATAGATATCGATATGCATAATAGTAAATAGAAAGATGTCTTCAAACACTTCAGATATCTATAGAATATGGCATTTATTGGGGCTTTTCTGAGAGAGACAGAGACACACCTGCTCCTGACCACACCTCTAATCTACTTCAATGGAGAGTATGGGCATAGACGAAAGAGGGTGACAGAATGACCACTGGACCAAAGTGCTGTTCTTGTCTCTACTGGTGATGGCACAGGGACAGCCAAAACTGTGACTACAGCAGAGCACAGTGTAACTGGTTGTGAAGCCTTATGAGGACTGGCTGGAACATTCTTCAAAATTCCTACCTCACAATCATGTCTGTTCAATATACTGGGCCAGAAGGCTGAAGACTAAATGTTCCAACAATAGTGAAAAACCTGTGACTGTCCACACAATCAACTCTCTCTGTCCTGCCTTGTTTTTAGAAGTTGCTTGTCTGTGCTTCCTTCACATTAGATAATATTTCTTTCTTTGATCTTTGATAGTGCTGAAGTCTAGATAGCCACAGTGTTACTATAAGCTTTAGTTTAGGAATTAAAAACATGTTTATAGGTTGATTAATATAATTTCTATTAAACAGATTTTTTTTAAAACTTTGGACATTAGGAAAGAACAGGATAGAAGAATACTTTCTCCAGGATTGTCAAATATGAAAGGACTAGGTTATGTACATGTAACTTGTACCTGATGACTCAGTATATGTATTTCTTGGTTTTTGCCTATTTAAAAAATTAATAGAAAAGGTGATGTATGAAGAGAATGTAATCTTGCCTTAGTCTAGGCCCAAAGTGGAAACAGTCTTGGGATGTCACTCCACCTAGACTTTGTCTCTACAAACTGATAAACATCTGAGATAGACTCAGAGGAGGTAGTATCAGCCTAAGACACAAGGTGACTCCAGCAGGGATTTGGAGGATTGGGGAAGGCAGTGTGATGCTCTGGGGAGGGGGGACACCTCCAAGTTTGGTCCACGGATGGTACAGCTTCTTCTGTTTGGATAGATGATCTGCAAGGCTCCTGAGAATTATGCCAGGGGAATTGCCCCATGGAACCGATATCCAGAAGGTTTCATTCTTGTTCTCCTTAATCTTCTTTCCCTCCTATTTAGGGTAACTAGGGTATAAAAGAGGTACATGCCTTTAATAAATTCCTAATAAAGTTGAATATTTAAGGAATCGGAGTCAAAAAGTTCTATCTCTAACTTCACAATAAAGCTAAAAAATAATGTAGCTATATTCCAAATCTGAATTTGTCAAACAATTTGAACCAATACTTTAAAATCATATAAGGCTACTTCTGTATATATTAAGATATTTCAATTTTCACGGAGCCCATCAGTCAAAGGTTAAGCAGTATAAATTCTTTGAATGTTTCTGTTCATCTCATTATCCAATAATGATCTACAGGATCCCACTATATGCTTCAGAGGAATGGACTTTTGGGCATGACTGTATTATAAAATGTTGAAATCTCTCAAAATCCTTAACTTTGAGAATTTTTTCTTTTTAAGCTTACTTTTACATTACTAATGATATTTTAATACTTTGTTATTATTCCTATATTCAGACTTCCTTCACAATCACAGAAAGTTCAAACCACTGTCATTCTTTACTGGGTGACCTTTCCTCTGGAGAGCATTACCCTGGCATCCGCTGGCACGCTGCAAAACATGACACTTTAGAAGCAGTGATGTGGCACACCAGTCATGATTCATTTGTCCAGAATTCCAGTGTCAGATGTGATTAGGCCAAAAAAAAAAAAAAGCTTTTCCTCTGTAGTCTGAGTTTTTGGTGTACTAAATAAGAAATAATTTGCTGATAAAATATCAGATGCATCAATTTTATGGCTTTGTAAAAATTAGAGATATATAAATCATTATTGTCTGGCTCATGTATACCTATTTTGTAGATATTTTATGTAAAGAGTCATAAACCATTATTATCTTATCTATACATACATATTTTGAAGTTAGTTTGTGTTGAAGTCTTCGATTTTACCTTTTCTCAAAGCACAGCACCTGCTTTAATTTATGTAATCATAGCCATATTCTCATCATCTACTAATTTTAGCAGATGAGTGTCTCATAAGTGGATAGTTCAAATATAATAGGCCAATAAAGTAGGATGGCTTCTGGAAGACAATCTCAGTCATTTTCAAGAGGATGCATAATTGTACACAAGACTAGACTTAAATGGTTATCTATCAACTATCTATCTATATCATTTATCATCTATCTATATCTATCTGTCTATATCTATCTATCTATATCTATCTATCTATCTATCTATCTATCTATCTATCTATCTATCTATCCATCATATATGTATCTGTTGATATTTTTAACAGTTAAAACATACCCTCTGCTCAGTTTCCATGCCTTGGCTTCACTAGATCTGCCACCAATCTTTCCTATGTATTCATCATCCTACCCAACCCTTTAGAGTCTCAAGGTAGACATACCAAAATTGAATGGAAACAATCAAAATAATGGGCAGAAATGTTTGGCCTATAATCTTATTTCTGTTGCTATTTTCTGGCCAAATGCTTTAGGTTCTGTACTGCATATTATTTCTCTCCTTAGAAGGATCTAGCAGCACTGGTCCTATCTATCATTAGAATGTCTTCTAAATGCCAGTTGAGAACCTTCTCCTTGAGGAGGGGTATAAGATACCATGAATAGTAGAGCTAGGCAAGGAATTGCAGATAAAAAGGTAAAATTTGAAAACTTTAAGAGATAGAGTGTCTCCAGGAAAGGATGAGACTATTAACAGAGAGCCTTCACAGAGCTGCTTGGTTTGAGCATCAGAGTGTGCACAGACAAAAACAACATTAATACCTGTCAATGAGAGAAAAATCAAATGTCTTTTCATTCTCCCTATCTTTCTTCCTCTCTTATTTCTCTGTTATATAATTTTTAATCTCTTTTTGCTGAGGACTGAGAATATAGAATTGTGTTTTAGAGCTTGACACCATTGACCAATTATATTTGTAGTCTTTGTTACTAATTTGTCTAAACTTAGGATAAATAGTGCTTTTTTTTGCATCAGTATTTTCCATCCACCAATCTAAATTTATGATATTTCATTAATTAAGTTGTTGCTGAGATTAAATTAATTGATGCGAGTGAAATATTTTTATAATATCTGGGACTAATAAGTAGCAAAAAATGTGTCTCTTGTGTTGTTTTTCCATTTGCTTATGAAGATGTGATCTTACATTCATTCTTCTTTATGTATGTGTTATCTAAATATTTATATGGATAGTTTCCAAATCTGCTTGCCATATAGACATCTTAGGCAGGAATCTATCTAAAAATCTAAAATCTGATAATGTCAAAGTCATCTGGCTTTCAGAACACTGGATAAACAAGACCTCAGATGGTGGCGCTCTGAACAACTCGAGTAGTAGACCCCTCCTTATGTCATGATTTTGAGGGGGATTTGGAATTTTAAAGTTCTTTATGTCTTACAAAAATCTACTAATTTGTGTCAAACTTTACCATGGATACTATTTTTGTAACACTAGAGATGAACATTTAATTTTTCTCCATATTAAACACATTTGATAATGAAATGTCATGTTGTTGAAGAGTATATTTTCATACCCAGGGACTATTTCCTACTTGTCCTGGTATTGGAAGAAGAAATTTTCATGTGATTATAACCCTCTTTCCAAACATACAAGTTAAAACACAAACAGGATTTGGTGGCCAATTTTGTTCACTTCTTCACCATGACTCATCAGATTAATACATGAGACCTGAGGGCAAAACCTGGGAGGAAGAGAAAACAGGACCGGTTATCCTTAACATGCTAAGTATAAGGATATAATGAACTCATTTAGGATACTTCTATGAAAGACCCTAAAACAAAAGCTGCAATCAAGAATTATGAAATGGAGCAAAAGCTAAGAAAACGTCTTAAATTATAAAGCCCTGAAATTATTCCTCAATGAGTCCCCAAGTAGTCTGAAGGAGATTCTGCCCTTTGGTTGGTAACTCTAACCAGTATTTGCTTCTGAGAGTGGTCATCTCCTATAGCACATTTTCAGATCCCTGGCTTTCGACTCAGTGTTTGAAGGAGTTCTTCTCTAAGTGGGTTAAGTATTTTTCATTTTATACAACACATTTTAGGTCAGGCCTGAGGAACTCAAATTGCTTTCCTCATTTAAACTGCCTTCAGGCATATATTAATATGTGTTTGCTGATAAACTTACATTTCTCATATCCTTATTTAAAGATGTAAAAAATTTAAGAGCTTGGTTTAAAATAATAAGACAGAGATTTCAGATATTTTACTGGATCTGAAATTAGACAATCTGATTAGTAATCATTCCAAATTAGGAAAATGTGAAGTAAGCTAAAACAAGTGAGTAAAAGAAGAGAAATGGTGACATAATTTTTTGTTTCTTAAAATATCATCCAAATGTTCTCTAAGAATTCTAAAAGATAAAAAATACATCAGTTAAAGTGGCAAGCAAGATGTTATTTTTGGCTACTTTTATGAGGGATATATATTGAATTAATATCAACTAAAATAAACAAAGGAAAATTAAAACAATGCCTTTAAGAGCTGTGTGTGCACTGGAAACATACATTAGCTATGAGTTCAACCTATATATGGTCATTTTTATTTTATTTAGTAAATTTAAGATCCAGCTTTCCCATGTAGTCAGAGTGAAAGATGTACCATAATTATAGTTATAAAGGATGATCAAATAAAGGGAATGGTAGCATGAAAAAACCATTTAACATAGAATATCACTCAAAAGAGAATTCATGCATAAAGTATCATATTTTCTCTCTTTTAGACTATGCTAAAGCATGGTTTTATTTCAATCATGTTTCACATATAAATATATATGGCAATTATACATTGGAAAATTGGAAAATTTAGCCACTATGAAATCTTTTGTGTTTTAATATAATCAAACAATATCCCAATTCTACTTACACTGTAGTAGCATGTGACTACAAAGATAATGTTATTTTCAAGTTTCAAAGTTTATAGAGCATCAAAAGTGGTAAACTACATAATTAGATGATGAAATGGATACTAAACAATTCAGGTGAAAGAAAGTTACACTCTTTGGGTTCTATTCAGTGTAAGGAACCCTAATTTCCAAAGGTAATATAGTAACTGGTGACCAATCCATTATTTGGTCTCTAGAATCAATCAAGCTTTGTTCTGGAAAGAGAATATAGGAATTTGAATGTGGATACAATCTATAAGAATCCTTTAACTTGAAAACAAATAATTCAGTATAATTTTGTAATCAATTGCTAAAGACTATGGGGAATGTGTTCTTTGCATAAGTAGCAGAAGTGTCTAACTCTGATTACTATTAAGATGTGAGAAAAATTTCTGCTTGCATTCATTTTAAAATTGGATTTCAAGTTAATTTTCCCTCTAGGTGAAGGAAACAGCAACAATTTAGAGATATTGTCATTTTTAAACAGCATCATTAAAGAATGTCATAAATATTGGACAAGAATCTGCCCTATTCTTGGTTACATAGTTTTCATGATTTGCAATGAACTCAATGTGATGGAATCTCAATTTATTCTGTTGAATAAATATTTTCCAAAAGCTAGGAAAGTATGGATAAAGTGACAGTCTCTTCAGAAAATGTCAACGTATGCTTTATGGTAATGGATAATTTATGAGCTAAATTTGGACAAAGTAAGAATACAGAGAAAATAAATAACATTGTCACTATCTTTATGCAACAGGCTAGCGAAAAATTTGGGATGAGGAGCAGTAGAGGAACCAGAAGAGAGAGAACGGTCCTAATCAGATCAATATATATATATATATATATATATATATATATATATATATATATATATATATATATAATTTATTCATATTATACCTCAATTGTTATCTCATTCCTTGTATCCTCCCATTCCTCCCTCCTTCCTATTTTCCCCTTACTCTTCTCCCCCATGACTGTGACTGAGGGGGACTTCCCCCCACTGTATATGCTCATAGGGTATCAAAGGTGTCCCATATTTGACCATATTTGACCCCTGGATGAAGAGGCCTGGTGGCACTCAGAGGAAGGAGAACAGACTACCAAGAATCTGATCATTCTTAAGTGACTGGTTTTCATTAAGACCTAGAAAGTGGGAAAGGTTCCATTTGTGGCAATGGAAATTATTTGATTAATGTTACTAAAGAGTTTTCACTGCAAACAGAGAAAAAGAAGAAGCATAAGATCTGTGGTTCATGATTCAGGCATGAGTAAATTAGTGCATTATGGATGAATTTGAATATGAAATAATAAAAATGTAGGAAGGAACAAGGTATCTACATCTCCTTAGAGACAATAGAGTTTCCAAGTCTACAGGTGAGAGTATGACCTACATCACTTCTCTCACATGAGTCTTTTCTTTAACTGATAACTAGCAACGTTCTTGTTACAGATTATTCAAATTCCTGGGAGAAGGAAACAGATACCCACATATGGCTATAGATACATTTGTTTGGTATTCACTTCATAGCAGCATTCCTTTAATTCACAAATCCATACTAATGCCTTTCAATATTGTTATAGCTCTCGGGAACAGATACCATTATTTGCTCATTTTTTTTAAATGAGGAAAATAGGACAGACATATTTGGAAGTCATATAGATATGCATTTTATAGATATGATTTGAAAGCAAGGATATTGAAGATGTTCTTTTTTTCTTCTTGCTCTCTGTGGAAGAAACTCAAAATTCCCTCTTCATATCACAGCATCTTGTAAACTTATTTCTTGCAAAAGTCTTTACCTATGATTTTTTCAACATTAAGATATACAGGCGGTAAACTTTAAACCTCTACCCAGATCTAGGCAATGATCAGAACATTCTCCACAGTTGAGTGGAGAGTGGGGTCTGACTTTCTCACGTACTCTGGTGCCTCACATTTGACCATGTCCCCTGGAAGGGGAGACCTGGTGGCACTCAGAGGAAGGACAGCAGGTTACCAAGAAGAGACTTGATACCCTATGAGCATATACAGGGGGAGGTAATCCCCCTCAGGAACAGTCATAGGGGAGGAGAATAAGGGGTAAATGGGAGGGAGGGAAGAATGGGAGGAGACAAGGGATGGGATAACCAATGAGATGTAACAAGAATAAATTAAAAAAAGATATACACAACAAATTATATTAAGCTAATATTTTTAACTTAATTCTTGGTTAAAAGAAGGATGACATTATTATAAACAATTTGGAGTTCTTATTTTAATAGAGGATTTCAAAACAGCAGTGGCATTACTAGACAATAGTCTTAAAGACAGTACATTGTGCTTCAGAAGTTTGGTCTTTTCTGTCACAGATAGCAGCTGCTAGTGGTGATGTCAGTGTTATTATTACCAGCAGTTCTGCAATAGCTGTAAGCATAAAGTGCACCTTGCTTTGCAATAAATTTTCTACAGCGTAGGAGAAAGTCAGCAGTGTAGTTGGACTCAGACTGACAGGGAAAAGACTGGCTTTGTCAACTGTGACTGTGACAGGCAGTAAAACCAGAGCAAAGCTGCAGCTCATGGCACATGACATCTTTAAAACAAAGAAAACCATAGATGATAGAGTATTCAGAGGCAGCATTGGAAATGACAGCTGGCATCCTCTGCAACTCCAGGGACTCCCGGTCTCCCTTCTTTTCCTGCTCTCTCCTCTTACCTAGTTATATTTCTCTTTTCAATGTGGTTCTTAAATCACAAGTTTAGTGCTTAGAAAAATGGCCTGAAACATAAAATAGACACACACATGTACTTTAATTTATAAACATATAACATATTTATTCTAAAGAAATCAGTACTTATTGTTTCAGTTTAACTAAAACTATAGTGTTGTATGTTGGATTCCGTATTTTCTTTATTGTTTACTAAGAAAAAGGTAGTGTCTTAAGTTGATAAAGGTTTTATATTTGACATTGTTGACTATTTAAGTAACAAGGAAGATGTGAGAAAATAATTCCCAGAAAAATATAACCACTGAATTTTTGGATGAGATGATTCTAAAAGGCTTTTAATTGAGAACTATCTTTTATCTTCACTAAAGGCAATCTATTAGTTTATTATTTTAAGTTTCCTTGTGTATAAGAAAAATAATTCCAAGGAATACTGAAAGTTCTTATTATTACTCCTTAGAACACACAACCATATGTAAAGTTATCAGAGTCTGACTGCATTTTCCAGTTAGAAGGAAAAAATATATATGGAATATATAATAATATAGAAACATTTTACAGTTAATTTAATGTATTTATACAGTGTTTATGGTCACTTAATAGTAAGATACACTTCTTTATGTTCTGAATGCTTGGAAATGTGGTAGTTTTCTTAGTTTATGGCTGTTGTGGAGGCTTTATTACTTCCTGTAATATATATATATTTCTGAGCTGATATTTTTCTTTGTGACTTTCCAATTCTGCTTCATTATTTATCTTTCCGCTCAATCCCTTCTGCCTTCCTTTCCATCACCCATGCCTACTTAGAGACCCTTGGCCCTTTCTCCTTTCTTCTCTTTTGTCATCTCTGTCTTACTAATTCTCTCTGTATAGTCCTGTATAGAACCTTTATTTATGTCAAAATTTATGTATTATGCATTACCTGATATTATAAATATAGACCCCTTTGTGTAAATTTAATTAAGATTCGTAGCATCCTAACAAAATAAATGACCCTGACCTAAAGTATTTAAAAATCCTCAGTAGAAAAAAAGTGTAATACTGAGGCACTATACTTCATCTCAGCTAAGTGCTCCCTTGTCCTTAACAAGCAGTGAAATTGCACCAAAAGCAAACAGGAAACAGCATCTAGAAGTATGAAGGAATTCTAAACTTAGCTACTGATAAAAAAAAAATCAAAAGCCTTTTCCAGGTATGAAAAGAAACAAATAATTTGTGTTTTTCAGTAAAGACTTTAAAAGTGGAAGAGAAATACCTGACAAGTAAAGCCCCAAAGACCTGTAAAAATAACTCTCCTCAGAGACCTTCTCTTGTGTTCCAAGAGGACTCAGAGCACAGTTGCAAGCAGCAGACATGTGACAGATTTCTCCAGTACTAAACACAAATGCACAAGTGTCAGAGGGGAGGATGTGAGTATTACAAGCTGTGAAATCAAAACAAATTTAAAAATGTAAACAAATAAATATGAGTAAGAAAGAAAGTAAAAATAAAAAGAAATGTAGGGAGAACTAGATGTCTTTGTGTTATTTTGCAAAGATCTTACTGTCAAAAATAGCAGGTAAACTAATGTAATTGTGAGGAGAAAACCAGAAAATCAAAGAAACAATCACATAAAATATTAAAGAAAATAATATTTCTCAATATATCCAAATAAAAAATATGACATTATTAAATTTGAAAGAACTAAAGAATAGAAAAGTCTGCCAGGTCATTTTTAAATAGAAACAACAAAATCCAGTACCTTTCCATTATATCTAGTCAGGTAAGAGGAAAAACTTAGAAGTTATTTTTAAAATTGGGGACAAATGAGCAGGTGATGAAAAGGAAAGGCTGAAACACTGATGGAGAACAAAAAAGAAATTATGATCAATAGAGGAACTGCAATTAATAAAGAAAGGGAGGCATGCATGCTGTACTCCGGAAAGAAGCACTTTAGTCCATAATGAAGGTGAGTGGTAGAGAATCCTACTACAAAAACTGTATGTTAAACAATAAACAAATAAGGTTTCTAATAAATGGAAGCAATATTATTTATTCACATATATTTATTCTTTTAACATTATACAGGGTTGGCTCATAACAAGGAAGAACTAACCCTGTTAATATTAAGTCTTTATTCCTCAGACACTAAGGCAACAGGACCTTAGAAACCAAGATCCAGTGCCTGCAGGGCAAAAAAAAAGAGAACCTTAATTCTACCAAAAATTAAAAGATAAAGGAAAGGAAAAATGAAAAAAGAAGAGGAGACCGAGAGGAAGAAAATAAATAAAAGAACAAGTAAGATCAACACAATTGAGATCATTATCTCAATCTCAGTGCTGAGGTTGGGTGAAGAAAGAAACAGAAGTACACACACACACAGACACACACACACACACACACAAGCAGGCACATGAGAACATAAGAGAGATAGAGCAGAGAGACACAAACAGAGACAGAGAGAGGACACTCTGACATACAATAAGCGAGTGTTACCTTGAACTGGAGGTAAGGAAGAGAAGAAAATTATGAGCAAGAGAAACATTGAATCTGTCATGCTATGCGCACTGTACTCTAAGTACTGGTATTTAGAATGTCACCTAAGAGAAATCCACACATGTATTTTTGACTAATAAACATGAAATTGAAAGTTATTAGCAGGAAAATAAATGTGATGTCTGAAAGACGAATGTGAATTAAACAGTAAATGAAATGTGCATTGGTTCAGAAGCCATGACTTAAAAAAACAAAACAAAACAAAAACCCTGAAAATTTATCAAAACTAAAACCTACTGGATGATGTAAAGCTTTAAGGAAAACTTTTTATGCTGGAAAAATGAAAACACATAACATAGTATTTAATATAAAATAAATACAGAGTATAAAGTGTACTGATTAGCAAATGTTTCTTATTAAACAGAAAACCACAACTATAATATTGTTTGGAAGAATTTTTAAGATTATAAATCAAATAGCTAGTATAAGAAAGATGAAAGATATTTTGAGATTTGAAATGATCATAATTATAAAAAACTAAGTATGAAAGTAAAAGCAGCCAATTTGTAGATGAAGCCACAGGAAGAGTCTGTGGGTTCAGAGTTCATCTTTGATTGTAGTTGTTTTTTGGTGATCAGAGCCAAATATGCGCCTCTTAATAAAGAGTATGTGGTTATTTAGCAGTTTGGTTAAGGTTAAAATATCATTCGGATTCCAGACTAGCAACCCATTTATGTAAAGAAACAGAACTGGAATTTATATGCTTTAAATCAAAATACATCACAAATCAAATTCTCAGTGAGATATTAGAGCATGCCATAAAGCTAAGACATGTAGACTGGTAAGCGTAGAAATTTAAAATCACATCCATAGTTATTTCCCTTAAATGGATACAGAGGCGGTTCTATGAATAAAAGATGCTTTAGCAATGTGGGAACAAATGGATACTTTTAAAACTAAATTTATATATAATGTATTCATATGTTATACATAGCTATTTAATTAATCCCTCCTCCTTCTCTTTCGACTTAGGTTTCCGATTTCTCATCTTCTTTTCCTCCCAAATTCAAGGGCTTCCTTTCTTTAACCATTGGGGTCACATATACATATAAACACATCAACATATAAAGACAGTAGGTTGAATACATTCACTGTTTCATGCATGCCCATGTTTCTACTGCTAGTCAACTGGCACTGGATAACTAATCAGTTGACTCATCTAGGGATGAACCAAGTAAGATTGCTCTCTAGACTGGATGTCCACTACCAAGAGTTCTCTTGGCAGCCATGCATGTAGCTTGCCACCCGTAGTCAGAAGCCTCAGATTCACTGCACATTTTCTCTTCTTCTTAGATGGTCTCTGAGCTTTAGGTACTGTAGTTGTCTTATAGATGCATTAATTGGGGCTGAGTTCCCTGCTATCAGTTCTTCTCTTCACTTTTAATTGTTACACTTTGTATAATTGCCCCTGCTACAAGAGGAAGATTGTTGGATGAGGTGTAAGATTTATAATTATTTGTGGGTGTGAAGATATGTATTCAAAATAACCTATACACAAAACATAATTCAAAATAGAGCCTATAAACAAATGTGCGTACTTAAATTGTGAAGCTTTTTAAAAATTTTTTTATTAATTTATTCTTGTTACATCTCAATGGTTATCCCATCCCTTGTATCCTCCCATTCTTCCCTCCCTCCCACTTTCCCCTTACTCCCCTATGACTGTTCCTGAGGAGGATTTCTTCCCCCTGTATATGCTCATAGGGTATCAAGTCTCTTCTTGATAACCTGCTCAAACTATGGCACCAGCCAAGGACAATACAGGCGGTAAACTTTAAACCCCTAACCAGATCTAGCCAATGGACAGAACATTCTCCACAGTTGAGTGCAGAGTGGGGTATGACTTTCACAGGAACACTGGTGCCTCACATTTGACCATGTCCCCTGGAGGGGGAGACCTGGTGGCACCCAGAGGAAAGATAGCAGGTTACCAAGAAGCTTTTTTTTTTCTTTCAGAAAACAGTCATTTATCTTGCTGTTTTGCATTAGATGATAGTTACTCAAATAAGGTATCAAAGATTCAAACGGTTTTTAAATGTGTAGCCTTGCTTTCAAATAAATGAAAAAATTCATAAAATGAAACTTTAAAGTCAGTGGGAAAAGCCACAGATTCAGAATTGATTCTCGTAACTGTGTAGAAGCTCATCGAGATGTACAGATATTGGATCTGGATGACTTTGTTATGATGTTTTATATTTGTAAAATTTTGTAATTTTTTTAATCCAGGAAAATGACATTTGGAAAATAGCTAAATGTAGCAAACAAACTACCAAAAATATTCTTGCTTCATGGGAAAGAGTAGAAGAGAAAATGAAGAAACAGGCCATATTATGAAAAAGTATGTTAGAATTTTGTTGTTTTGTTCTTTGAGACAGTGTTTCTCTGTATAATAGTCCTGGGTAGCCTGGAACTCACTTAGTAGACCAGGCTGGCTTCGAACTCACAGAGATCTATTAGTCTCTGCTTCCCAAGTGCTGGGATTAAAGGTGTATGCCACCATGACTGGCAATGTTAGAAAGTTCTAAAATGAGAAAATAAAATTCATTAATAAAGAGACTATAGTGTTTCTCAAAGAGTAACATATTTAAAAATATGAAAAAAAAACTTTGTTTAAATTTTCTGTAGCAGAAACTCTGAATACATTAATGTCCACTAAGGTAAGTACTTGCATAGATGCCAGAACCATTAGTAACTAAGTACATGAAAATCAATATCAAGAGACATAATTTCACAAGTGTAGTCATAAATCAATTACAGAAACTAACAAGGCATGGAAACCTCATGAACTGTTGAATAAATACAAAATAATGTATTCACCTTGAAAACTATTTAATAAATTCCCAATTCTTAAACATGGAATTAGCTAACACCTGAACAGGAAATTCTGTTCCTAGTTATATACCTAATATAAATTTAAAAGCCTACTGACACAAAACCTGTACCAGGACATTTCTTCATGATAATAATAAAAAAAGAAAATTCACATCAATATTTATGAATATTACTCATAATAGCCCAAAATAATATATACTCACTGTATATATTTTTGTGTGTATATATATATATTCTGTATGTTACATTATGTGTACATAGAAAATATATAATATTATATACATTATATATATATATATATATAAAACAACACCTTTAAAGCAACTAGTACTCAGTTTTATATAAACACATGAGTATATATATCCATATATAGGTATGTATATATCTAAAATATATATGTACATATACATATATATGTACTAATTGCTGTAATGTTTTATTACATAGCATAATGAATGAATACTGGATGCATTACTCTCCACAAAAGAACCATTATGCCATTTGTGTGAAAATGTCAGAATAAGCATGCATATACAGAGCACTATACAAAGATGGGCCTGGAGATGTTGGTTACTAGATGTGATGTCAGAAATGGGAATAATAATGTCAACTGATTGCTCAGAATTACTTCTAGAGTGTTTCAATCCTGCAAAATGTTTTGGCAATCACTGCACATTATGAACATTTGAAATTTTATGAACAGATTTGTATAGTCATGATGGCTAAATTGTATGACCTAAGAGTATATTCATGTGAAATCATAGAAATATTCTATCACAAACTTTTATAAACATTGATAAGGTGCTTTAATCTTAGATGAATTATTTTACTTTGAATATTTATTTGTCTGTTTATTTTTGTGCATTTAGTAGAATTCTTATGTAGAAGTTGGAACAAAAATGTAAAAGCAGCACCAGACTACACAAGTTTTTATAATTTTCCTGAAATCTATTTATTTCCTCAATCTTCATAGCCTAGAAGTTCGGGATGATCCCCCTCCCACCCAAGGTCCTCTGATACCAATTTCAGACATAAAAATGGCTCTCTGATTCATTTTGAGAATGTGACGATCCACAAACACGTTAGTACTAAAACATCCTTAGCAGATTCTTACTTAAAATGCCACATATAACAGGCAATCAACGGAAAGCGAAGACAACATTATGCAAGTTCTGTTTCGCAAGTAACTCAATGTGAAAGGATTATAATTGATATTAAAATCCTATTTTTCAGTTAGAAGATTCCAGGGACGTTCTAGAATATAACACACTACTACTTCTGTCGGTATAAATAGGCTTATAAAGGCAAATTTAATAAAAAAAACACCATTGCTTTTATATTTAATACTTTTATAAAAGACTATGTCCAACACAACAGAATAAAGAGAAGAGCTAGAGTTAACTTCAGTCTGCTTTCATACCTACTGTCTATTTTCCTTCCTTCAATTTTCCTCCATTTTCTCAGTCTTTTCTGCTTTTTTTATTCAGTTTGAGTGGTCTAGCATTTAGACGCTAGACATAATTTATAACCTTTCTAGAGAAGCCATCTAACAATCATGGGGTAGCAATTAATCAGTAGATTATTAATGACCCTAGATACATATAACCTTAATTAAAATTGTTCTGTGGCATAGAGAAATGAGAGTAATAAGAAACAGTAGAATTTCATTGAAGTTTTAAAAATGAGTATTTTGGCCTGTTTGCCATGTTTTGTTTTGTTTTTTTTTTCAGTAAAAGGAATCTGGAAGCAAGCTGAAGCATAAGAATGTAATGTGCACATTAAATATTGTACTTATTTAATCTGTAAATATATTCCTGGAAAGAACCATACTTGCTTCTCATTAGCTAGTGAGTTCTGAGTTTAGAAGCTGTAAGACTTTGGAGAAAATAATTTAACAATTGTCATTATTTGAATATATATATACATATATATATATATATATATATATATATATTACTGATGTATTACTTTGTATTTTGTAAATCAGGAAAGCAAGATTGCACCAACTAATGATTTATCTAGCACAATTTTCTTCCAACTGTCTTAGATAAAACCCACTTTATTCTCCTTCAAAAAAAAATGATACTTCTAACAGCTCATGTTCAAATGAAGCATGTAACTTCCTTTAAATCCATGTGCAACATCTCTTTCAGGAATATCTTAGGATATTGTATGAATTCACAGTAGAAAATGTATACTATGGGAAAAGAATGGCCCTAAGATCTAGGAGAAAGCAGAGGTGAACACATTCCTCAAATGCTGCCTATCCTGATAGAAAAATACCCAAAGCATGCATGCACTAATTACCCATGAGTGAAAAGTTACAAACCTTATTTGTATAAGAATTTACCCATATCCCCAAGACATATTCTTGCACCAGTAGTAGTAGTTTAGAAAATTAGACTTTAAAAGAAAAATCACAAGTATTGCCATTCTGTAACTTTGCATTTTCATGGAAAAGTTATTAAAACATATAAAAGCTTTTGTTAACAGAAATTATTAACAGTAAAAATTAAATATTGAGCACAGTAATATTAGATATTTTAGATGACAGCTTAATCAGGAAAAGAATCTTCTTTTTTGAGCTTAATTTATAAAGAACATAAATTGAAATATGGAGACATTCCTGTGTCAATTTCCTAACTTATAGGGGATTAATTTATGTTACACAAAAGATCGCCCAATATGGCTTTCATCTCAGAAACTATATTAAAACCAAAGCTACACAGATATTATTTAACTGTCATTCTGCTTCTCCATATTAACTGTGGTAAACACATCACAACATTTTAGATTTTATTTAAGACAAGTATATTGACGGAGTCTTATATAACCTATATTTAGACATTGTAACTCAGAGAAGAATTGGAATAAACAATGAAATACAACTTAATTTCTAAAACATTTAATTGTACAAACATGTTTATAAAGTTCTATAACCTAAGAGAAAAAAAGCTAGTAGGTTTTTAATATATTGAGCTGCCCTTACCTTCCTTAACAGACGATCTAAGACAAATATTTCATTTTGTATGTTTGTTCTGTTTAATTTTCACAGTAGGAAACAAAAATATCTCAAAAATACCAATATTGTCTAGTAAATTTAAGAAGTCAGTTTTGATTAAAGGACCCAATATAAGCAACATTACCTTGTCTAAGTAATTAATTAGCTCTGCCTTCTATTGGGATAATATTCTTTTGAAGAGAGCTTTTAAATGTATTTCTAAATGAATGATTTATATTTGTATATCAAGTACAGTTGAGCTACAGAAGGATATGACCTGTGGCTTTTTTATTAGATATTTCTTTATTGTTTGCCTTTCTGAGAGATTTGAACCAATAAAATGTACATGTGTCATGAAATTTAACTCATGGATCCCAAGGTTTCACAATGACATACAGTATTAAAAGCAGGTACAATTTTATGGAAAAATAAGGGAAAAGACAGAATGATGATAAGAGCTCAGCCCTACACACTGGTCATTCTTCTTATTGGAAAAAACTATTTGATAATAAGTTTGACCAAACCACAGGATTCCAAAGTTCTCATATCTGCAATTTTATGATGGGTGGAATTCATTTGGCATAACAATTTTCTTAGAAGGTGTGGCAAGTCTTTGATTATAGGTGTGCATTTTTTCATTTTATTAGAGTACACTACAAGTTCAATCTGCCTCTACTCATTTTGTGTCATTAAAATGTTTACAGTTATTTCCACCATTGGAATAGTTCCATATGATTTTCTTCTATGACCCTCTTTAGTAAAAGATAAAGAAATGTTACTTTCCTGCTGTTCTACTTTGGATGATCCAAGAAGTGAAGAACAATTAGGTCAAGTGGCTTAGGAGCAAATATCAAACGATGACTAGGAATATTATGACTTATATTTTGAAACTACAAATGATTATAATACAATATAGACATGCTAAACATGCTAATATGCCAAGGAGAAGCTTCACTTTATAATGTGGAAAGATTTGACAAACTTATAAAGACACACAATGTGATGCTGCACAGTCAAGTTGGATTTTAGAGTAAAGCCAAGGAAATGAATTAGAATTGAATGGTTTTGCAAATACTATTTTAAGGTCAATTTTATTTATATAATATTTTATTAGTTTTTTGAACAGTCACCCAAAACTCTCTATATTGTTGGAGCATCATCTTCAGTCTTCTGGCCCAATATATCTGACACATATATTTATGATGCAGAAACTATTGAGGACTTGATTACTCAGTCTTGGAAGAGTTTGGCTGTTGACTCTACCTGCATCCAAGCTTGGCCATTTGTAAGCAGAATTCTGTCTATAGAAAAAATGGGGACATTTTGTCCAATGGATGGTTTGCCCCATTTGAAGCCATCTCCATGAGGAGTTTCTCTGAAGCCAGCTGGGTTTTGCCAGGCGTTAACCTTTCTCATTGTAAATGTATCTTTAAATAATATAAATATCTTTAAAAGTCTTATTCTGTATGTCTCTGAGGCTTTTGACAACTTTATCTATTTTACCTTATCTTTTATAGAATCACATCTATCTGTTACACTTAGAATGTGTATTCTTCTGATAAAAACTGACTAGTAATTGATGTGACCATGAATTGATGACCTAAGAATAAACTTGTATAACTTACTTTTCCTAAACAGCCTGCAACAGTACTTTAAAAGTATTCAAAGATTTTTTTGTTGTTTTTCTTGTTGTTTGTTTGTGTGTGTGTGTGTGTGTGTGTGTGTGTGTGTGTGTGTGTGTGTGTATGTGTATGTGTTTGCCTGTGGAGGCAGAATCAAGTGTTATATCCCTGGATCTGTAAGCTGCCTGATTCAAAACTAAATTATAAAATTGTGCTTTGCAGGACTGAAAGGTACTTCAACCTCTGGTTATCAAAGATCAGAGTTGAATTGTTTCCTACAGACAGAAATATCAAATGTCTGTTTCATGGGAGTTCTTTGACTTTTTTTTAATTCTTTCTTTAATTAGAGCTCCAGACCTAGATGCCTTTATCAGTATTTCACCACGAATTGATATTAGTACAAACTGCTTAACTACATTTAAGATCTTAAACTTTTCCATATATTTCAAGAACTAACCTGGTGCACTAGGATATACAGGCTAAAGCTATGTGTCTGGCTTTTATATAAGTTCTATAAATTTGAACTCAGGTCTTTATGATTGTCAGGCAACTGCTTTTACTCAAGGAAACCTCTCTGTAGGTTATAATTGCATATTTTATCGTTGTTTCTGAAAAATATGCTACAATTTTTTTTAAATGTAACAGTTTAATTTATCTAGAATTGACTTTGTAAAAGAAAAATTGTTAAGCATTCTCTCTAGGGTCCTCCTTATTATTTAGTTTCTTTATGTCTGTATATTGTCGTGTGATGTAAAGTGAACAAATTAAAAAGAAAAAATAAAAATATGAAAATTGGTAATAATTCACTAATCCATACCATCGAATATTAAATGAAATAAACAAACATATTCAGAACTTTCTTTTTTTTTTTAATGTATCCTACATGCACGCTTCTGAAGAATTACATATGAATGCCCTTAAACAAGCCAAGTGTTACCTAGCTAAATATCTGAAACACATACTAAAGTGAAACAAACTTAAAACAGGTGGTCTAGTTTAATGGTTTCTCATCTGTTGTGATCTTGGCTTTGTAATTTGCATTATTTTGATACTGTAATAACATTAGCCTTTTGGGAGTTGAATTTCGTTAAAGTTTTACAAGGCTTTATTTAGGAGTTGCAAATTGTTTTTGAGCATTGGATCTCTATTAATTATTAAAAGTAAAGGCGCAGAATGAACATAGCATTTCAACAGGATAAATAGCAGTTTAATTAAAAAAAAGTGTTTTCTAATTAATCAAGAGAAAAGATAGAGAACTAGAGATATTTAAATAGAAAATGAAAAGAAATTATTGAAAAATAACAGTGGATAAGATGCTGTTTGTATTGAGAAGTATCATGAAGTCAGTGATACGTTGCAAATTAACACAGGGCTTATTTCCTATCTCTGGGAATCCTAGGCCTGGATCATTTGCTGTTTCCAACACCCCCTTGAGTGCCTAAACAACGCAATTAACCTGAGCAGTGGCAGCTAGATGGCATCAGTCAAATCATTTTATAGGGCCCATCTCAACAAACTGTGCTGATCTGGTACAACGAGAGCTGTAGTAGATTATGTACACACCCTAGATATTGGTGGACTGATTTTTCTACACTCTTTGTTCCCTCTGTTGATTTGCAGAGAATTTTAGTTTATAATGTATGTGAAGTACCATGCATTGTTTTTCATTTATTTGTAACTTAAATAGATATTAAGCAAATGCAATGACGTAAGCTTTCTCTTAGGTGACTAAAAAGACTTATAATGAAAGACTAAGGCGCTGGCCAGGAGAAACAATATGATACAAGAGCAGATACAGTGAAAAAGACATTTAATGTCATGGGAAAATACTCTCAGTAAGTGAAGGTCATTATATTTTGTGAAAAATTTTGTGAGCAAAATGGTGGACATGTAATCTAACCAATGCTATAAGGCAACTATTGATGATTTATAAAAAATTAAAATCTGCAGTAGGATTCTCCTTTTTGTTTAAAAATCAAGTAAATAAAAGTAAAAAGTTGTTAGACGCAGAGAAAGCATTTGATAAAATCCAACACCCATTCATGTTTAAAGTTTTAGAGAGATCGGGAATACAAGGCACTTTCCTCGACATAATAAAGGCTATATATAGGAAACCAATAGCCAAAATCAAAGTAAATGGTGAGATACTCAAGGAAATTCCTTTAAAATCAGGAACAAGGCAAGGCTGCCCACTCTTTCCATATCTCTTCAATATAGTACTCGAAGTTCTAGCCAGAGCAATAAGACAACAAAAGGAGATCAAGGGTATTCAAATGGGAAAGGAGGAAGTCAAATTATCCCTATTTGCAGATGATATGATAGTCTACATAAGTGACCCTCAAAATTCCACCAGAGAACTCCTACAGCTGATAAACACCTTCAGCAAATTGGCTGGATACAAAATTAACTCCAAAAAGTCTTTAGCCTTCCTATACACAAATGATAAGCTTGCAGAGGAAGAAATTAGGAAAACTACACCCTTCACATTAGCCACAAGCAATATAAAGTACTTAGGAGTTACTCTAACTAGGCAAGTGAAGGACTTGTTTGAAAAAAATTTCAAAACTCTAAAGAAAGAGATTGAAGATGACATGAGAAGATGGAATGATCTTCCTTGCTCATGGATCGGGAGAATTAACATAATAAAAATGGCCATCCTACCAAAAGCAATCTACAGATTCAATGCAATCCCTATCAAAATACCTACACAATTTTTTAAAGACATTGAAAGTTCAATTCTGAACTTCATATGGAAAAACAAAAAACCCAGAATAGCTAAAACAATCTTGTACAATAAAAGGTGCTCCGGAGGAGTCTCTATACCTGATCTCAAACTGTACTATAAAGCAATAGTAATTAAAACAGCATGGTACTGGCACAGCAACAGGCTGTTTTTATTTTCTAAGAGGAGGGGATGAACCATTCCCAACCCTTTCTAGCTCTTTCTGAACTCTCTGTGGCTTTTTCAACTCAGGTTTTGTGCCCCAGACTCCTCTCCAAGCTGAATTATTCATACTGGCTTTTCTTGGCTTGTAACTCAATTGCTCTTCCTGGCCTACAACTAATTCTGGCAGCATTTAATTTTCTGTCTTATTCTCTGGCTTGTTCTGTGTTCACCTGAGTCTAGTTTGTACAGTCTGCAACCTGTCTCTATAAAACTGTCCAGTCCAAATGCCTCTTCTCTGCTCTTTCAAATCACTACTCTTTCTCATGAGAGTTTGGGCTTATCTTGTATCTGACTCACTCTGTCAAATCTTTCTTTGATTTGTCACTTTGTCTGCCCTTCAGTTAGACACCACTTTCAAAAATGACACCATCCTTCTACAAACTAACCTTACCTACATTGTCTGGGATTAAGGGTGTGTACTAATGGAGTATATGACAGAGCATACTGTAATCCATGGCATGTCTGCCTACCAGCTGGATCACATAGACTTAGAAGGTCTTTGGATGTGATCCCTTGCCACAGAAGTCATGTTGCTGGATTAGAATTCCTCTATATAAAAGATGCAATAAGAAAGGAAAATGAGAAAGAAAGTAGGAGGAAGAGCAAGATGTGAAAGATGAGAGCATTAATTTCATTTCAAGATGATCAAGCATGTGTGGAGGGTAATATTTCTGGGAAGAATTTTAGACTTTGCTTTACATCAGCATGATTGTGATAAAAAAAAAACAGATGGTAATAGACATACAAAGGGGATGCTACTTTGGTTCGTAGTTTCTGAAATTTCCATTTATGGTCACTTAGAGTACTGTCTACAGATTCATGGCATCACAGCATACTACCTAGGGAGTTCCTTAAAGGTGAGGTAATTTACATACCATCTAGGAGATAAAGCTGAGAGAATCAAGGTGTAAGCATCCTTTTTTAAAACAATAATTTTTAAGAAGGGTCTCTACGTAACCTGGTTATCCTTGAAATCCTTGAAATCCTTGAAATTATGTAGACCAGGCTAGAATCAAAGTCACAAAAATCTGTCTGCCTCTGATTCCAGAGTGCTGGGATTAAATGTGTGCATTATTATGCTCAAACTTTAATTATATTTTTAATTAAAATATATTTACATAATTTCACTTCGTTTACTGTCATTTTTTAAGGTACACCACTAAGAACCTAACTTCCTTTCAATATACTAGCTTAAAGGTTCTGCCTCATTTTCTTTAGCATTAATTAAAAAGTTTAGGTACACTTCAATATATTTGACTTAATAGAAACCTATTATTAAATTATTCAAATTTTAAGAATGATTTACTGAAATTGAACTTAAAGACAGATTGCCCTAAATCTAACAGTTACATGAAAAAAAGTAAATATAATAATAAAATTGTCCTAGTGGCAATGACCAATTAAAAATAACCATATTCAATCAGAAGATCTATGAAAAAATTTACATACATACATATATATGTACATAAATACATACATGTTTGCATGCATAGTAAATAAGCCTAAAATAAGTCATTGTTATAAAAGGTGAACACTGAATGAGCATTCCCACTATTAGATTAAAACTAGTGATTTTCCAAATACCTTCTCCATTTGATGCTAACCAAAACAGAACACTAACTTCAGATGAAAAATAATATGTTTTAGCTTGTATTTTTTAAAATTAGATTTATTTATTAATATGTATATAATACTGTGCCTGCAAGTATGTGTGTACACCTGCAGGCCAGAAGACAGCCTCAGATCACGTTATAGCAGGTTCTGAGCCACCATGTGGCTGTTGGGAATTAAACTCCATACCTCTGGAGGAGCGGTCAGTGCTCTTAACCTCTGAGTCATCTCTCCACTCCTGCTTTTGCTCTTTATCCAGAGAAATTATGTGCACTAAAGAATGGAGAAAATTAAAGAAAAGACTGAACTATGCTATAGTAGTTAGGGTGTGGTAGAACCAAATTGCAGTTCCCAAGTTGAGAATATACTTTTGGTCTATAATAATTCTGGGTAAAAGAAAGAAGCAGGCTCCCTCCCTCTGTTCCAGACACCTTCTATCTGTAGTGGAAATGAAGCAATTGTAATTTTATCCTCTATTTCTGACTATGTATGTATTTCATCGATTGACTGTCCATCAAATTGGAAGTCTATCTGCCTCACCGATAAAACTTTCATTCATAGTAGGCTTTTATTGGTTTGATAAGAGGCATATGTCTCTTAATCTTAAACTCTACTACGGACAATCCTGTCCCACTATTTCAAATTAATATGATCATATCCACAGTATCCACAGTCTTGACTCCTTCCTTAGGATTTCACAGCCAATAGCAAGCTGTGAGGCTTTGCCAGCTGCTAACTACAGAATACATACTGACTGTACACCACAAGAGCGTTCAAGCAGTACGGCGGACAGAACAAGCAGTTGTCCATGTGTTTTATATAAGGACCTCTGAGGGAAATTAAAAGTATAAACTGTAGAAACTACAGGATTTGACAAGAAGGCAAGGATAAGAAATGTGAGAATATATGAAGCCAACAGACCACTAGACAGTCAAATCAAAAACAATATGTAGGTACCGGCAGACTGTAGTGCTCTGTGCGGGGCAATAAGCAGAAGAGAGTGTAGAAACATTGAAGTAAAATTGAACAAGTGAGTAAAGCAACAGGCAATATGGCTACAGTGGTCTTTCTGTAAATATTACCTTCTGTTTCCAGTTCTCAGAGTGGACTATTAAAAAGGCATGTTCAGATCAAAAATTCAAGCGACACCACATGCTGGCGAGGATGTGGGGAGAGAGGAACACTCCTTCATTGCTGGTGGGAATGCAAACTAGTACAACCACTTTGGAAATCTATCTGGTGCTATCTCAGAAAAATGGGAATAGGGCTTCCTCAAGACCCAGCTATTCCACTCCTTGGAATATACCCAGAAGATGCTCCAGCACACAGCAAGAAAATTTGCTCAACCATGTTCATAGCAGCCTTATTCATAATAGCCAGAACATGGAAACAGCCTAAGTGTCCCTCAATAGAAGAATGGATAAAGAAACTGTGGTACATATACACTATGGAATACTATTCAGCTATTAAAAACAAGGAATTCCCGAAATCTGTGGATAAATGGATTGAGCTAGAAATGATCATAATGAGTGAGTTAACCCAGAAGCAGAAAGACTCAAATGGTATATACTCACTTATATCTGCATATTAGCCCAATGGGCATGTCCCACGAAAGCCTTCACTTACCAGGAAACTGAGACAGAGGGGAGGACATCTAGTGGGACTCTAGATAAGAGAATCATGGGAGAAAGGCAAAGTAGAAGGACCCAGAGGGTCCTAGAAGCCTACAAGTAGAACATTATGATAGGCAGATTTGGGCTCAGGGGTCCCGCTCAAACTAAGGCACCAGCCAAGGACAGTACAGGCGGTAAACCTCAAGCCCCTACCTAGATCTAGCCAATGGACAGAACACTCTCCACAGTAGAGTGGAGAGTGGGATATTACTTTCTCACATACTCTGTTGCCTCACCTTTGACCATGTCCCCTGGACGGGGAGACCTGGTGGCACTCAGAGGAAGGACAGCAGGTTACCAAGAAGAGACTTGATACCCTATGAGCATATACAGGGGGAGGTAATCCCCCTCAGGAACAGTCATAGGGGAGGGGAATAAGGGGAAACTGAGAGGGAGGGAAGAATGGGAGGATACAAGGGATGGGATAACCATTGAGATGTAACAAGAATAAATTAATAAAGGAGGAAAAAAAAGAATTAAAAAAAAAAGGCATGTTCACCTGATTGTGCTTGCTAGACTATGACCAGGCCAAATTCCAAGACAGAGCAATATAAGTCTCCATAAGGTTAGGTAAAACCACGCAGCATGTACACAATGAACGTGTGATCTTCGTCAGGACTTAAGCATCTCTGGGGAACATGATACTATTTTCTTGATCTATAATCAAGAGCTACTCATATTGAGTACATTGAGGCATCAAGCTCTCAGTGCTGTCAGTTATAAAACCTTGGCTGCTTGCTGCTTTCCAGCTCTGTAGTATTGCTTTGGAAAGTTTGTATGTTTTCACAATAAAGCAGAGAGATATTGTACTGGAAACATATTTGCTGGAGTTTGTCATCATGTTTGACATCATCTCCTTTAGCATTGAGATAGGCTTCCCTGCTAAACTGTGGGCCTGACTAGTAATCCTGAGACAGGTATAGTTTAGGCTTCTGTTGTCCGATCAATACATACCATGTAGTTTTGGGGAAAGGGCAGGTGGCCTCTTTGGTCTGGTGAGATTATTACAGAATTGGAAAGTATAATAGCAGAAACACATGATGTATACTAACCTGTGATTTCCAATTTTATGCATAGTGTTTGCCTAGTGGTATCTATTACATTCACCAAAAAAAAAGATTAAGGAAAACACATGAGAGTTCAGAATTAAATTTGCTCATATTATCTACCAAGGTAAAAGTATATTAAATTCTTAATTATCTACTTTGAGCATGCACTTGGAAATCATATTTTGTCTAGCCACTGGCGATATCCAGGTAAATATATTCAAATTTTGGTCAAGTACTCAGTAAAACATAGAATTTACAATTTTCCTTTGAATTAAGTTTTAAAATAATTGCTTTAAAAAGAAACAGTACCTTGTTAAAACTAAAGCAATTTTAGAGTCTAATTTATTTTTTATATTTCCAGCAAAACTCTTTGTAAGCCAAAAAATAATGATAGAATAATAGGCCATATTTTTTTAAAACGCTTTTATTACTTCATGCTATGACTAAACTAGGTTAGTTAAATAATGCCTAGCAAAGGAAAACTGCTTTAATGATCAAGTAAGAAAGTATTGTAATTAGCTCTGAAAAACCTTTACATTATTAATTTGCTTAGAAAACCATTATCTTCCTAGGGGGGGAAAATGTCATTTTAGTCTTTCACATTCTTCCTCCTTTCAATTAGGAATTCCAGCTATTCTACCAGTTCACATGAGCCTGATTTTTAAAAATACATAAATAAGTGATAGATAGATAGTTAGGTAGAGAGATGATAGACAGATAGATAGACAGACAGACAGACAGACAGACAGACAGATAGATAGATAGAGGTACTTAAGGAAGCCTCTTTAAATTAAGTATAAAATATTTGCATCTAAGATTAAGTGGCTGGTATTTTTCTTGTATCTTGATTTGGACCTGGCTTGGAGTAGAATAATGTATAAAATTTATGGCATTTCTTTCTTTGCAGGTGGGTGAAAGTAGTTTGTGAAGGATACGAAGAACCAAAGTCGTCCTGAGGACAGAAGCCAAGACAGAGCCATCCCTCCTGAGGGCAGAAACAGAGGTGAGACCAGATCTCTAGGGAGAGTAAAAAACAAAAACAAAACAAAACAAAAAAACCAGAATGCCCACACCCCAGAGGGCAGGGGAATCAGAGCCAAGGAACACCAGCATTTCTATTGCTGGCTATGTCTCTACTGCAGCTGCTGGCATTTAAAATCTCTCTGCCAGTTTTAAGAGTTCAGGAACTATGTGGAAACATAACTTGAGATTTCCAAGGTAATGCTGAATGAATTTGTTCCTGATAGGACCCTTATACAGCCATCACTACAAGGTTTTCCATATACAGGAGTATAGCCTGATTACAGAGGGGAATAATGGATATTTCAAATAAATATTTGAAACATGCCAGTGTTTCCTTTTACTATAAATAAATAACAGGATAACTATGTATGGTGACAGATAGTACTCAGGAGCTTGATAGTTCCATATGCATGTGTTTGCCAAAAGATTGCTTATAGGCTTGTGCTCTTTATGAAGCCTAAAGATCTTCACTCAGTATATGAGAGTCACATGGTAGGGGAAAGAACCGACCCACTCAGGGTGTCCTCTGACCGCTAAGTGTATGCCATGGCTTTCATGCATCCTCCCTGGCATCAATAAATTGATAAATGTAACAAATACATTAAAATATGTGAGTATTTTATATACTCACAACTTTCATTTTTGATTTAAATCACAATTAGGATGACTGAACACACACACAAAATTAGTTTAAGCCATGTGTATAGACTTATTTTTTATTTTTGTGTACCTTTTGAGACTTTATTGCAGTTATAATGTTTTAAAAAACATATTTCTGCCAGTTCCTACCCTTCATATCTTAGAATAATGTACACTTCCACTTTCCTATCCCTATTTCATGTATTTTTTGATAGTTTGATTTCATTTTCACAATCTGTTTTTCCAGTTTAATGGCTTTTTTTATTACCATAAAATCAAAGTGAGTGCTGATACTCACACATTTTTTTTGCAGTTTTTTTTTATTAATTTATTCTTGTTACATCTCAATGGTTATCCCATCCCTTGTTTCCTCCCATTCTTCCCTCCCTCCCATTTTCCCCTTACTCCTCTCCCCTATGAGTGTTCCTGAGTGGGATTTCCTCCCCCTCCCCCCGTATATGCTCATAGGGTATCAAGTCTCTTCTTGGTAGCCTGCTATCCCTCCTCTGAGTGCTGCCAGGTCTCCCCAGGGGTCCTGCTCAAACTATGGCACCAGCCAAGGACAATACAGGCCATGAACTTCAAACCCCTACCCAGATCTAGCCAATGGACAGGACATTCTCCACAGTTGAGTGGAGAGTGGGGTATGACTTTCACACATACTCATGTATTTTTTTTAAACCCATAGGTTTCAATAAGTCTGGCAGGTGTGTAAATAGATACAAGATCATCCACTGGAAATTATCCTGGAAAGTGCCATATCTGAAGAAAAATGACTGTCTCTTCAATGAAACCCAACACTTGTTAACAGCTCCTTAGCCGAGAATGTAACTTTGTGAGCCCCTCACCTATTCATGCTGGCAAAGTTAAGATAAATGTAAGAGTTAACAGCCAGCTAAGAAAATTCTGATTATTTTTTACTCCAGAACAGTACATTGCACCATCTAGCACCATGAATTACAGCCAGCAGCAAGCTCATGTCTCTGCCTAGTTTCAGAGCACAGCACCATTAAACACACAGAAACACACAAATATGAGTACATATACACAAGCACACATGAACATACACACAACTATGCACACAAACATATAGATGCAGATCAAGTGACCAAAAATTTTAAAACAGCAATTTATTCATTTATTTATTTAACCCTATGTTTGGAAATCAGGGCCCAGTAAGGAGTAGGCAAATGCTCAATAACAGAGTTCTATTTTCAATACTCCATTTTATATTTTACATTGAGGGAGGATCTCACTAACTTGCCCAGCCTAGCCTGAACCTTACTTTCTTGCTACCGGAATTTTTTAGGGTAGCTGGTATAAAAAGTGTATTCCATGATACCCGGCTATGACAGTGTGCTTTCTAATAACCATACAGAAAAGTAAAAATAAATCAAGGTTAATTTTGATAATACATATATAATTTATCCTCATACATCATAAAATATTTTAAACCCAAGATGAAAAGTTATTAAGAATCTAGCTGGATGGTCAAAAAAGAAAAAAAAGGAAATGACAGAAAGTAATTTCTTGACAGTTATGTATTTCTTTATGGGTAATTCTACTAGAATTTAATATTTTTGACAATTGCTAAGAAAAAGCAAAAGTGGGATTGAAATTTCCTATTGAAATGTTACTAATTAGCACATTAATAAGCTGGTAAAATTATCTGAAATAATATACGTTAGTACATAGTAGTATTAATTAGTCAAACTATTATTTTACTGCTTCTTGTTGTGCTTTAGTGATGTAATTAAAGTTTTCATTCTATGTGAAAAGGAGTATTTAACAATCTTGCCCTTTTGCCCCATATAACTTCATTTACATTGCATTATTTTTAAATTCATGTTAGTATCCTTTCAAATATATCTCAAAAGATTGCAGTCATATATTTTAAATTGCCAGTGTCTTTGGATGATGCATATAATGTGTTAATGTTGCTTTTTGAAGGTCGTGTGATTATTGAAATCATTCAAAGTATATTGATAAGCAGGCAAATTAGCATTATTCTAACAGTTTTACTTTAAAGGATTCATTAATATAAAATAAATTTAGGTGCAAGCATTACAGATTACATCTCTTCCTAAGAAATTTTTTACTTAATTTCAAAAGAAATATTCAAAATAGGCTATTGATAGATGAGTGAGACCTAGAAAAACATTGGCCATGATGGAAATCATCTGCGAGCTCCGTTGTGCTGTTCATTTCAGACATTGTAAGGGTGCAGCAATGGAATATTACTGCAGCAGTGATCACTTTGCTTCCAGTTTTACCCACAAACCAAAGAATGTATCTGCTAAAAGATTGGATGGCATTTTTTTTTTCTTGTGTCCATTACTGACAAGAATTGGTCACATAAAATACAGCTGCTGTGATGAGTAGCAACACATTGCACGGATGCGCACTTCTTTTAAGTTGCTTTTCTTTTCTTTTTCTTTACACGCAAACTCTTCTGTTCAGTTTAAGTGGGAAGAGAAAGAGAGGGAGTGCAGAGAGAAGGAGAAGCTGATTGATTTCTCAGCAGCAGCAGCATTAGTGAATTAGTGTGTCAGAATCTCTGGGGACTGAACTTAGCAATTCTGCAATTTGCATTTTAAATAAGATTCACAATTGATTCTTATATGCCCTAATGTTTGAGAGCCTCTAGTTAAAGAGAATATTTGGGGACATCATTCAGTTACTTTTTTTCCTGAAGGTCCGGAGAGACGGTTTAACTTAAGCAGGCAGCTATAATTTGCAGAGCACATTTGAGTTCACAGAGACCGATAATTGATTCTGTACTTACAGGACTGGGAGCAGTTGCGTAATCAAGGACTGAGGACTTGAATGGGGATGCCATGTGGGATTTTCCCAAGAGAATCCCTCAAGCCATAACATGAGAAGTTATCCTAGAATACATATTTTTAATTTTATCTTTACTTCTCCCATGCTCTGCCTAATAAAATTGGCAGTGACCTGAATGAAGAACTTAATATAGAAATAAGGAGTTGTGCTTACTCAATGCATTGTTATCACACAGGAAGAGTGTGGCATGGAGTCCAGGGAACTCAAATGTATTTCTTATAAACTCACCCACCAATATCGATTGAATGTAGATATGTAAAACACTGAGATATATTAGTCCTTGAATTGTCTGTCTTCTTGGATTTTTGTTCATAATGAATATTCTACAAAACCCTATGTCTACCTTCCTATAGTAGGCTCCAACCACTATTAGAGAGTGTTTTGGTGTCTTATTCTTTTTACTTAAGATTTCCTACATTTTAATTTCAGAAAACAATTAGACAACAGTATACAGAGGAACATAATTTAAAAAGTGAAAAAAAAATCTAGAAGGATTTAATGAGAAAAATAAACCTGGTATGATTCTTCTTGATTATTTGCTCATAGTAGCAACATCTTTGAACAATTTCAGATTTTACATTCTTTTTGTTATATATCCATTTAAAATTTTTTTCTTTATTTTTTACCTGGAAAGATAATGGTTTAATGTTTCTTCATAGTGCTTAATCTGCTGCAATTTTTAACCAACATCCACTTCTAGTCTTCCACTTCCCTATACATATGTATGCTGTACTTTGTGATTTTATTCTGCTCTGTATTAAGTAAAACTTTCCAAATATGTGACAACTTTTACATAAATAGAATACTTAGCCATGAAATGAAATACTTGTATCTGGGATACATTCTCCTAGTCAATAGGGCAGGGCTGGGAATCATTAAACATTATCCTTTGAAAAAGAGATAAATGCCAGGGTTAGCTCTCTCCCATGCAGTGTGTCTCAGGTTGGGGCAGGCAGTGGTTCGACATTCCCTCAGCCTCTACTCTATCTGTATCTCTGCATATCTTGTAGGCAGAGTAAATTTTGGGTAGAGTGTTTTGTAAGTTCATTGGTGTTCCCCTCCAACCACTGTAGGTCCTGCCGGGCTAGAAGGTGGCCTCCTCCTCAGTTTCCAGTCAATTAGAGACATCCTCATATCCTCTCTGTAGCATACCCTGACTTCAAATTGTCTTCAGTTTGTCTCAGCTATGTGCTACCCTTAGTTTCCATTTTCTCCCCAAGCCCTCTCAACTCCCTTGACTTCATTAAGGATACTCTGCTATGTTTACACACAGGAGCCTAGCATAACTGCCCTCCAAGGAAGCCCCACCCAGAAGCCCATCAAATCAGATGTAGAGACTCATAGACAAGCAATAGGCTGAGCTTGGGGAGTCCTGTTAAAGAGTAAGGAGGTTGGGGGACTGGGGAGTGAGGTGTGGGGGTAGCAGTGGGTGAGTGGTAAGGCTGGGAGGATAAACAGACCTCCCAGAGGTGACACAAACACCACATGAAGAACAACAAGTCAACTAACCTAGACCCATAGGGGCACACAGAGACAGAAGCACCAACCAAAGGGCATGCATGGACTGGACCTAGGTCCCCCTACACAAATGTAACGGATGGGCAGTTTGATCTTCATGTAGGTCCCTTAGGAAGTTGAGTGAGTGCTGTCTATGATAGGGATTCGGTTGTTTGCTTTCAATCTCTGTGACCTAATGGGGCTGCCTTGCCTGGCCTCAATGGGTGAAGATGAGCTCAGTCCTGATGTGATAGGATGTGCTGGGGCGGGTTAGTGGGGGAGGAGGGATTCCCCTTTCCTGAGGAGAAGGGGAGGGAAGATAGGAGGAAGAAAGTGGGAAGGAGTTGTTCATTGTCCAGTTGGGGAAGGCCTACATTTCATGTCCTGTGGGTCAGTCCAGGCACTGCTTGCCTCTGGATGAGAACAGATGGACCTTGAGAGCAAACGTCCCAATGGACCATTTCTTGCTCATGGAAGCTAGAGAGATTTAGGGTGAGGCCCACGGCCTGGGACCTGGGTCAGGTTCCCAGTCTCAAGGGGTTGGGGTGTGTGGTAGGGATTGTGTGTATGAGGGCGGGAGTGGGAAATGAGTTTCCACTGGTGTTGACAGTCAAGCTCTTTTAGGATAAGACTGCAGGTCTCAGAGGGTAGTAGAGACTCAAGAACCCCACTGGCCCATGATGATACCAAGCTCCTTGTTCAAGTCCCTGTGCTAAGCAGGCAGATGAAACCCACTGATTTGCAGGTCTGGCAGTGCTACACCAGGGGCCAGCACTGAGCTAGAGGCAGGGGTGGAGCAGGGCCCAGTGGCTGCCTGATCACAGGGCCCACATCCCTCAATAAATGGAGTATAAGAAGGTAATAGTGGAGCAATGGCAAACCCAGCAGAGGCAGGCAGATCACTGTGAGTTTAAGGCCAACCTGGTCTACAAAGTGAGTCAAGGACAGCCAAATGTACACAGAGAAATCCTGTCTCGAAAAATCAACAAAACAAAACAAAACATCCAAACAAACAAAAAACATAACACAACAGCAAGCAAGCTCCTAAGAGAGCAAACCAGGCAGCCTTTATTTTATAGACCTTGGCCAGTGGGGAGGGGTTTTGAAGGTGAATGTGTCTGTATCATTAGTGTGAAGGGTGCCAGAATACTTAATCTGCATATAGTGGTACATTACCTCATTTACAGGCGGTAACATGGACCTAGCACAAGAAGGAGAAGCCTGTACTTAATTATCCTAGGTGTGAGGGCATGAATCCGATGCGTAGGATTAGAGGTCATTTGCTGGAGGCTAGGATCTCCTAAAGATAGGGTGTAGTACTTCTAGGAATTAATTACCTGTGCTTGTTGAAGAAGTCCCTTATCAGGAAAGGGTCTGGCCTCTAATCTTCCCTGAGGGCTATGTGATACTCCTTACAAAACCTGGAGTTACCAGATCAGATAGAGTGAGAACCCCACTGAGGAAAAGGAAACCACCAACATAGACCAAGCACACAACTGGCTATCTAGAGAAGTCAGACTTCAACCTTACCCAACAGAGTCCCAAAGAGAGGGACTGGGAAAAGAGGAGGGAGGGGGCTACAATCACGAAGTAAAGTGAGTACATAAATCAAAAATAATTTTTTAGAAAAGAAGAAGAGATAAGAGCTTTTGTTACAAAACTGTGGTCAAGATCTGGAATGTACTTGTATTTGTGTTGCAGATGAGAGGAAAAGTATATGATGCAACCAGAAAACCTTTAGGTTAATAGATTAGTCAAGAAAGAAAAGTTAAAACTTCTGCATTCCTTGGAGACTAGAGTGTGAAAGTTTGGGTGAAAACTGAGCATGGAAGGCAAGAGTGGCTCTGTCATGGGAGTTACAATATGTATTATTTTTCCTTTCACCTTATTGGGAATAAATAAATCATACATTGTTTTCTCAATTCCCCTAACTATAGTACACCATCATTCCAGTTGAATTAATAGACATATCTTGTCCACTGAAACTTTTACTTTCTCATAAATGTGACACAGCTACTCCCTAGACATTGATTAATAACACATATAGTCATTATATAAGGTATATTCAAAGCTAGCAAACATTATAGACTTGGAGACACAATTGGATGCTCTCCATTTGTTTCCCAAACCTGAAATTGTGTTTGCTAATCTTTGCATTTTCATGATTCCACAACCCTTATGGATTCTTTTGATATTGTCATTTGTTGTACATAATTCCTCCTTCCTTTTTGAAAATAGGAATATCTTTTTACCTTTTATGTATTAAATGTCTTCATGTGATTCCATTTACATAGCTTAGGTCATACATTACTATTAATCATTTTGCCTTTTAAAGACTAAGATATTCTCTGTTTTCTCTCACTTCTTATTATCAAGATAAATTCTCGAGTATACGGAGTTTCTTCCCTTCCTATAGAAAATTTCTCCAGCTTATTATTTCTAGAAAATATATTGTGAGTCATCTTTAGATTAGAGAAATCACATTACCACCCAAGCAGAAAACAAAATAATAGGGAAATAAGCACTTACTTCCACAGTTCTTAAGCTAGACAAAAATTCACCTGTTCATCCAAGATATAAAGGCTTCTTGCTTTTCTTGCTTCTGAAAATTCTATATAGGCAAATTATAGCTTTTCCTGATTACATGACATATTTCTTGATTGTAAACACTGAGGTGAGTGGTGCATTTTAAAAACTAATATTATGAAGACATGCATTGTCAGGAGGATAAACAGAAATGTGAAATGTAATATATAATAAAAAAAAAAGAAAAAACTTGAACACAGATTAGTAAACGAGTATCAAAGTTCCAATACACTCAGAGGACCAGTAAACATCATACATGAACTAAACCTCACACAATTCACAATTAACAGAAGGGCTTCCTAATATTCATTCATTAACATTTCTGCAAAAATCTACCAAATAATAAGCCATTGCTCTAGAATAAACTGGGGATATGAATGTAGAGCCACGAGTAACTCTTAAAATATCAAAATGATTTGATTTTCATATTTTAATTAAAATGATTTGTTTCTACCCTTCTAGAAGCTGTTGTTTCTGTGACTCTTTATATACTCCAAAGTACAAAAGTTTCACATGTATATTTGTGAGTCAGAAAGTGATGACAAAATTCTTCTACTGGTGTGACTTGTAAAAAAGAATAATCCATGCCAGCTTGAAATGTGTTTCCCAAATCCATGTTGGAACTGGTCTCTTATGAGAGGAGGCTTGGTCAAGCGAGGCTTGTCCTACTGTATGAATTCTCACATTTATCTGGTTTATATTATTTATAATAAAAATGTGTCTCCTTATATTCCTTCTTTTTCATCACCTCTCACTTGACTTAACTGTCCACACACAAGGACCATTTTCCTGTTACAAAAAAAGGTAAAAAAGATGGTAGCATCATATTATATTCTAGAATGGAACTTAATAATTATCTAAAGTGAATTTATCTAAAATTGTTACATCAAGACTAAGGTTGTTTTAGTAATATCATTGCTATTAGCGTAGTCCTTATTTATTTACAAGTGTTGTTGTATGTCCTTTTACTCAATATGTTCCTTATTGATTTATCATGTGCGTGTAGCTCAATTGTATTACGCTTACTTGTCACTTCATTGAGCCATCCCAATGCCTTCCTCTAACTACACATATTAAAATGACTGAGAGGAAGCCTGTGAGTTATAGTCACAATATACCAGGCAGGGGTTTTAAGATTTTAAGCAAATTGCTTAGCATTCTATTCTTCACATTCTATACCTTAAAATGAACATATAAATGTCAACTAAGGTTGTTGTCAATAGTAATGTAAAGCAGTAGAGTAATAGAAAGATAGAAAACTCAAAGGTATTTAACAGAGTTATTATTGTGACACAAATGCGTGCCGTCGGAGAAAGGGACACAAATTGGCATACCAATATAATAATACCAGCCACTAATATGGAAAGAGTTGCAAGTTAAAAGCTAAAACAGGCTCCTAATTTCTTTCCAGTTTAGTGCTAAGGTTCTTTGCATCCACTTTCATAAAGCAGCTTTCAATTACACATAATGAGATGTATCACATCAGTCATTTAGGGAGCGTTGGGAAATTATCTGCAATGGAAGTAAATAAATTCAATGAAAGGCAAGAGTAAAAATGTGTGATGAATTTCAATGACCAGGGAGGGATTAGGTATGAGGGGAAGGGATGGAAGGAGAGAGTGTTGGGGGAAACAGATGGAATTGGGGACATTTACGGGTGGTGCGATAACCTATTTCCAGTGCAAAATTCCTGGACTCTATGAGGGTGACCCTATTAAGGCTCCTAGTAATGAAGGACATGGAAGGGATCTGCACTGGAGATGTTTTGAGCCAAGCAAGGCTTCCCAGTGATAGCCTACAATCTGTCCTGCCAGCAAGATGTGCTGGAGCAGTGGTGAGACAGAACTTGTAGGAGTGGCCTGCCAATGTCTGATTTACCTTGGGGCCTATGCTAGGAGAATAAGCCCATGCCCTAGACTTCCTGATGGGCAGGCATGATAGGTTGGATAGCCCAGAGACCTCGAGTAAAACCAAACACAACTGGAAAGGCCAGAAAAAAAAACCAAAAAACAAAAAAACCATGAAATGATTCCTAATGATGTTCTGCTATACTTACAAATCAGCCCGTTTTCAGTTTGTCATCAGAGAGGTTTTCTCCAGCCACAAATGGGAGCTGGTGTGATGCCCAAGCCAGACTATTTATGTGGTATGTGGAGGTCTTCATTGGGTCCCGCTTCCTGGAACTCAGTATCTGGAGAAAGGAGGACAGAAAGCTTGTAGGAGTAAGAGAGGATGGACGACACCAATTCAACCTCTCCACAGAATCTGCTAAACAGGGCTCACCTGGGATCAAAGAGATTGAAGCAGCATGCATGGGGCCTTCATGTGTCTGAACCAAGTTTTCTGTGTATATGTTATGTTCAATGTTTTTGTAGAACTCCTAACAGAGGAAGCAGACATGTCTCTTACCCTTTGCCTGCTCTTCGAACTATTTTCCTCCTATGCGGTTGCCTTGTCCAACCTTGACTTAAGTGCTTTTACCTTGCCTTATTGTATCTTGTTTTATCCTATTAGTCTTGAGGCTCGCTCTTTTCTGATCATTGGTCTGGGGAGAAGGGTTGTGGGGTTTAATTCAGAGGAGTGAAAGGAGAATAAACTGTGGGAAAGATGTATGACGGACGAATATATTTTCAGTAAAATTATTTTTAAAAAACTATTAAAAGGATTAAGAATTACCAGAGGGAGGATTCAATATACTTTTTAAGTATATATGAACTGAAAATCTGAGAAATGGAAAAAATTATGCATCCATCAAATATGAATTAATTCTATAAAATATATGTAATTATGTCTATATTATTTAGTCTAATCATATTCGTTATAATTTCTAACTTTGTAAAGGATAAAGTTACTTTGCTTAATGGCAAACACATTCTTTTTGTTTTCGTTATCACTACAACTGACATCACCTAAGGCTACACTTTCAACTTCTTAGTCAAGTTTAGTGAGAAATAACATTCATGGAAGAAGTTTCAAGATGTAAGCAAATTGTTTACAGATAGTCAGCAATAATCAAGAGTAGCCTGCGGTTTGTGGCTTCTCTGAAGCTTGGAGAATCTACCAGAGGAGTTTCAGAGGAAGAATAAAGTAGGTCACCATAGGACACACAGATTTCATGATAAACCTTTGTCTCAGCGGGGAAAAGTTTGGTCAGATATCCTGAAGCCTAGATAGTTTTGACCAGTACTCTTTTTCTTCTTAAGTTGGAAGTTATTGTTGAGAAATTAAAGTGAGAAAATGGTAAGAACTCAATTAGTGGTTGAAGTGTTCCATACATACCAGATATATAGGGAATTATTTAAAATTTTTATTTTTAAAAGTTTTGAGTCTATATAATGTGCCTGTTGCTCTCAAAAAACTCACCCTATAACACCTGGGAAAATGCCTACAGACAAAGTGAATAATGTACTTTATCCTTTTTATTGATTTTGCAAAATATGTCAATATTGTATGAGCTGGAAATTTCCATAAGTAAACATTTTATAATATTTATAGATAATCTTATATCCTATAAATCTAATGCCATTGAACTGTGTTCTGACATTTCTCTGCTGTATTCAGGGTATAAATAAATTCTACACATTAATTAATTAATTAATTTCAATTAAAATATAATTTCTTCATTTTCTCTCTTCCTTTTTCTTTCTCCATCCCCTCCCATGTATTTCACCTAAACCTTTTCAATGCTCTTCCCTTCCTTCCTCTCAAATTCACTTTTTCTCTCTTTGCATTATTGTTAGTACATAAACTTATATAAAAACATAGATTATAAATAGAATATGCTGAAGCATTTTGATTCTGATTATATGTATTTGATTTCCAGGATTACCACTTGGTATTGGGTAATGAGTTATGGAGCTCATATTTGGTTAAGAATATTCCTTTTCTCTAAGGTATAATTAGTTACCTTTATTTCTTTTTCTAGAGATAAGGTACCATGGGACTCCCATCTTCTGTGTTAGCATGTCTGTTGGTGTATCCATCCATGGACCTATTATTGTTTATTGTCTTATGGGCATAGCTTCTCTGTCACAATCTAAAAGCTGGCTTCTAATGCTAAGATAGCCATTAAGCTCTGCTTACAGCATGCGACCACATTTTCAATCCAAAGCTCAGAAGTCTTCCACATTCCTAACAAAATAACTCAGTATCATCAGTTTTGTCATAGCAATGGCCAACTCCTTGTGCCAATTTCTGTATTGTTTACTTTTTCTATTGATGTTATAGGACAACATAATCAGGGAAAAATAGAAACAACAATTTATTTGTCCTCCTAATCTATCACAATCCTGGTGGGAAATTATGTCATGAGACAAGCATGAAACCTGGAGCACAGATGAGAGGTGCATCTTAACCCACAAGGAGGAAGCAGAGAGAGCAAACTGGGGATGATGTAAGACGGCGAAATCTCAAAGCACACCATAAGCAACCCAAACACTCTCATCAGTGGAGACATAGTATTTTAATGCTTGAGACTATGAGGCAGGGTGTCTCATTCAACCCACAATACTCAGAGTTTTCGTAGTATATTAATAGCAAAGTAGTCCCCATATTTTTTGCATGTTTTCTTTAAGGACAGGAGGTAACTAACATGGCAAACTTATTTTATTTTATTTTACTTATTTTTATTTAGGACAGAAGATAAGTTAAACATGAATAATTCCTCATAAAATGCTGTTTTATCTTGGTCGACAGTGGTGTTCCATAGATCTTCCATACTATGGTTACCCTCCACAACATAACAATAACTTCCTAGGGCTGAAGACACCACATATTTATACCAAAGAACAGTGAGAAATCGACTGGGCTCTCAACTAGAATCTTCATATACAATTCATAATGCTGCCATAATGCTAACAAAGAGAATAATAGTTACGAATTTCACCCAGCAGTTGAATCCAGGAAGCTAGAATAATGACCCTCCTAGCAGACACAACAGTTGCATCAATGTTTTGAAAGTAAACAAACACTTTTGATTTAAGACCCACTCCAACTTATGGAACCTGTCTATACCTGACACTCTCAGTAAGGCCAAGAACACAAGGTGAGGTCGTTATTGAGCCATGTTATCATTCTGATAAAGGAACATGACAAAAACTCTTAAGATGTGTTGATACATTCATATGTCACTGTTTGGCTTTCACTGGAGAAGCTTCTCTTTGAAAACGAGGGTAACTAACATTGAACCCAAAACTGCTTACCATGTAGAAGAGAAGAGATTGTGGAATTCTCAGGCCTGAATTGAGGGTCTATATCACACTCCATCCTCTGAAGGCTCAGGGATCTTGAAAGAAAAGGAGATGGAAATATTTTAAGCCACAAAGGTGGTGGATGACATCAAACATTTTCTAGAAACAACAAAGCAGATACCACTATGAGCTCACAGACTGTGACAGCATACACAAGGCATTCTCAAGCTCGAGCCAGACAGAAATCCCCACACGGAAGCATAAAAGAAGCCACAAAATCCTGCCCCCTAGATGAGGAACTACTGGTGGTGTGTTGGTGTTGGGAAAGGGAAAGCCAGTGTTCTTTAACGGAATGGTATCTGGTATATTGATCACACACCAGGGGAGAACTCACACTCGGGAGTATTTGGCTAACAGACACTGGACCAGATGGTCTAGGGAGAGGAAAGGAGGGATGGATCCAGGGATCCAGAGAGAAAGGGGAGGAGAGCGTGAATTGGGGTGTGTAGAGAGGTGAAGGAGGAGTGGGAAAAAAGTAATGAGTGTGAATACATTGTATTAAATTCCCAAATAATTGGGAAAGGCTTTATTGAAAAGATAGTAGATTATTATGGATGAGGAGGTGAAGGATGCAAGTGATAGGCAGTAAATTGTTACTAAGTATATAATACTTAAGGCGTAAACTATCCGGAACCCTGTTGTGCACAGTGGATTTCAGCTCTGACTGGGAAGAGTTATGCTGTCTCTTCAAACACAAACCCCACTCAAGTCACTAACTTCAAGAAGATGCAGAATAATCTATGTATACTTAACAATTCTGATTTTATTTGTAAATATATTGCACCCATTCAACTCTCCAAATGTTGATTTGAGAAATTTTACCTTGGAAGTCCTTTGGTAGCAAAATAATAAAAGAAATGGTCTGAAATTATTAATTGATATAAAAAGATTCAGAAAATTATATATTTTCTCTCATGTGTTTAAGTTATATGTGTAGGTATATGTATATTTGCATCTATGAGTGTGGACATACTAAGAAATGAAAGTGGAAAAGTGACTATACAAGAGAGAAAAATAAATTTCAAGGATGTAGGGAGGCAGGCGGTAGATATATAAGCCATGAAAGCAGAAACAGTATTCCAGAGTATGTAAGGGTTAAAAGATAAGGTGAGTAGTTTGAAAGGGAATTAAATAAGAAAAAGAGGTCAAAGAAAAGAAAGTATGAAAATGTTATCATTAAACTGATTACTTTGTATATTTTTATAAAGTTTTATTTTATTTGTGTGCATGCTCACATATATGTGGGAACCTTGGGAAGCCAGAAGAAGGTGACAAATATTTTCGAGCTAAGGCTGGGCATGGTGGTGCACACCTGTAATCCCTATAGTCAGGGAGGCAGAGGTAGGTGGATCACTGAGTTTGAGGCCAGTCTGCTCTACAAAGTGAGTCCAAGACCGCCAAGGCTACACATGGATACCCTGTCTTGAAAAAAGTATTTTTTTTTTTTTTGGAGCTAGAGTCACATATGTTTGTGAGCCACTTGATATGGGCAGTGAGAATCAAATTTCAGACCTCTGCAGGGGCCCAAGCTCTGTTAACCACAAAGCCTTCTGTTTAGCAGCAATACTTTTTGCTAATTTTTTAAAAAATCATGTTTTTATGATGGTTATCATCTTCTTTTCTATCAAGAAGATACTGTTGCTTCACAGTGTTCGTTTAGTTCTTTCTTACTTTTCCTTGGAAGCTTCTCAGAAGATTGAAAATATAGCCACTTGAAAATATAGCCACTTGAAAATATAGCCAAATTACTGCAGAATTATGAACAATAACAATATGTTTAAGCATTTCATCAGAAGATGTGAATGAACTCTCAGAACATATAGATTTAATCATAAACATCTAGATTGTCACATTCAAATATATAAATATCTGTTGGCTTCACTTAAATAATTTTGGATTTTTAATAAGAAGAGTGTATTTCTTTTAATTACTCAGATAAACAATGGTTATTACAGGAAATCTATATTGCTAATATGATACAGGAAACTAGGACTTTGTATATCTCTGTTATTCTTTGCAAAGAGTGGCTCAGTGCATAAAGCTCTTGTCATGAAACTCTGACAACCAAAGTTTGGATTCCTAGAGCCTTGTAAAGAAATTGGGCATTCCACATGTATTTCTACAATCTCAGTATTTAGAAAGAACAGAGAAGGTATCTTCTGGGCAAGCATGCTAGATAGACTAATCTTATTGGTAAGCATCTGGTTCTTGGAGAGACCCTGTCTTACTAGTGGGAAACAATCCAATTATCCCATCCACATGCTCATAAACACACATAAATACGCACCCATAACCAAGAATATATGCCCATACACAGATGAAGACGAATACAAACAGCACATACAAGTATTCACACACACACGCACACACACACACACATACACGCATACACAACATTCAACTTTATTTGTGATATATCTATCTACTTAATAGCAAATTTATCATACTATGATCGCGTGCTATACTTGAGATAAAATTACCGAAGTCTGTAATTATTTATGCAAGACTACTCTAATAATTTCGTAACATTTTCTAAGATAAAAAAATCATTGTTATTTTATAAGTGATAAAATGTATTAAAATTGACTTTCAATATATTAATAGGCAAATATACAGTGATTTCTGAACACTAACAAAAAAGTTTGTTATTGTTACAATACTCTCTTTGGTGAAAATTATTCTAAAGACAGGAAAACTTTGAAGATAAAATTTCCCTTAATTAAAATACTGTTTTCTAGCACTGGATGGCAAAATCAATAACTGGTTCAATGCCTTCAGGACCATTTGGTAGAAGAGTGAGATAACATCTGTGACTACATATTCTAGGATACTAAAAACAATCTACTCTTATCTATCCGTATTTATTTTGGTTGTTCAAAATTTTGTATCTAATAACAGTGCTTAGCTCTTGCATCACTGATAAACTGGCTAATTGCAATTGCCTGATTTAGCCATTGCTGATGCTTGCTTTTCTACTTCCTGAATATAGAAGAATATTTTCCAATAGCTTGAATGTGGGATTCCAGAAGCCAATATTAGGATTTTAAGGACTAAATGAAAAACATTCTTTATTTTATTTGCATTTGGAAACCAATTAAAAATGTAAATTCCCAAACTACTAACTGTGGAATGTGTATGTCTGTCTGCGTGTGTGTGTGTGTGTGTGTGTGTGTGTGTGTGTGTGTGTGAGAGAGAGAGAGAGAGAGAGAGAGAGAGAGAGAGAGAGAGGGAGAGGGAGGGGGAGAGGGAGATGGTTTTGGACAGTGAATGAGAGAACCCAGTTATGCTTAGGTTAATGTTCCCAGGGAGATGGCTTAATCTGGCTCTTCTTAGAAAGAATAATTGAGAGTTCAGAATGTATTTTGTTCAAAAATATAAATTATCTTCTCTCAATAGAAAAATTATAATCAATCAACCACTACTACTGACCAACTTTTTCCCTTTTAAGAGTTTAGATTCACTTCTAAATTAAGAAATTTCTCCAGGGATGTGGCACAGTGTGTAGAACTTGATCCTAGGGACTCAAATAGAAGAAAGATAGATAACAGATTCCCTCAAGCACACTGGCATGTGTGTGTACACACATACTAAATAAATTAACAGATGTTTTAAAATAGGACAATAGAGTTCATCTTTGAAGGACTTCTTTGAAGTACTTATATGAGAGTCCCTTTGAAGTTAGGGGATATTTATTATAAGCTGATACTGGTTTTCTTTTCTGTTTCTTCATTATAAAAGATTATTTTCTTCCAGATCAAATAATTTAAGGTAGAATTTATATATTTTGTTACTTACTAAAAGGTATGTACTATATCAACTTATTCAGTAAAACTGATAGATTAATGGGGTAAAGTGAGATTAACTACCAATAAATAAACATTTATTGTAAATCGAATTTTAACTATGTATGGTTGCTTTCCCAATAAAGTGCATACAGTAAGTTTGAGATATTTTAATGAATATCCGTTAGTTTAATATGTAATGAGGAGAACATAGTCTTCATAGAGTTGCATATGAAGTCGGCCTTAATTGAATTATGTTCTATTCTCAGTAATCATCCAGTCTTCTATAGGGAAAGAGGAGAGAGAGTGAGAGAATGAAGAAAAGAAATCATCCCACATCATCCGAATCTACTGGCATTGCAAAGTGATTATTCCGTCTTATTTTTCAGGTAGTCAGATTTTATTGTGAGTATGGGGAAAACTGTGGCTTAATATATGGTGTCACACTGAGGAGGGACAGGCTTAGTTTGAAAAAGAGTAGGGACAGTTGGAGTTTTGAGGAGGTCATTTGGTCATCCAAGAAACAATTAGCTATGTATAAAAAAAGGCAGTGTTTTATGCTTCTACATACAGAAAATGGTTTCCAAACTTATGGTCTCTATATTGGTCATCCTGAAAGTATTAATCTCTCATTCTTCAATTTCATAATGTTTAGAATAGAAAATATTTTAGTTCCTACTTTATAGATTTGTCTGAAGATTAAATAAGATATAACATTTGAAGTACAAACAAGGCCTGCACTCGTTGTGTGTGTGTTGAACCACAGTGATAGTGACTGAAGCAGGCAAAGACACAATAAAACTCATATATAGTTAATATGAGTATGAGGATCACAGAAATCAGACACTTCCATTCCAATACAGTAGTTGGCTTCAGAAATATTTGTGCATCTAGAGCTGTTCCTCAATAACAAATCATGATAGAATGTACCTTTTCTTTAACAAGAAGTAAGAGACAAGAAAGGAAATAAAGCATCTAGAATTGTCGTATAAAAAAGAAGGTCGTTGAAATAATAAAGAAGTCATTTATACACAAATATCCTTTGGGACCAACTCTGTTACAGGGTACACTTATCTGTATGGCAGATGGCAAGCACAACTGTGTCCTCTTGACTATGTGTCACTTAAAAGTCAAGGGTAGAAATATTATGTCCTAAGAGGGAAAGGGGCATTTAAAACAATATAATCAGCATCATGTGATGGCTCACAGCACATCAGATTCCCTGGATAAGAGCTCATAACATCTTTAAAATCATTACCTCAAATCTTCATGGAGTAGTAGGTATTGATTTCAAATATTTGAATCAATAAGTCCTACATGTTAATAAAAGAGAGGAGTTACCTTCTACCTTCAGCAATAGGCATATAAATGATTTTAATATGCAAGATATTTTGAGAATATAAACTATTAAAGGTATAAATTATTATTCATTTGCTGAAACTCCTTTGCTTTCAAAAGTGAGGCTCTGCAATGGAAAGTTTTTAGGTGAATCAAGTTAAGTGTATTCAATCTGATGCTTCAAGGATACCATCATGAACAGAACTATATCTTAGAATAAGGGTCCAGGTAGTCATTATTGCAGAAAATTGAGTTTAGAAGAATAGTCCATTAAAGTAGAGAGTGATTTCCCCAGGTGTATGTATCCTGATGTCTCTTTTGTCAGTGACAGTGTCTCTATCCTAAAAATAATATAATATACTTCCACCTAGGTGCTATTCTTTCCACAAGAACTCGATAATCACATTTTATTACCCAGAATACTTTGGCCTTTATATTTCACAATGTGGATTCAAATGACTGCCCCTCACTTGATGAGTCTTTATTATCCTCACCACTGCAGAGGAGGACAGGAAGAGGGAGGGGAGTGATTAATGTTCTAGTCAATGAACTGCCACAGAGCAGAGGAGAGGCAAGGTGATTCTAAAGGAAACTGTTATTCTTGTCTCGGGTTTCCTATTCATTATTGATATAATATAGTATTATTCAGTTGTGTTATTATTACTTACAGCACTAAATATTGGGAATAGCGACAAAAAATGGAAGCCAAGTTGTGATGTAGTCACGTGCATTAGTTAAAGCATAGATGTCTTATATGCTTACTGTGGAACAGAAGAAGAAAACAAAGTGCACTGGAATTTGAAAAGACTTGATAACTGGACTAATTTTCCAAAATTCATATTTGAAACTCAAGTGTTTTTTATTCAAAACAACTAACAAGTCATCTGCTGCTAGAAAAATGAAAGAATTGGAACATCTCTAAAAAGTGATCACACTAAATTAGAGGCTTTTTACAAGAAAAAATAAAGAGAAGTGACAGATTTCTGCATCTCAACATAGTACCACTTAAACTTTCAAGAAGACATTTTGGGGAAAAAGCCATTTCCTTAATTAAGGACAGAAAGAACATGAGAATAAATGCTAAGACTTTCAAACTGTAGACAGAGTTAACCAGCTGTGTTTAACCTAGTCTCTGAAGGACAAAGAAAAGCACCTGCAAGCATATCAGCTGAATTTGAGTTTTCTTTAAAAGTGGACTACACAGGCAGAATTCAAGATGACTAATGCCAAACAATATACAAAATGAAGATGCCTGTGTGCACTCTAAAGCAATCTAAAATACTGGTCATATTTTTCTGAAACCAACTGTTTTCCCAAAGAAAATAAGGAAGGATAAGCAAGTGTATTCACTTCAAACATAGATTTCTCTCAGAAAAGTTGCAACACTAACAACACCATCAGTACTATACTTAACACAAAAGTCTTACTCTTAAACTTTTTTTTGAAATTTAGGAGTTCAAATTTATTGCATGTTAATCCAAATAATTGTATCTGAATCATTATAAATAATATATTTTAAAATAGAGATGGGGAGAAGGCTTGGCGAATAAACTTTTCAGACCAAAAGTTAAGAGCTGAATCAGATACCCCAAATTCCAGCAAAGCCAGTCAAATGGGAAAGCGAAATGCAGCCCAAGTCTCAGGAGACAAAGCAAGGAATCCATGGAAAAAGCTGGTCTTCTACACTAGATTAGTTTGCTATTGGTTCATCCAAGCAAAAGGAGAAAGACACTTGAAGTCATTTTTGGGTCGGCTTAGACACACATTCATAGGTGAAACACCCTTCTCTAATGTAAATACACATACATGCATACACAGAAGGCCAATATACCCATATAAAACAAAGACACACACACACACAAACATGCGAGAGAGAGAGAGAGAGAGAGAGAGAGAGAGAGAGAGAGAGAGAGAGAGAAAGAGACAGAGACTGAGAGACAAATATAGGGAGAGAAATGAAGAAAGGAAGGAAAGAGGGAAGGAAGGCAGGAAAGGCATCTCCCTCACTCAGATAAGACTGAAGTTTTTTTATTCAGTAAAGCATAGAGCTACAACATTGGCACTAATAGGAGATTGGCATGCTTATTTAAAGTCTGAAAATATTTTCTGTATTATTATATAATAAATAGAATATTCTAGTGTCACCTGGTATTGTAGAATTGCAATTGCATTGTTACTTTGCATTACAAATCACCACCAAGAAGTTTTACTCATACTGGAGGACAAGTTCTATAATCGTTTTACATAAAACACCTTCCAGAATCTCAACAGCTCCACAAATTAACTTTTACCATTTGTTCATTCAGATTTGCTCTCATTAATTAGTCAACTGAGATCTACTGCAGGATACATATCAGTCTGAATTTCTGTCCACCTACACACACTGGAGCAGACACTGAAATACTTCACACACTAATGAAGTAACAAATCTCTCCGTACCTCCAGCCAATAGAAGATCACAAAAATAGCATGGCTATGGCCACTACTTGAATATTTTCTCCATTTGTTCCTCCAGTCCTAACAGCAGGCCCCAGATGTGCAGAGATGTCCCCTCTCTAAATTCACCTTTACTGCATCCTTTTGTTTATTCTAAGATTTTACTTATGTGAAATTTTCTATTTGCTGTTTTATTTAATGTTATTTTTTCTGTGAAGTATATATTATGCACATTAAAAGAAACAAATCTTTAATCGAGATACTCTCCTTTCCACCTGAGAATCTGGCCCTGTCTCTACTTCTTGGGCCCAAGAAATTAATTCAAAGCCATGTAGCTTCTAAGTCTGCCTCCTTTTCTTGATTCTTTGTAAAAGGGTAACTTTCTCTTTTCTTCTCTCATTCACTTTGCTAATTATATGTTCAAATAACACTTTGGACTTTGCCCCCAACATTTTGGGCTTTCTACCTCTTTCTTTATGGCATCTTTCCCTCCATAGGTTAATTTTTATAGCTATCTGATTGGACTAAAATACTATTTAGCCACATTATTTCTTCTAATTGTGAATTTGAAAAATATGTAACTTATAACTATGAGAGTAAGCATCTGAAAGGTATGATTTTAGATATAGACATAAATAAAAACTCAAAATGATAATTTAAAACATCTCCACACAATGAAATACAGTTATCATTCGGCTTAATAGTCACTTCTCACTTCAGCATTAGAGTTGACAGACTTGAAAATTTCCCTTACTCATGCTGATTTACTTGCATCTTCCTGTATACTCTTCCTGATTTTATTGCTCAGATTCAGGCATTAAGTAACGAAGTGGGAGTCAATGATTAAAGAAGTTACATAGACTTCTGAATGAAAATAAACTAAAATACAGCACAAAAAATGGTCCATCAATAACTAGAGATAGAAAAATGTCTATGTAAATCTTACAGTCATGCAGGTTTAATATATTTTAGAGGTAGTCATAGTACTTTCTATGAGCACATTTATTAATTCATCTAATAAATGATTACCACCTATGTGATCCATGATAGGTTTTGTTTGCAGCCATAAATACATCATACAAATTGTAATGCTCATTAAGATTATATTTTATAGTTAGTGAAATGACTCAGCATGTTAAGAAAGTTGCTGTCCAGCCAGTCAATCTGACAGTCTGAGTTCAGTGATTGGGACCCACCAAATGGAGAGCACTGCCTCACTCAAGCTGTTCTCTGTTTTCCAGAAGCATACCATAGCAAGCGCATGCCTCTCTGTATGCAAAATTAATTAGTATGAAAGAGATTGCATTTCATTGAGAAAATTCATTAAAAACTAAGCTTATCATACTGGAGTTTTCGTAATTTACAGTACTATAGTTTGATAAGGTGGTGGGTTAATCTCAGATCATGGCTTGAGATCTGAGAATACTGGGAGTAGATGAGCAGATAGACTGGAAAGAGAGCAAAAGATGCCATGAAAACAGAAAGACAAAGGTGGAAGCAGTAGAATTACCCATGATGACCTTCACCACTAACGTATCAAACTGTCCCTTGTAGATTCACAGACCCAACTCAACCATCTTGGAAATGACTCTGATTACCTTTAAAAGCAGTTCATGAATGTGGCTTCTGATTTTTCTTCGACAAATAACATGTAGATTTCAAGTTTTAGATATATTTTTATTTAAATCCTTAAACCTTATTTGAATGAGTGTCAGTGTACTTATGTGCCTGTGTGTGTGTGTGTGTGTGTGTGTGTGTGTGTGTGTGTGTGTGTGTGTGCTGATCACTCTAACACAGGACCTTAAGCTCATGCAGTGAACTATATCCTCAGCTTAAACTTATTTTGATCTCACAACTTTCCTCCATGTAGAGGCCAGCTTGACCATTTCCTTGCACATCTTCTACACTGTAAGATTTTGTCTTCAGTTGTAAATTGAAACCCTAAAACTTATTTTCATTGTTTTAATTTATTCATAATGAGTGACATTATTTTCTTTGATAAACACAAAGGTAAATTAACAGTTCTTTAATTTGTCCCCCCCCTTAAAATGTTGTGTCCCATTAATTATTAGTTTCTCAATTTAGATAATATATTTAGATATTATAACATTTTTAAATTATCTGACTAATATAAATCATTACAATATCATGTACTTTGATAACATTTAAAACAAAATTTAAAAAAATGTTGTATAGGAACATATGTGAACCTGAGTATTTGTAAGTATTAACTGATACTGGTTCACATTTATACTATAGTTCTTAATGTCAATAAAATATTAATCAAAGTTATGTATGTAGTTTTCTGTATAATTTTCTTTACACTTATTCTGAGTAATAGTCTGTATTTAGCTGGCATTATAAAAGCTCAGACTTATCAAACAAACTTAAAAAGATCAATGCATTTTTATTTTCTTTCCCTTTTCTTTTTTTCTTCTTTTTTTTTTCTCTTTGGGTTTCCTTTTTTGTTTTTATTCCTTTTTATTTATTTGTTTATTCACTTTACATCCAGGTCATAGCACCATCTCTTTTCTCATCCCAGTCCCACCTTCCAACCCTCTCCCACCACGCCTTCCCCTATTCCTTAGAAATAGGGAGCCCCCTTACCCCATCCACCCTAGCTCATCAAGTCACGTGAGGACAGAGCGTGTCCTCTCTGGCTGGGCAACACCTTCTCATCAGGGTGAGGTGATTAAAGAGTAGAGAGCCAAGTTCATGTCAGAGACAGACCCTGTTCCCATTACGAGAGGGCCACATGAAGCCTGAGCTGCCCATTGGCTACATCTAAATAGTGGGCCTAGGTCAAGTTCATGCATGGTCCTTGGTTGGTGCTTTAGTCTCAGCGAGCCACTCTGGGCCCTAGTTAGTTGCCTGTTGGTGGATCTCCCTTGCTCATGGATAGGCAGGATTAATATAGAAATCAATCTGGTGCTTTCTCAGAAAATTGTCAATAGTTCTACCTTAAAACCCAGGTATACCACTCCTGGATACAACCAGAAAGAATTTCCACCATGCAGCAAGGACACTTGCTCAACTATGTTCATAGCTGTTTTATTCATAATAGCCAGAATCTGGAAACAACCCAGATGTCCCTCAACCAAAGAATAGATAAAGAACGTGTGGTACATTTACACAATAGAATACTACTCAGCTATTTAAAAACTGAGAAGTCTTGAAATTTGCGGGCAAATGGATAGAACTAGAAAAGAACATCCCGATTGAGTTACCCAGACCCAGGAAGACACGAATGACATATACTCACTCACAAGCAGGTATTAGCCACATAATACAGGATAACCATGCTACAATACACACACCTAAGGAAGCTAAATAACAAGGAGGACCCTAGGGAGAATGCTTAATTCTCATTCAGGAGGGCAAATAGAGCAGACAAAGGAATCCTTTGAAGTAACAGGATGGAAGCCTAAAGCAGAGAATCTCTCAAGGACTCCACCCAGCCCCAGCGGGGATGGAAGTACACGCTGAGACTCACCGCTAAACTTCCAGGCAGGATGCAGGGCATCTTATGGAAGAGTTGGGGGACAAAAGGACCTGCCGGTGACAGGATCTCCATAAGGAGACCAATGGACCCAACTATTCCAGGCCAGGGTGGTGGTGGTGCTACAGAGCCTGACCCACCGAGCAAGGACCATGCATGGTGAGGACCTAGACCTCTTGATCAGATGTAGCAGATAGGCAGCACAGTCTCATTGTGTGTTCCATAACGTACGATGTAGGGCTGCCTCTGAAATGGACTCTGGTGCCCACTCACTGACCACTTCCCCATGGCAGGGTGGCCTGCGCAGAAGAAAGGATGCAGGCCGTCCAGATGAGACTTGATAGGCTCAGGTCACATGACAGGAGAGGAGGGCTCCCCAGGTCTTAGCACTGGAGGAGGGGTGGAGAGGAAATGAGGGAGGGAGGGAGGGTGGGACCAGGAGGAGATGAAGGAGGGGCTATGATCAGCATGTAAAATGAACAATTTGAAAATTATTTTTTTTTAAAAAAAGGAAAAATATTTCTGTTAAATAAAAAAAAATGGCCCTCAACATCCAACACAATTTTTTACAGTACTTGAGAGAACGATTCTAAACTTGATATGAAAAATAAAACAGTACAGCTAAAACAATCCTTCACTTCAAGCTATACTACAGGGCAATAGTAATAAAAGTTGCATGATACTGGCATAGAAATAGAGTGGGTTCATCAATGGAATCAAATTAAAGATCCAGAAATAAGCCTACACACCTATGGACACTTGATGCTTTACAAAAGAGCCAAAACCATCGAATGGAAAAAAAAAAGGTAGGGTCTTCAACAAATGGTGTTGACATAACTAGATGTGTGCATGTAGAAAAAAATGCAAATAGACTCATATTTTTATTTGGTTTTTTGGTTTTGGTTTTGGTTGTTGTTTGTTTGTTTGTTTCGATTTGTTTTGTTTAGGTAGGTTTCTATCTGTAGCCTTGGCTATCATGAATTCATTTGTAGACCTCGCTGGTCTCAGATTTACAGCAGTGTTCTTGCCTCTGCCTTCCAGAGTCCTGGGATTAAAGGCATGCAACACCATGCCTGACTACACTTTTCTACATTTATAACATTTGTATGTATAAACAAATGTATAACTACATTTATAACATTTATAACAAAATGTTATAAAAAAATTTGAGTCTATCACAAGTTAAAACTTAGTAATATAGGTCTTTTCAAATTAATAACCTAGAGGTGTTTTTCAAATGAATAAATGTATTTATACTTTATGATATCCTATATTTTTTATTTATCATATTTAATTTTTTAGCTTGTAAGTATATTAGTACTAGGAAGTGAAATTACATATAAAGTAAGAAATAGATCTTTTTGTTACATAGTGAGGAGTTTTATATTATAATTTATTCAGATTACATTCCAGTTGTTAACCCCTCACTTGTATCTTCCCATTCCCACCCTCCCTTCCTTTAATCCTACTCGACTCCCCTAGACCTCTGACAGTAGGGGACCTCCTCTCCCACTATATGACCTCAGCCTATCAGGTAAGATTCTATTTTTAAAACAATTTTATTTTACAATTTACATGGTTTATTGGCTATAATAAAATCTGATAATAACATCTTGATCTGCTTTTGGTAGGAAAATTCTGTTGTGTGTTTTTTAAATACCCTATGAGCATATACAGGGGGAGGAAATCCCCCTCAGGAGCAGTCATAGGGGAGGGGAATAAGGAGAAAATGGGAGGGAGGGAAGAATGGGAGGATACAAGGGATGGGATAACCATTGAGATGTAGCAAGAATAAATTAATAAAAAAAATTTAAAAAAAAAGAAAAAGAAAATCATTCATATTACGTCTCAATTACTATCCCATCCTGTGCATCCTCCCATTCCTCCCTCCTTCCCACTTTCACCCCATTCCCCTTCCCTATGACTGTGACTGATGGGGACCTCCGCCCCTTGAATATGATGCTAGGGTATCAAGTTTCTTCTTGGTAGTCTGCTATCCTTCCTCCGAGTGCCATCGGGCCTCCCCATCAAGTGGACATGGCCAAGTAAGAGGCACCAGAGTTTGTGACTTTCTGTTGTGTTTTTAAATAATTTAGTTGTATGACACTTTTTAAAAATGTAATCTGAAAAGTCAACCCAACCATGTCATCTGAACATAATATGTTAAGCAATAAATTATTAGTTTAATAAAAATTACTCAGTAAAATTAATCAATTCATTTTTCTTATTTTAAGCTTAATATAGAATCTAAACACATTATTAGCATTTTTAATTAATAGATGTATTAATCATTTCTGCAAATGAAATTCTGTAATTCTGATTTTTTCAACATTTTAGCAATGGTTTCCTTTCTCTTCCCCTACTCCGCACTTCCTTAGAGGCATTGCTGAATCTTTACAGTAAATAAATGTGGTAATGTCTATTTTGGACTTTGGGGATGTAATCAGCGCAGCTGTGTTTTATTTCTGGGAGGGCTTCATTTCTCAGCTTATGAAATTGTAGGGAAGATGATGAGATAAGTAGGAAGTAAGTAAAAGCGAAGAACCAAGGAAGAGAAACATTTGCCTCATTCTCTCCAATGATGATGATGATAAGGAAAATTTGTTTTACCACAATGGAATGCAGTTTTAAGATGGAAACAGTGGCAAGGTATCAAATCATAACCTTCCTCCTGGAGATCATAGATTTTAAATATTTGAAATTATTCATAATTTTAAGAATTTTGAAATATCTATTTCCTAGCCAACATGTTCGAGATAAAATTCACTTTTGTAGAGGTCATTTTTTTTTTTTTTAGCAATTTAGGTATTATGTACAAATAAACTATGGCATACATGTAACTCTAAAAAATAAGTACCAGTGTAATGGAGTATATTAGTATTTTCCATATATAGAAAACATATGTCATTATATTATTGAGGAAATTAATTTTCATAAGTTATACATAAATTATAGTGACTATTTTCTCAAATGAAATTAAATATATGCTAGAAAATATTTTTAAAAATTAGATGTCCCTATATCACTGTAATTTTTAAATGTAGGTTTGTTTTTATTGTTCTATTTAAAACTTTTAGCAGTGTTTTGGCCTCTCAAATTTTTAAACAAAACAATCATAGTAATATTACTTATTGAGTACAGTCATTTTGATCATGGTCCAATATCAAGAAATGGTTTCTGTGTATTATGCTCATTGATCCTAGGCTGACTTTTGGTGAGACTAAGGTTATATAATTTTCAATGCTAGACCATTAAAGATAGAGGATAGTTCACTCTTCCTTGGGACCACGGCTTTGAGAACACAACTACAATACTCAAAGTTTACTTGAATAAAGAGTTAAATTATGATGAACAGAGTGAAAGCCCCATATTTTCAGCAGCATTTGAAGTCACACGTCATAATTAATATGAACCTATTGGCCCCATGAGTCGGGCTGTCGACCTTACAGTAATCAGGTGAGTTGCCGCAACAGACTGTAGAAAAGACAGAGTTTTCACCCCATGATGTTCACATTTAGGAACAAAACAGTTGTTTTGAGCTACATGGCATTGAAATGGTTTGTATTCACCAACAACACAGATAAGAGTATAACTGACAAAAAAAAATTAGATTGCAAGTCAAATCTTAGAAATAAAGTCAAACGCTGTTCAGAAACTAGCTCCTCAATAAATATGTGTACATTCAGTAATATTCTCATCTCTCAAATTTTTCTAAACAGTTGGGTAGGTATGAAAGTTAAGAAGTGTGTATCAACTGGAATAATCAAATTCCACAAAGCAGCAAAGACTCCTTTACAAATGCGGGCTTGGTCCTGTTCACCAGACTTACGTGTTCTACAAATCTGCTGAGACAACACAAATCAATTAAGGTCAGCTCCCCCATTGTGTTTTTTTTGTTTTGTTTTCTTTATAAAAGCATTTCTACATACTTATGGTTATCATTTCATGCTGGTAACTGCTGTAGTTCAGAGCTATCATAGGACCACTGGTTGATTTGCTCTGTCAGAAGCTTGCATGGCAATTTCTAGTACCATGAAGGCTAGTCGTACAGAAGGATTCAGGTCAGTTTCAGTTCAGAGTCCTCTGTGTTCCGCAATGCAAGTGCATTGCTTGCTTTTCACCTCCATGTGGTTCTGAGTATCATAGACATAATCTGTACAATTTTCACAACACTGAACAACAACTCAAAAGTAGAATTCTCAATCTATTGTTAGAGTTTTCATTAGAAGGTTTTTTGGCACTTTGAGGGGGTATTATCAGACCAAATGATTTAATTTTAGTTGAATAATGTAAGAAAATTTAGAGCTAAAGCTCATGAGGTTTCCTGTGATATTCTGGTTTCTCAGTTTCAGAAGGTACACTTGAAAATTCTAAGAACTTAGGGATTAGTTATCCAATACATAATGTTCAAACCTGAAAGCATGTATATGACTAACATTATACAACTTAAGATCTTATATTTATGAAAATATGTGTGCACGTAACAATTATTAACAGAAAATGAGGCTATGTCTTTGAAGGGAAGAAAGAAGGATATATGGTTTGGAAGGTTTAGAGGGAGGTGAGGGGGGAAAAGTATCGTTGTAATTATAACATAATCTAAAGTGCTTTTTTTTAAGAGAGTATTAGGGTGGAAAGAGAAAATATTCCAAAGGGTTGGAGAGGTTGAGGAGAGTGTGGTGAAATATTATAATCCACTGTTCATATAAATGAAATTTTAAAAGAATAATATTAAAATATTCTTTAAAACCTATTTTTAAAAATCAAATGTCATGAAGAGACGCACACAAAAACTTTTATGATTAGCTATTTATTCATGCCACTTCACCTTCTCACTGCCTCACATGACATTCTCTCTGTCCTTGCTTACCCTTTCTGATGAAGTAAATATGTCTTACCTATGTTATAAACATAGATCATTGGCTAAGCAATGTTTTCTGCTCATAGGTTATTAAGTGTCTTCTTGGTAGCCTGCTATTCTTCCTCTGAGTGCCACCAGGTCTCCTCATCCAGGGGACGTGGTCAAATATGTGGCACCAGAGTTTTTGTGAAAGTCAGACCCCACTCTCCACTCAACTGTGGAGAATGTCCTGTCCATTGGCTATTCTGGGTAGGGGTTCAAAGTTTATTGCACATATTGTCCTTGGCTAGTGCCATAGTTTGAGCAAGACCCCTGGGTCCAGATCCATAGGGGAGGGGAGTAAAGGGAAATGGGAGGGAGGGAGGAATGGGAAGATACAAGGGATGGGATAACAATTTAGATGTAATATGAATAAATGAATAAAAAATATTTTAAAATAACTTAAAAAACAATGTTGTCTGATTTGGTATTGAAAAAGCTTTTTTGTTTGTTTGTTTGTTTGTTTGGTTTTTTTGAGACAGGGTTTCTCTGTGTTAGCCTTGGCTGTCCTAGACTCACTTTGTAGACCAGGCTGGCCTTGAACTCACAGCGATCCGCCCGCCTCTGCCTCCCGAGTGCTGGGATTAAAGGCGTGCGCCACCACGCCCGGCTGAAAAAGCTTTTTTTCTCACCTTTTAATAATCTTTTCCTTTATTGCCAAATGCTCTGTGTTACTTAGCTTTAACATTCAATTTAACAAATCATAGTATCCTTTGAGAGGAAGACTCAATTGAAGAATTTCCTATATCATATAGGCTTGTGAAAATATCTGTGGAGTATTCTATTGGCTTTGATGCAGGAGAGCCCAGTCCATTGCAGGAAGTGACATTCCAAGTAAACAGGCCTTTCTCTGCCCATTCTTCCTTCAGAGATGGACTGCAGACTGGAAGAGCTGGACAAAATTTTCATATATTACATCGTGAAGAATAAATAATAAAAATGAAAAACTCAGCCTTAAGTTGTTTTAATGCCTGGTTTAATTTGCTCATTGTAATATATTTCTCATTCTTCCATGGCTAGTTTTATTTCCTAAGTACATACAACAGGGTGAGTGCTACATCAAAAATCAGGATTATGATGATAAGTAATAGTTCAGCGATCTCTGGAGTTTTTCCCCCAACAATGACTCTTCCATTTTTGTATTTCAGTCAGCAGTACCTAACTTTCCTTTCTGTTCTACAACATTTCCTAATCTCTTCACTTTTTATATTATCCATTTTTTATTGATATGAAGTACCAATATTTCAGAAAAATCCATATATACATTAATTACAGCAGAGAATATATTTAAATGATCTCATCATTATTTTCAAAAAGCTGCAGAAATTTATCTTTTCATAAAACTCATCACAGATTTTCATGGTTTTCACAAATATATAGTTTTTCAAAAAAAATATAATTAATTTACGTACTATAGTGGTAAAATATCAGACAATAATGAATACTTTTTGGATTTGTCTTTTAGACAAATACATGGAGTTGTTACCAAATCAGCAACAGGCTGTAGTCAGCAGAGCTTCTGAGCATGTAACTAAGTTAGTGCTCACATTAGAGCTGCCAAGTGCTTTGTGAACTGGAGGTGAAGAAGTCCAAGTTCTGTGGTTTTGCTTTTGTTTCTCTCTCTCTCTCTCTCTCTCTCTCTCTCTCTCTCTCTCTCTCTCTCTCTCTCTCTCTCTCTCTCTCTCCCCCTTATGTGTGTGTGAGTGTGTTTGTGTGTGCAATGTGTGTGTGCAATGTGTGTGTGCATGTGTGTATGCATGTGTAGTTGTTGCTATTTTTTAAATTTTATTTTATTAATTTATTCTTATTACATCTCAATTGTTATCCCATCTCTTGTATCTTCCCATTCCTCCCTCCCTCCCATTTTCCCCTTACTCCCCTCCCCTATGACTGTGACTGAGGGGGACCTCCTCCTCCTTTATATGCTCATGGGGTATCAAGTCTCTTCTTGGTACATTTACAATATGGAATACTACTCAGCTATTTTTTATTATAGATTGTAATTGACAAATGTGGCACTTTGGATTTGAATGATTCCCCAGTAAGCTCATATATTTGAACGTTTAGTGATCAGTTGGTATATTGTTTGTGAAGAATAGGAGGTATGACCCTTTTGGAGGAGGTATGGTGCTGGGAATGAGCTTTAAGTTGTCAAAAGCTTTTGCCAGGCTCAGAGTCTCTCTTTCTATCCCTATTGCTTCTGGTCAGGATATAAAGCAATGCGGTACTTTACCACAGCCATGTCGGCCTTTATGTCCATAAGGCTCTCTGCCATGATGATAATGGACTAAGCTTCTGAAACTTTAAGCAGGTCTCAAGCAAATGCTTTCCTTTGTAAGAGCTGCCTTAGTCATAGCCTTTCTTCAAAGCAATAGAATATTAAGATAATAAACCTTTGGCAGGCATAAGTTGGCATGTCCTACAATGAAATGTATCTCCAGATAACTGTTTTTAAATAAGGTTACAATTAGTGACTATAATTCTGTTGCATAAATTCTGAACAGACACATATAGAATTATGATGACAAAGTTATACTTACTACATAAAAATCAGACACATTCTACTATTGGCTAATCAAAGACAAAGTAATATTTTTTATCTCAGTAACAAATCAAGTAACAACCAATTTCATAAAAGCAAAATAAAACAATATTGAGTCAGAGGGCAGGAAAAGGGAGTACGGAGTCACAGTTAATATTCACTGCTTATTTTCAGTGAATTGTAACAAAAATATCCTTTCATGAGATTCCTTTGTCCACAATCCTAGATGAAGAAAATTGTTATAACCTACAGTGCTAGAAGTTTACTTTTCTGTTTCTTCTTTATGATTTACTTGAATTAAGTACAAACTTCTACCTGTGTGCTAACAAAAGGAAGAATATTTCAAAGAAATTTTAAAAGAGAAAAGAGCTAATGTCTTTGTAGTTTGTTTTTTTAATGTTCTTTTAAAAATTCAACTGCCCCAAGAAGAGCACACCAATTGCTTATGCAATACCTAAGGATCAGTTACAAAACATGCTTATGTGACACTATTTAGACGAAAAAGAATATATCTAAAATATGCACATGAATGTATGTATATATAACATCATCTAATGAAACACGAGGTAATGATTTTTATTTATTTATTCACTATAATTTGTTCATATTATATGCCAATTGGTATCCCTTCCCTTGTATCTTACTGTTCCCACCCTCCTTCCCTCTTCCATCCTATTCCTTTCCCATAGACCTCTGGCAGGGGGTCTGACCACTGCACCATCTGACCACATCCTAACAAAGAGAGCGAGAGAAAATAGTGCATGAAATGGTTTATAGGAATGACATAATTGTCTTATAATCTCCAAAATAGAGCAATAATGTTTAAAAAGTTTGTTCACTAGGGAACATTTCAAAACAAGAAAAATCATTTTGGCCTTGAGGACTCTCGAGTCATTAGAAAAATGGTCCAATCCAGCCTGCCACCTCATGAGCGTCACACAGTTGGGGAAATATCTTTCCTTTCTTGTCTGTGAGCAGAAATTTAGTGTTCTTAGTATGTACAGATATAAGGCTTGGGCTTGCTAAAGTCACACATGCATTTAACTCTGTGACCTACTTAGAACCCTCTCACTTGACTTCTATTTTTTTATTTACAATTTTTATTAGTTCATAGGGCAACATTTTATCACAATCAACCCTTTCCCTTAAATCCTATTAGATCCACATTCACCCCTCACTACCCATCTCACTTTTTATTATCTTCCAGCATTGTAAATCCTTCAAGTCCAGGTTGCACTGCTCATATGTGTGGCCTTCTGTTAGGTGTGGTGTACCTACCAGGGCTCACATGCTTACGGAGGATATTTCAGACTTTATTGTAATTGGATTACATATGTTTCATTCCAACAATGATTTCTGGTGGTTGTCTGAATGTTGCTGTTCGAAAACCATTAGCTTTGGGAAAATAAATTGAAGTTGCCGATCCTGTGCTCATTAAGAATTTATGAAATGCCTCAATTACCTTCTTCCCAAAGACAGTTTTAATCTTGGCAAAAATCATTTAATTAATAAAAAGTGTGGCAAAGATGGAAGGCCATGTTACCTCCCTGTGTTAACTGGCATGCAATTAATACTTAAACATTTTCTGTTTGGAATGCCTAAAAACAACTAGCAATTTGCTAGAATTTGACAAAAGAAAATGTGTGAGAAACCATGCTAAAAATAAACCCTACAATATTATTTAATTCATGTATTAATGGGTTATGAAAGGCTAAACAATATTCTTAATTTGTATCTTGTTTAAAATTAATTTTTACAGAATTTTACACATATTGTCTCCCAAAAAGGAATATTTGCACATCATATAAAACTAAATATTGTTTTGACAATCACCTTTAACTCTAATTCTACATCAGAATCAGCTTAAATCATTGACTTTGTTTACTTAAATTCAGAGCAGAGGGGGCTGGAGAGATGGCTTGAAGTTTAAGGGAACTGCTACTTCCATCTCTTGTAATTTGTTGGTGGGTCTTGAAAAAATAAAAAAGAGCATTGCTACTTTTGCAGAGACCTGTTTGTGAGTCCCAGCGCCAGAACAGTGGCTCAAAACTGCCTGTGGCTCCATTTCTAGACCATCTAATACCCTCTTTTGGCTTATATGGGTGCAAGGTATGCACACACTGTATGTATATTCATGCAGGCAAAACACTCACACACATAAAATAAAAACATTTTTAATATTTCAGTAAATAAATTATACATACTAAAATAAAAGTAAACACATGTAGAAATTAAAATAGCATTGTGTGTGAATATATAACTGCTTAGCTGCACTATGTAGATAATTTAGAGAAAATATCCACATATATTTTAAAGAAGACATGTTATAAAATATTTTCATAAATTAAATGATCTTTTTAATAATATAACTGTTAAGTTTGTCTATATCAGTTCATAGAAAGCACACTTACTTCCCTGAGTTGCTTTATTATACAGTGTCCTATAGATAATATGCAAGGTTTATCCATGTGTTGACGACTAGCCACCTTACATTTTTATTTGACTTAATTTAATATTTTAAAATTAATGTATAGAACATTCTTGTAGGAGAATTATGCTAATATTTGTAAATGCTCCTTTGAACTTTATAAAATTTATAAGTACACTATTAATGCTCTAGGTCCCAAATAATGAGTAGGTTATAAAAAAAAAGTACCAAATAAAATAACACGTTAGCAGAATGGTGAGTTGTCATATTCCCTTTTCCGGCTTTCTTATGTCTTTGTCATCTCAGATAGTTAAGCATGGATATGAGAAAAGCCTTATTCTCACCATTAATCAAAATTTGGACACTAGAAGAACAAATTAATTTTACAGTTGCTTAAAAATTAAGGTAGACTGTTTTCAGGGAGAAAGTTATATGAGGTCATGCTAAAAAGGTTGTTTCTATGGGTATTAAATGACTCATAATATTACCTCTATATTTAAGCCACACTCAGGTTTTGAATTTCTTTAAAATATAGGATTTTTTTCTGTTGACACTGAGTCATGCAATTATTCATTGATAAAACTAAGTATGGATGAGGTCTCTGTCTTAAACATAGATGAAGATACACATCTGCATTCATTGATCACTCTAAAATAAACCATAACTTGTTAATAAAAATGAGCTTGAAAGCTCAAAGCTATGTAGTAAGGATAAAAGACACCAATGTCACTATTTTTTAACATTTTCTTTTTAATTTTAATTTTATTAATTTTTTCAGATTACAACTCAATTGTTATCCCATCACTTGTATCCTCTCATTCCTCCCTCCCTCCCGCTCACTTAAATAATTGTGAAATATTAATTTTATTGCTATATATGTAATTATGGCCCATGCTTTGTTAACTAACATATATGATTTTGAAGCCAGATGAAGGAATGAACAGTTAAAATTTATCCTTTGACCTTTGAAAATAAACTGAAAAGAGTTCTAGTAATATAAAGGCTGAAAAATGTCTCCAATAGATTATTTTATGACAAATATTGGCTTTTCAGTTACCATATATTTAACTTCTATTAATGTGACGGTGGTAATAATAAGCTGTCTCCTTGGAGATTTAAGTGGTAAAGTTGATTAACTGGAAAAGTCATAAGAAATGTTTGTGCATTAAAACAATACTTCCTTTGTCTATTAAAATAGTACTTATGTACTTCTGTTACATTCTAACTCTTATAGAACATAAAAGGTTTCTTTCTTTTGTTTTGGGGTGTTATATTTCTCCACCTATTTTGCAATTTTTGACAAAACAATTTGAGTTTATATAGCTTTATAGAACAAAGTTATTTAAGAATTACTTTTATACTTTTCCTTTCACTTTCAAACTCTTGAAATTATTTTACTGGAATGTGCTTTTAAAATCAAAACAGTCAGCATTTATAATTACTATACAAAAGCAGCCATACTGTACAAAGGAACCTCAAACACAAAATTTGTTTAAATTTAAAGATGTTTCCTTTAATAATCCAATATATGAATAAGATCTAAGGGCACTTGATTTTCTGTTTTCCTATAATTACTGTATAGAGTACTTATAAATATAATTTGGCAATGGAAGATGAACTGTGTAAAAAATTCAAACATAGGACACATGCAAACTGAAAGGAATGAAATATACAATCATTACTACTATTCTGTTATTCCTTAGATGGTGGTTATGTATCACTCATTATGGAAAATATAAATGCCATCCTACAGACTGTTCAGAACCTATGATTTCTAACACATATTCATTCAAGCCTAGCTACCTGAATATATTCTGGTATCAACAAATCTTAGATTATATTGATTTTAACATTGCTTAATAATATATTAAAGACACTCAGATTTTTTAAACAGTGTTTATAAAGTAAGTATACCATATATGACATCACAATAAAGTTAACAATTTATGTGCTATGTCAATAACATGAATTTATAGGGCTCCAAGATGGTGGCGCAGTGGCCGGGTAGAGGGTTGAAGCAGAGGAGTTCCGGGATGTGCCTAATGTAGAGCCAACTACACACTATCATCCTGCATCCTGCCCTAATGGGTCTTTATCCAGGGCAAGGGTGGCATTGGTAGGACCATCTGCAGGTGCAGCCTGCCGGTCTAGCTGTCTAAGGGTCTTGAGAGTGTTCTAATCATTTCCACAAACCCAGCTCACCACATCTCAGATCCTTTTCATTAGAAGTTCTTCAAGGTGCTTACCAAGGTCAAAGGCTATAGCAACCTCCTTTTATGGAAATAGATGCCAGCCTGTGCATGACAGAGTTCCCTGAGGAGTCCTTCAAGGAAGGCAACATGCTGAGCATGATTCAAGAGGCAATGAGCACCAACCGTGGCATTGATGAGGTCATGCCGACGTCATGACTCTGGTGAAGGGCATGGACTTCTCAGTGGTAGTATTCGACACAGCACCCACATACACTCAGGCTCCTTGGAGAAGAGTTTTGAGCCAGAGCTTCTGAGTTGAACCATCAGCCAAAATTCAAACAGAACCAGAAAGGGTGAGTTTATTCAGCAGTAAGTCTCAGAGGCTGGACACATTTTAGGCCTGGGTTAGCAGGTGCAGGCTGGAAGCTGCAGCCTTCCATGTCCTTTAGTGTTTGAGGAAGATTAGATTGTAGAGAGGCTAGAAGCTTCTAAGCCTAGGCCTATGCATAGTTAGATAGAAACTTGAAGACTGAGCCCAAGTCATCACTTCATAAAGCTTGGGTACCTCTCTCATCTCATCCCCTCATCTGAGGGAAAAAAATGGCATTTAAAACAACCAAATATGATACAAATAAAATATAATAAATGAAGCAAATCCTATCATATAGAAGTTGGAGATAGCAACCGAACAAGACAGAAGACCGAAGGAGCAGACACACGAATCAGAGACTCACAGGTTCTCACACTCAGAGGTCCCATAAAAATACTAATGTGAAAGCTAAAAGTTTATATGCAGAGAACTTGTTTTGTTTGTTCCTCAGTTTTTGTGAGCTTATATGCTCCATGCTTAATTGGTTCTTAGAGCTTGGTTCTCCTCTCCTGGAGTCCTCCATCACATCTGGCTTTCACACTGTTTTCACTCCCTCCACATGTTGATCACTGAGCTCTCAGGGGAGGCGTTTTATGGAGATATCTTTTTTCTCTCTATCTCTCTCTCCACATAATGTCTGCTTTTGAGTCTCTGCAGTAGGCCCTTCCTGCTGCTGGAGAAAGCTCTGGTGTTCTCTCTGATGATGATGGACTAGCCACTGATATATGAATATATCAGAATATTATTAGGAGTTATTTTATTAAAACCTTTTGAGAATAATGTTTTGTTTGCCTTGGCATCTAGGCTACCTAGTGTCTGGTTCTTGGTCACTGAAGCAGTATTGTGTATAGGTTGCATCTCATGGAGTGGGCTTTAAACCAAGTTAGACGTAAGTGGGCCAATCCCACAGTTCTGTGTCTCCATTCACATGTCATATCTTGCAAGCAGTATAGGTCAAAGGTTTTATGGCTGGAATGGTGTTTGTGTTTCTCTTTTGGTAGTGTGCAGAGTACCCTCTCACACCAAGGAAACTAGAACCTAGGGCTGAAGGGTCCATGAAGGCACCAGCTCGACTTCTCCATGTTCAGTGGGTTGTGTGGGTGTAGTCTTCAGCATTGACACACCAATGTCAGTTTGTGGATAGCTATCCATTGTCTTAGCAATAACATGGGTTGTGTAAGTATTTCCGTGGGGCCTCCTTGTCCAACAACTTAGTTGAGTGTAACCCATGCCTATTATAGGAACCTTTGTTTGATAACAAGAGATCGCCAGTTGAGACTGTGTATGCCCATTATTAGAAGACCTCATTAGTACACTTTCATATATTTTTGGAAGTTTTTTACTGCATTGGGTTTCAATACTATCCCTGAACTACCCCCCCCCAATCCAGCTCTACTGTCTCATATTCTCTTCTTATATTGTGTTTCTCCTCCTCCTTTCCACATAATCCACTCATTCATATCCCCACCTACTCCCATTCTATTTATAAAATCCATTCTGTTTTCCCCTCCCAGGGATATCCATGTGTTCACTCTAGAGCCCTCCGTATACATAACCCTCTGGATCTAAAGATTGCAGCTTCGTTATCTTTTACTTAACAGCTAATATCCACATATAAGCGAATACACACCATATTTATCTTTCCGGTGCTACGTTACCTTACTCAGAAGAATATTTTCTAGTTCTGTCCATTTGCCTGCATGTATTATGATGCCAGTTTTAACAGCTAAGTAAACTTCATTGCGTAAATGAATGACATTTCACTTATTCTTTCTTCTGCTGAGGGACATTCCTTCTTCAATGAAACAGAAACAATTTACACTTAGTGTAAGACTGCTACTTTGCAGACTAGGCTTAAGGTCATCACAACCTAGATCCCCTGATCTGTACTTTCCTTTCCCTGTAATTTTGTATTTCTAGAAACCTTGTGAAATTTTTCCTCAGAAAGCAAGTCATTTATTTCAAGAACTCTTGAACTCTGATGCTAATCAGAAAGGCATCCTTGCTATTGGATATAGAGGTCACATTATAAGGGAGATGTATCAGGTGGATTTCTAAAGTTGGTAATCAAAGTTAAGGGGGAAAAAGCAACGGATCTGATGTGCAGTGTGAAAAGTTTTTGCCACCATTTGAGAAATAAACAAAACTATTTCTACAAAAGAAAAGATAGACTCGTTGACAGCAATCAAGTTTGGTCTCTTTTTATTTTTCATTTAGAAGGCAGACAGGATTGAAGACTTATATGGAAGAAGGGAGATCATAGCTTCAAATAAGAGTAAAATCTCAAAGAAAGAGGCTCGCATTAGGCCAAGTCAGGAGTTTTAGAAAGAATATGTGACATGCCTGAAAAAAGTATATTGGAACTATTCAAGTTGACATGAGATTGAGGATTTTCGGTTTTGTTTTCTTATCTTTAGGCTCTGGAATACTAATGGTTCAGTGAGGGCAAAAGCAGTGTAGCTCTGCTTGTCACTGAGAAGCACTGCATTTGTCTAATTTGTTAGTGGCACAGTGTGTGTAGTGAGTAATTACATTGTCCTAAGTGATTAAAATGTGTTATTTGGAAATGGCGTCAGGGTTGCTACATGATATTGACACAGTGACATACAATGAACTTAAGGTAATTCACACATTTTATGTTGCTATTGTTGCTTTATTTATTTATTTATTTATTTATTTATTTATTTATTTTGAAGAAAGTTTTGTTTTGGCTTGTGGTTACAAATCGCAGCTCTTCACAATGGGCAAATCAATGCAGCAGGAACATATAGAACTTGGTCTTGTCTGTAATTTGAAGCAGAGTATTTTTTTTGTGCTCAGATCACTTTCTCCATGTTTCCAGGACAGAATGCCAGCCGAGGAAATGGTCCAGCACTCAATTAAGATGTGCATCCACACATCAAATAAGATAATCAAGATAATCACCCTTAAGCATCTCTAAAACCACATTTCTCAGGCAGTTGTACAATCTGTCAGCTTGACAGTTGACATCAACTGTCCCAGGATGGAAGGACAGTCTAAGAAGTACTTAACCATTTTCAAGCAAAGGAAAACTACTCCAGGCAGCAGAAGTGATATCAGGACACAGGCTCAGTCTAGATGTGTGTGAGAACTAGAAGAAACCCTGTGTCAGGTGTGGGAGGAAATATGAGAACAAAAAGATACATAGAAATCATTAGAGACCATAAAGGGGGAAAACACAGCTAGGGTTTGAGTGTTTTAGCAATGCATTTGAATTTAATGCTAACTGATGCCCACAGCTACGGAACTTTACAAAGTAGGCCAAGGTTATTGAGGAAGACTATTTACTTTCTCATAATGAAGAAATAAGTTCATGATCATCATCCACAGGTGTTTTTTTTCCAGCATTAATGGACTGTTCCTTCAAACTATGAGTAAAAATAAACCTTGCCCTTTAAGTTTATCAGGGCATCTTATTCTGCCATGTCATTGTATCCATCTGTTTTAGTTGTGGTTCTCTATAGAAACAGAGCCAATTGAACATACATTACATTAAAACATGCATACATTAAAAGAAGATTCATTAGATTGTCTTATATAATAAGGTCTGATTGGTTAACCAATGGCTTTGTCACACCAGAGAGACAAAGTACATAGCCTCCGCTCAGCAAACAATGATGCACACCTTATCAGTCCCAGTGTTGTGTTGAAATCCTGTGGGGTTCCTAGAAAATTGCTTGCATTTAGTTCACGATAGAAAGCTGAGGAAGTGGCTCACTGATGTCAGTGAAGGAACGCAGCGGCAATAGCAATTGGCACATGACAGATAGTCACAGCAAGAGAAAAGTTAGGCGGGAAAAAGAAAAAAAATGACCTGCATATAATCAGGCTGTTAGTGGAAGGTCACAATGACAGTTTGACTCAATCTTGCCATAATAAACAGATTCCAAAAAATTATTTTAGGTATGTGTCACAGACATGAGGACAAGTCATAGAGGCTTTGCTTGACCAAGTTCCAGAGACCTCTGACTGTCCAGCCTGTTCTCTAGATGTCCAGAAAGCTATTGAGGCTTTGCTTGACAAAATTTCAAAGATCTTCAGCTGATCACTGTCCTTAAACATTATGTATGGTCCAGGTATAATTTTGCCTTAAAATTACTTTGACATCTACCTTTCTTCTAAAACTGTCTTTCTCACTTTGCCTATGAACCCTAATGAAATTTACACAGAGAAAACTTGAGAGAATGTTGAGAGAAGACATCTGGCCAAAGGCTTGAGACAATGAGAAAGGTTTTGATCTGACTGTGTGCAGTCAGACAGAAACTGCTTAGATGAAAGTTAGGACCTTGATATAACACTCCCTGGCTAGATACTGTTATTGGTATAGGAGACAACTTCCTGAAGAGAACAGCAATAGCTCAGGCTCTAATATCCATAATCAATAAATGGGATCTTATGAAACTAAAGAGCTTCTGTAAGACAAAGTGACAGCCTTCAGTCTGGGAAATGATCTTCAGCAACCAAACATCCTACAAAATGCTAATATCCAAAATATATAATGAAGTCAAGATATTAAACACCAACCAAATAACCTAACTAAAAATGGGGTTCACAGCTAAACAGAGTATTCTCAACAGAGTAACATCAAATGGTCAAGAAAGACCTAAAGAAATTATCAAAGTCCTTGGTTATCAGGAAAATGCAAATCAAAATGACTCTAAGATTCCATCTTACACTTTCCAGAATGGCTAAGATCAAAATTCAAGTAACAGCACATGCTGGGGAGGATGAAGAGAAATGATAAAACTCCTCCATTGCTGGTGGTAGTACAATCTTGTACAACCACTTTGGAAGTAAATCTAGCACTTTCTTAGAAAATTTAGAATAGTGCTACCCAAAGACCCAGCTATACCACTGCTAGGCATGTATCTGAAAGATTCTCTACCTTACAACAAGGACATCTGCTCAACTATGTTCATATAAGTCTTATTTGTAATAGCCAGAATCTAAAACAACCTAGACATCTCTCAACCAAAGAATGGATAAAGAACCTGTGGTATGTTTAAACAATGGAATACTGCTTAGCTATTAAAATCAAGGAAATCTTGAAATTTTCATGCAAATGGATGGAACTAGAAAAGATCATCCTGAGTGAGGTAATTCAGACCCAGAAAGATATGAATGGTATATACTCACTTATAAGAAGATATTAGTCCAGCATCAATGTCCTCTGAGAGACTCCACTCAAGAGGCAATAGGGACAGATAGAGGGACTCACTGCTGGACTCTAGGTGGAGCACTAAGAGTGGTATGGAAGAATTGGGTGATGGAAGAATCCAGAGAGTTAAAGAGCCACATGAGAAGACTATCAAGTCTGAACCCACAGGGGCCTGCACAAACTGTTGCACCAAACAAGGACAATGCATGCAATGAACCTAGACCACATGTTCAGATTTAGCAAACAGACAGCTCATTCTCTACGTTTTTTTGGGGGGAGGGGGAAGCAGGGACTGCCTCTGACATGAATTCTGGTCCCCCAAAATGATCACTTCCCCTTGGTATAGAGGCCCAGTGGACAACAGAGGAAGCAGAATTAGGATATCCAGATGAAATCTTAAAGGCTGTAGTCATATGGTGTGGGAAGACATCCTTTTCTATCAGAGGTCTAGGGGAGGGGAATAGGATGGAAGAGGAACAGACGGTGAGAACGGGAAGATACAAGTGAGGGGATACAATTGGGATGTAATGTGAATAAATTATAATGAAAGAAAAAATTTAAAAATAGATGAGTTAGAGAAAACTGAAAAGCACTTAAACAAATGTTCAATGTATCTAGAAATAAGGGAAATGCAAGTAAAAATAACTTTGAGATTCCATCTTACACCTGTAAGAATGGCTAAGATAAAAACTCAAATGATAGTACATACTGGTGAGGATGTGGAACAAGTTGAACGAACACTCCTCCACTGCTGGTGGGAGTCCATACTTGTCCAATCTCTTTGGCAGTCAATCTGGAGTTTTCTCAGAGAATTGTTTCCATATACTTCAAAAATATTTTTCTAGGTCTTTACTCTGAGGTAATAACTATCTTTGTTTCTAAGTTGCACTTCTTGTATGCAGCAGAACAATGCATCCTGTTTATCAACCACACTGTTAGCCTCTATCCTTTTATTGGTACATTGAGTCCATTGATGCTGACAGACATTAATAACTAATGGTTGTTAATTTCTGTTATTTTGATGTTGGTTGTATTAGCATGTACGTGTTTCTGTGTGCTCACTTTTTTTGTTTTGTTTTGTTTTGTTTTTCTGGTATGGGATTATTTATATCCTGTGTTTTCCTGCATGTAGTTACCCTCCTTGGGATAAAGTTTTCCTTCTAGTATTTTCTGTCCGGCTGGATTTGTGGATGTTCTGGATCAAGCCCCCTACACATATGTAAAAGATTTACATCATGCTCATCATGTGTGTTCCCTGCAATGGGAGTAGAGACTTTCTCTGACTCTGTTGCCTGTCCTTGGATCCCTTACCCTAGGTGAGCTGCCTTATCCAGTGAGAAAGGATACACTTAGTCTTCCTGTGACTTGAGGTGCCAGTATGTGTTGGTATGCATTAGGGGCCTCCCTTTCTCTGAGAGAAAAAACAAGGGGAAGGCACAAGGTGGGACTGGGCAGAGAGTAGGGTCAGGGCTAGGATCAGGCTATAAGGTGATTAAATAAATAAAATTTAAAAATACTTAAAGAGATTTAGTAAAACCTCTGAAGGTTACATTGGGGCTGTATACCCATAAAAGTGTCATTTTGAATTCCTTCAAGGTGATAAATATGCAAGACACACAACAGCACATTTCTCACCTTCTTAAGGTAAAAGTATTTCAGCTCAGAAACAAACATGACTATATGACTGCCTCATCTCAGTGTTCTTACTTCTTTTCAGATAAAAGATAAATAATAAATAAATAAGTAAGTAAATTCACCCTTTCAATCTGCTAAACTAGAAAACAAACTATGGTTTTGTTCAACTTTTCATTTCAAATAGACACCATTAACCATCTTGCCTCTTTATCTCTCACATATTCATATGGAATTGCATTTTTACCACATCTGTAAACCCTTGACTTTCTCATTACCATCCTATGCATCTCTAGTTTCTATTACCACATAATTGTCCCTATTCTCACCCTTTTCCTTACTCATATCTCTAGATTGAAACCATCTTCTGTACCCTACACTAGCAGACAAATGTACCCATAATTCCAAATAACTTTCAATAGACAATGCTAACTTATAGCATCCAACCAATGAGTCTTTGATCAGAGCTATTGCCTGTAGAATATTATGTTTCAGACCTGAGCTTCTAGGTTAGATGCTATCATATTATTCTCATCAATGGAGATGACTTACCACTTGAAAGTCAGTTAAAATGTATTTTATATTTGTAAGTGCTTTGACACTGGTAATTTGTTTTCCCTAAATTTTCAGTGACAGGATCAATTTTTCTTTTGTTTTTCAGCATACTAAGAAATGATAATAAACTAAAGAGTTTTCAAATGTAAAATTAAAAGCCAGAGAAAAAATTTTTGTGCTCTGCAGCCTCTTGTGCCAGGGTTTTCTTTTTACACAGAGAATACAGAAACAAATCTCAAAAGATTTATCTCCCCAACCCCTTACGCAGGAAGCAAGGAAGCACACACAGGTCATTAACGGAGCCATACCTTGGCAACTCAGCAACCTCAGAGCATATTTCTTAGAACATGAACCTCTTTCTCTTCCATTTTCCAGGTTTCATACACAGTTCTCTTCTTGACAATACTCAGAGGGATGTAGAATATAGAAAAGAAGGTTAAAAAGACTAGTAAAAAAGAAAGCAAATAGGGAGTTAGATAAATAGGAGACAGTGGATGAATGAAATAACAGCAAGCAAAGAAAATCCAAGAAGAATGAGGCCTCCACAACTCCTAAGGGGAAAATACATACCTTTCTTTTCCTGCACTGAAATTCAATTCGGTGATTCTTCTTTCATTGCGTGTGTTGTCTGTCCCTCACAATTCTCACATAAAATATTTCAAGGTGACAAATTGTTTCTTTGGGTAACATTTTATACAGGTGAATGACTTTAATATGTAGGCAAGGTTTATCCTCAAAACCAGGAGTTGTGAGAAATGTGTTGAGAACCAGATCTCTCTTTCATGCATTTCCCAAATGCATGTTTTCATTGCCTCTTGACCCATATCTTAACAGGTATTATTTTACTTTGGCTACAAAGCAAAAGTCAAAAGAGAGCCTTAAGCAGATATTTAGCAGGAATACTTGGAATTAAATACAGCATTCGAAAATACATATCATACATGTGGCAATGTGTTTCTTGGAACAACTCTGCAGTCTGCATTTTACTAATGCTTCCATGTCTGAACCATAACTACATTCCCATCCATGTAGTTTCCTCAGCTTTCTCTTTGCCAGTGACTGAGCATACTAATATTTAAGCATACTCACAACAGTAGGATATAAACATTTCTAAACATAAGACTGTGTGGCTATTGGTGAAATGAGCTTGTAATTGCAAAATTGCTAACTTGGAGATCATTAGATCTCTAAGTCTTACTGACCAGCCTGCCACCACTAGGTGAGGAGATGCATGACAGTGAGAAATTTTGTCTCAAAGGGGAAAATGGTTGGTATCCTACTAAGCCTCATAAGTAGCTGTGATAAACACAACTACCTAGACTCTAGGTCCTACAACAACTTTATAAAGCTTTTTTTTTATGAGTCTGTTTCTTAAAACCCTGTATCTCCAAAGCCACACTCAAGTCCTGTCACTTGTGTGATATATGACTTTTTGCATTTTTATGCTCCTAATTTTTAAATTTAAGATGTTTTGGGGTGCTTCTTAGTCTAATAGTAATTAATTAACATTTTAAGTAATTATATAATTAAATTAAAATCAATTAACTAATTAATTTACCCTCTTTATAGCCTGACCAGAAGCCTTTTGCTCCTTTCCTACCAATCCAACCCTCAGGCCCTTCATCCCTCTTTCCCCTTATCCTATTTCTCAGAGAGGAGGAGGCATTCAAGGGGCATCAACCCACTGAGGAACTTTAAGTCACAGCAGAACTAAGTGCATCCTCTCTCACTGGAGCCTTACAAGGCTACCCAGCTAGGGGGATGGGATCCATTGCTAGGCAACAGAGTCAGAGACAATCCCTAATCCCATTCTATGTTGACCCACATGTTGACCACACTACACATCTACTACATATGTGTAGTGAGATTATGTCCAGTCCATGCATGCTCTTTGGTATGTGATTCAGTCTCTGTGAACTCTCTTGGGATCAGGTTAGTTGACTCTGTAGGTCTCCTGATGTCCTTGACTCCTCAGACTCCCTCTGTCCTTCCTATTCTTACACAGAACTACCCAAGCTTGGCCTATTGTATGGCTGTAGCTCTCTACATATGTTTCCATCAGCTGCTGGATATAGGACAGTTATGCTAGGTTTCTGTCTATAATCATAGCAGAGTATCATTAATGGTGACAGGGATTGGCTCTCTCCCATGAGGTGGCTCTCAAATTGTCATTACTTTGCTATTCTCTCAATCTCTGCTCTTATCTTTACCCCTACACTGATTGCATCCAAGACAAAATTTGGAATAAAAGTTTTATGGGCAGTGTCCCCCTCCCTCCAATCGAAGTCCCACCTGGTTACAGGAAGAGGCCAATTCAGGGTTCTTAATTCTCAATGTTAGGAGTCTCAGCTAGGGTCACCCCTATAGAAAGAAGAATTATTCTTTCTACAGTAATTAATACAAGAAATTATTATGGCAGCAGTTTTCTTCAACCAGCTAGGCCCCCAGTGACTGAAACTACTAAGCTGTGCTATTCTAATATCAGTACCTTTAAAAACCACATAAAATCTAATCACTTTCCAATCTGATGGCTCCAAGGTGATTTCTGCTCCTTGAGTCTGTTCTTACAACCTGGTGCTCATTACCATCTTGCCTCATGAGGAATCCACTCTTTCTGGATTCCTCTCCTCCTGCTACATCTTCTCCTGCTCCTCTGTCATCCTGCTCCCTCTAAGCTCCAAGCCCTGGTACGTAACTCTCCACCACTATATCTTCTGTCCAATTATAGATATCAGCATCCTTACTAAGCCAAAGGGGAACATCACTTAATTACAGGAGATAGTTCAACATTCATAACAATTGCACATGGCAGGGCAGTAACCATATCTCAAGACACTAAAATCAGCATCTGACCCCACAGTTGTGCCTTCCTCCAACACATCCCCACAGACTCCTGGGGGCCTCCCCTGTCCCAGAGATTCTTTCTCTGGTTTCCATTCTCTCCTCTGGTCAACCCCCACCCCACCCCTGTTCTCTGCATACCTGATCCCCACTCCTTCTCCGCCCCCTCCCACCCAGTTACCTTCCTCCATTTACTTCAAATGTCTATATTATTTCCAGGTCTAAGTGAGATTCAGCATTTTCTCGTGGGCCTTCATCGCTTCTTTGGGTCTGTAGATTTTTAACATGGTTACCTTGTACTTTATGGGTCTATGGATTGTAGCATGGTGATCATTACTTTATGGCTAATATCCACTTATAGGTGAGTATATACCATACATGTCTTTCTGGTTCTGGTTTACCTTGCTCAGGATAATCTTTTCTTCTTTCATCCATTTGCCTGAAATTTTCATTATTTCTTTGTTTTTTAATAGCTGAGTAGTATTCTACTTTGTAAATGTACATTATCTATTCTTTGGTTGAGGGACATCTTGGTTGTTTCAAGTTTCTGCTATTATAAATAAAGCTGCTATGAACATAGTTGAGCACGTGTACTTGTGGTATAGTGAAACATCTTTTAGGTATAGAACCCAGGAGTGGTATAACTGGGTTTGAGATAGATCCCAATTTCTGAGAAACTTCCAGAGAGATTTCCTCAGTAGTTGTACAAGTTTGCCCTCCTTGGAGGGCAAATGGAGGAGTGTACTCTTTGCTTCTTATTCTTGACAGCATGTGCTGCCACTTGAGATTTGGATCATAGCTATTATGACAGGTATAGGTTAAAATCTCAGAGTCGTTTTGATTTGCGTTTCCCTGATGACTAAGAAAATTGAGCAATTCTTTAAGTCCTTCTGGTGCATTCAAGATTCCTGTGCTGATAATTTTCTGTTTAGCTCTTTATTCCATTTTTAATTGGGTTATTTGGCTTGTTGGTGTTTAATTTCTAGTGTTCTTTATATATTTTCTGTACTATCCCTCTGTTGGATATAGGATTGGTGAAAATCTTTTCCCATTCTGTAGGCTATCCTTCTGTCCTATTGACAGAAACATTTGCCTTGAATGAGCTCTTCAGTTTCATGTGATCGCATTCATGTTTTATCTTAGGTCCTTAGCTATTGATATTCTGTTTAGGAAGTTGCCTCCTGTACCAATGAGTTCAAAGTGTTTCCCTACCTCTCTTCTGTTAGATTTAGTATGTCAGGTTTTAAGTAAGGTCTTTGATCCACATTAATTTGAGCTTTGTTCAGGGTGAAAATATGAGTCTATTTCTATGTAGACATCCAGTTAAACCAGCACCATTTGATGAATATGCTTCTGTTCTTCCATTGTATGATTTTGGCTTTTTATTTTTCCCAAAATCAAGTGTCTGTAGGTGTGTTGACTTATTACTGGGTCTTCAATTTGATTCCATTGGTCAACCTATCTGTTTTTATGTTATTTTCTACTGGTGTGTAGTAGAGCTTGAAATCAGAGATGATGATACCAACAGAAATTCTTTAATTATACAGAATTGTTTTTAGTTATTCTGAGTTTTTATTTTCTCACATATGAAGTTAAGAATTGTTCTTTCCAAGTTGGTACAGAATTGTTTTGTAATTCTAATGGGAATTGCGCTGAATATGTAGATTGCTTTTTGTAAAATGGCCCTAACTTTGGGAGATCTTTCTATCTTCTAGTATCTTCTTCAATTTCTTTCTTCCAAGACCAAAACATATAAAAGGAAAGCATTTATTTTATCTTGTCACTTACAGCTCACCTTGAAGGGGAGCTACAGCAGGAATTCAAGACTTGGATATGAAGGCAGAAACTGAAGCAAATGTCATGGAGGTATGCAGCATAGTGGCTCATTCCCCATGGCTTGCTCAGCCTGCTTTCTTTTACAACCCAGTACTAAGTGGCCCATGGTGACAACTTAGTCAGCTGGACCTCTCTGCATCACATATTAAAAAAAAATGTCCTACACACTTGGCAATAGTCAGTCTTATATAGGCATTTTTTAAAAATTGAGATTCCTATTTCTCAAATATCAGTAGCTTGTTTCAAAATGACAAAAACAACAACAAGCATAAAAAAGCAACAACAAAAAACTAACCATGAAAGATGATTGCTGAGCTATGCACCTCAACATTGTCCTCTGGTCTCCACACAAAATGCATATTTGAGCACGTACATCTGTACTCATGTGTACCTAGTCCTCACACAATACATAGCACACACGCACGCATGCACACACACACACACACACACATATAAATAAAGCTTTAAGTCCATTAATGAATTATTTTATTAACAATAAAAGCATTTTACTTTTTAAATTATCATGTTATGTTAAAATATAGCTTATGAAAAATAGTCATCATCATCATCATCATCATCATAATAATAATAAATAATTCAAAAGCTTGTTATTTCTGAGACTGGTGAAAATGTATGCTAATAATGTTGATATTAACTTAAAAATACTTTAATTGAATCTTTGTATCATATGATGTATTTTGATCATGTTTACCTACATTTTGCCAGATCCACTGCTCTACTGCATTTCCATTCTCATTATATGTCCTCAAAGTTGTGAAAACCCAAAGATTCTAGTGTGAGCAGTTCATGTGCTCTTTGGTTGGGAACATCTTCCTGAAGCAGGTTTGACCTATCAGGAGCCACATTGTTAAATAATATTGATGCCCTTTCTTTCAGCAGCTATCACCTTAGATAGGAATGAAGCTTTGTGATTATCTCCAATCTCCATGATGTGAATTAATATGGTATGGCTTAAAGAAGTCTTGTTCCTGTTGTGCCAATCTGTATGAGTTTACATGTGCAATTGTGCTGTTCTGTCTTGACACTGTTTTCTTTAGTAGTCATCCACTAACTCTTTCTCTTTCAACTTATCTTTCACTTTTCCAAAAAATGATCACCGAGCCTTGGATGAAGAAGCTATAATGTATATGGTACATTTAAGGCAGGGCATGTCTTTGTTCTCTGTACTTGATCAATTGTGACCCAATGTTAATCACCCAATACTTCAAAAATAAGCTACTGAGATTGAGGCATGCAAAAATCTAGGGGTATAGTGTCAGTCTTTAACATTTTTATGTTTAGTAAGAAGAGTGATGCTATTAGGTTTTCCACTTGGTCCTATGACCTGTATAGTCATGTGTTCTTGGCCCTAATAGTGCTTCATGTATGTATTCTATTTTATGGAGTAAAAGGGCTTTTGAACCAATCACAAAGTGTTTTGTTACTCCTATGACATTTGCACCAATGCATGTCGAGTCGAGACTGTCATTACTGCAAGTTTCAGCATTCCTACCTGAGTACAGATGATATTTACTTTTCTTCTTCAGTAGCATGCATAGCAACCTCAATATTACAATCCCAAGCAAGTATGGATTCAGTATCCAGGTAATTAGAAGATTGAGTTTTCTGTGTTTTATAACTCAAATGTTTGTGTTTTCAACAATAAGGTGTTAGCGTGAAGAACAATGGCCAAAACCTGCAATACTTACGAGGAGTATTTATGGGGCCCCTTTGAACTACCACTTCCAAGGGGTAGCCCATTCTGTGCATAATACTTTTTGATAGAGTATTGCGAAGAGCCACAGATATCAGGAAAGTGATATGGGTTCACCAGTGACAGGCTTTTATAGGAAGGGAGGTTTAAAAGAGTAATAAAACAGGGTAAAGAGGAATAATGGATTATAGAAATTGGTGACTAAATGGGGAAGAAGATGGGAGGGTGGGATAGAGGTCAGGAGAGCAAGGATAAGCAACATTAAAGCCTTTTTAGAAAAAACAAATGGAAACTTGTTACTATAAATTGTATCAGTTTGGCCTAGGAAGCCAATAACTGACACAGAGTCTGAAATATACTTTTAACCACTTTTTTGATTGCTGTTATTATTTGTTTGTTTGTTTGTTTGAGACAGGGTTTCTCTGTGTAGCCTTTGTTCTCCTCAACTTGCTTTGTAGACCAGACTTGCCTCAAACTCACAGTGATCTATTTGCCTCTGCCTCCCAGGTATGAGTCTGAAACATACTTTAAAGCTGCAAGCACAACACCGGGCAGAACCTAAACTGATTCTGATCTACTCACAAACTAAAATAAACAACTCTAAACCTCATAACATATATATATATATATATATATATATATATATATATATATATATATATATATATATATATATATATTCCAAGCACTTCTGATCCTTGGTGGCTTCTTCCTCCTTCTCATGTCAACTCTCAACGTCCTCTCTACACCTTCAACTCTTAGCTCCTCCCCCTCTCCAGGAAGTCTCACCTTCCACTTCCTGTCTTTCTGACCAGCTGATTGGCTAAACAGCACTTTATTGACAGTTGTTACATCCATTCAAGACATTCCTCCACAATTCCCCTTTTTAGTCTAATTTTAAAAAAACCTTTTACTTATACACTTATATTATTACACCAATATACAATATACACACACAAGAACACAAAAAAATCATTATATTCATCTTATACTCATAATGTTTCACTGTTTTCAACCTCATCAGAGACTTGAGAAAGAATAAATTATTTACCTGAGTAAACAGGAAGTACAGTTTACTTTTAGATTCCAAAATAAAAAGTGACAGGGACACTTTGCTGCCTGTCCAGTCATTCAGAACTCTTTAACACATCTTCAGCCTTCTGGACCAATATATCTGACAGGCATATTTGTGAAGCAGGGACTATGAAGGACTTGCCTACCCTGTTTTGGGAGAGTTTGGCCGTCAACCCCACTTGCATCCAAGCTTCCCCATTTCAGGAACAATTATGTCTGTGGCAGAAAACAAGGACATTTGTGTCCAGTGACTGGTTTGCCACACCTGAAGCCATCTCCCTAAGGAGGTTCTTCAATGCTCTTTACCTTGTTTGAGGCAAGCTGGCTGTTGCCAGGAGTCAACTTGTCTCATTTTCAAAGAATCCTCAAAACAATAAAAAAAAATCTTTAAAAGCCATATTCTGTACATCTCTGAGGTTTTTGAAGACCTTACCTAAATATTATACCTTATTTATATATTAAACCTATGATGTATATTCTTGTGATAAAATTGAATAGTACAATGAAATAAAAATAAATATTTTATATCAATGTATAATTTTCTATACAAAGGAATTAATAATAGCCTTGTGAGTAACAATTAAGACCTTAAGTTGAAGAGTAGATTCAGTAATCTATCTTTTGTTTTATAATCACTATATATTTCTATATTCTCAGAGAAAAATGACTGAGTCAAACCTTGTTCTCTCTCTAAATAAAACCAATAATAACATAACCAATTCCTGATGAAAATAAACATCCACAGCCCCAAACCTTACTCAACTCCCCTTTAAGGGAAATGGGATGGTGTTATATAAGGGCTCAAATAGAACTGGGAAAATAGTTAAACAAGCTAGAGATAGCATTTGTGGTCCAGTCTCTAACTATCAGGTTTAATAAAAATTCTGTGTTGGACAGTCTGAAATGCTGCACCAATTAGATTCAGGAGCTTTCTTTGAAGCTGTCGTGGGAGATGTTCTGTTCTGATGATGAACAGCAATTGAAGCACTTGTGGATGAACATGAGAAATGCAGGATGTCAACCGATCAGTATGCTGGAGGATGAATCCTGTCAGGTCTGACCAGCATCAGGGTCTGGTACTTTTGTTCTGAAAACATATAATTTCTCACAAGCATTACACAGTTCTAAAATTATAAATGCGTGAGGTGTGCATGATGCACAGAACAATCAAAGCTAATTCTATAGTTTGAATTCATGTACGTATAGACTGACTTAAGTTAGCAGTATCTCTTTTATCTAGGTCTGTTTTATTTTGACCTCTTTAAAAGAGGAAGTATAATATTACCATTACCAAGAGCATACAATCAATATTTAATTGAAATCAAAGCAAGACTGTATAATTCTAAATTTCGTTCTCTAGGCTCTGTGGTGCCTGATGTATGGGATAGGCTGCTACCTGTCTCCCAAGAAAATGTGTCTTGTTTTAGAGATAAGCCAGTTGGCCTGAGCAAAAGAAGAAGCATTAAGCCTCAAATAAACTTATACATACCTTAGGCATCTTGTACCTGCGTTTTTACATTCATTGAAGGTGTTTTGGTCTCATCTCTTCTCTCCATTAAGGATGGACACTTTCACTTTTTAATCTTTATATAAACTTCCATTTTAGAGTTTATCCATACCCTAGGCATCTTGTACCTGGGCTTTTACATTTGTTGCAGATGTAGGCTAGGTTGCTACCTGTCTCCCGAGAAAATGTACCCCATTTTAGAGACAAGCCAGTTGCACTGAGCAAAAGAAAGGGCATTAAGTTTAGTTACACTTTTAAGTATATGAATTTTAGTCTTTGAGTTTTGAGGACCTAAGTAGGCTAATATGTATTTGTCACATGTAAGTCCTCTGTGTCCTTGTAAATCTGCTATGACCCCCACCTGTCCCCCATGAAAGTAGCTCACATTTAGAGGGATAGTCAGGGTGCCAGAGCAGTGACACCTCAACTCAGCATTGTGTGTATATTGTATATTGGTGTAATAATATAAATGTATAGGTAAAAGTTTTTTTTTTTTAATAAAGAGGGGAATTGTGGAGGAATGTCTTAAGTGGATGTAACAACCATCAATAAAGTTCTGTTTAGCCAATTCGCTGATCAGGACAGGAAGTGGAAGGTGGAATTCCTGAGAGAGGGGGAGCCAATAATTGGCAGCAGTTACATCCACTCAAGACTTTCCTCCACAGAAACTGACTACTGTTTATGTGTATGTGTGTGTGTGTGTGTGTGTGTGTGTGTGTGTAGATTAAATTTAATTACCCCATGACATTAACTTTAAAGAACACATTTTTATGCAATGTAATCTGAGTTGTTGCAATGTTAAGATATATGTTTTTCAATTCTGTACATTAAAATCTTTGGAAAAATTGAAGGCTTAATTTAGAATGTCTAATCTTTTATGCTTAATAATTTCACAATATGCAGCTTTGTTTAGTTAGTTTTATTACTGTGTTTTAGCAACACAAACTTTAAAAATTTTCTACGCTAGTAAGATTAACGACCACCAAGAAGATAAAACTCTCACATGAGCATTTGAAGCATATTTTTGTAAAACGCTTCAAGCATAGTTATTTTTGTGATTATCTAGTAACTGCCACATATTCTGACTTTAAATTATTAAAATAATATGAATCATTACTTCATTTCTTTTTTTTATTAATTTATTCTTGTTACATCTCAATGGTTATCCCATCCCTTGTATCCTCCCATTCTTCCCTCCCTCCCATTTTCCCCTTATTCCCCTCCCCTATGACTGTTCCTGAGGGGAATTACCTCCCCCTGTATATGCTCATAGGGTATCAAGTCTCTTCTTGGTAACCTGCTGTCATTCCTCTGAGTGCCACCAGGTCTCCCCCTCCAGGGGACATGGTCAAAGGTGAGGCACCAGAGTATGTGAGAAAGTAATATCCCTCTCTCCACTCTACTGTGGAGAATGTCCTGTCCATTGTCTAGATCTGGGTAGGGGTTTAAGGTTTACCGCCTGTATTGTCCTTGGCTGGTGCCTTAGTTTGAGCGGGACCCCTGTGCCCAAATCTGCCTATCATAATGTTCTACTTGTAGGCTTCTAGGACCCTCTGGATCCTTCTACTTTGCTATTCTCCCAGGCTTCTTTCATCTAGAGTCCCACTTTATTTAATATTTTTCAGTAGTTTCAACATTCCTCTTGATTGTATAATGAAAAATTCTCTAAATTTCTCCAATCACTATCTCATTTTGCTGTTCTAATAGCTGTCTGTGTAGGCCCTCATGCTTCTTAATTCAATATAAGGGCAGGCTCTCTCTCTCTCTCTCTCTCTCTCTCTCTCTCTCTCTCTCTCTCTCTCTCTGTGTGTGTGTGTGTGTGTGTGTGTGTGTGTGTGTGTGTATATATATATATATATATATATATATATATATGCCATCATAAAGAAATTGACATTGATGTTTTCACTGAGATGTTCCAAGATTGATGGTCTTTCATAAGAGGGGAACATCATTATCAGTTCAGGGTCACCCAAAAGGAATTTACAAAGCTGCTAAAATATCAGAAAGGAAAAAACAATCACATGGCTTTGTATCTCCTAGATATATTGCCTAGAGTTTAGTCTCTTTTCTTGCATGTAATATATAATGAATACTGTACAATGTGCAAACTTTAAATGGATAAACTCACTGCAACACTCGAAAGACATACAGCATTTTCTCTGTTAGATATTTATATTTACATAATTTTATCAAAATTGAGGCATCATGTAAAAACCAGAACTTGCATTTCAGATTATGAAATGTAAAAGATTAAAAGTCAGATGTTAGCTTTATAAATACTATTCATATAAATATATGATTTTCAATATGACATGTTAATCTGTGCTTCTATATTAATATTGGGCTGCATGTAGTGTGTTTATAAAATAAATAATTGAGAGATACTTTACACATATTGTTTGTTTTTGTCATGTTAATAATAGTCCTTAGAATTCAATGCTGACAATTTTTAAAAATGCTTATGGACATGTAAGCATCACGTTTATTGAGGATTAATAGGCATGGAAACTCATTGTTGGCTGTTTACCATCCTTGAAGCCATCTGCTACTTATTCTGTTCATAGTGTCAATCACTCAACCACTTTGCAAAAAAAAAAAAAAGAATTTTATTTTGTAGGTTCTCTAGTCTTTGGTATCACAAGCTTGTTTTGCTCCCATGTAGATGCAGAACACCATGGAAGACCTACCTTCTTCCTTCACACAGGAGAGCAGTCTCCCTTCATAACAACAATCACCTAGTTTATATTATCCTTCAGAGAGTCCCTATCGAGATATTGCCTTTTGTTGTTGTTGTTTTGTTTTGTTTTGTTTTGAGAAAGGGTTTCTCTGTGTAGCTCTTGCTATCTAGGACTCACTTTGTAGACCAGACTGGCCTCGAATTCACAGTGATCCTCCTTCCTCTGCCTCCCAAGTGCTGGGATTAAAGGCGTGTGCCACTACCACCTGGCTTGATATTGCCTTTCTTAGCTGTTCAGACCGCTTGAGTAGACACAGAGACAGGAAAAGGAGTATTTCAATCTAACTTTTTCTTCTTCTTTTATTTTTAAATCAAGAACTAATTTTATTTTATTTTCATGTTTTTTTTTTTTTTGGTGTTGTCTGAATGAGGCTTCTCTTTTTTATTTAATCACTTTACAGCCTGATCCAACCCCCTTCCCTCCTGTCTTTGCAACCTGACATCATGCTCCATTTATACCATTCACCTCTCTTCTTTGAGAAGGAGAGGCACAACAGGGTGTATCAACACACACACACACACACACACACACACACACACACACACACACACACACACACCCCCCAAGCCACAGCAGACCTAAGCACATTTTCTACCATTGGGGCTGACAAGGCAGCCCAGGTAGAGGAAAGGAATCCAGTGGCAGGCAACAGAGGCAGAGAAAATCTCTAATGCCATTGTTGGAGAACCCAAATTGTGATCATCTGGTACACATCTGCTACATATATGTAGGGGCTCTAGAATCAGTCTATGCATGCCCTCTGGTTGGTGGTTGAGTCTCTGTGAGCCTCCATGGGTCCTGGGTAATTGATTCTGTAGGACCTCTTTTTCTTAAGGATTGTATACTTTTTTATTGAGACAGTTGTTCATGATATTTGAAACAGATGCTAAATGTCTCTGGATTTATTTTAAAAGTCCAATAATAATTTAGTAGTCTAAAAATATACACACACATATGTATATATATGTAATATCTCTCTCTCCTCTCTCTCTCTCTCTCTCTCTCTCTCTCTCTCTCTCTCTCTCTCTCTGTGTGTGTGTGTGTGTGTGTGTGTGTGTGTGTGTGTGTGTGTGTGTGTGTGAAACTTACCAAGAATAAGGTGGTTAAATTCATTCAAGGGCAGAAGAGTAACTATTTTATGAGTAGATTGTTATACAACATGGCCTTAAATTGTACTAACAATGAAAATATTTTCTAGTCATTTATATTTTTAAAAATTATTTAAAACTTAAAGAATAAAGAAGGAAAGAATGGCTCATTTTGAAGATATTCAGTGATATCACAATGCTTAGCCCCATTAGCCAATTTATGACAAAGGGGAATAATTGACAATTAATTGAGCTTGGTAGAGACAAAGAGCAAGAGTATTGGTGTCTTGGTGGCATTGTTTAGCTGTACACCAACACACCTCTAAACAGCCCACTGATCTAACAACAAATAACCTTAAGGTCTGAGCCATTTTTTGTTTTTGTTGTTAATTTGTGATAGTTATATATGGCTTTATTTTTAAAATATACTGAGAAATTTCATGAATAGCAGAAACTTTGAAAACTAATTTCCTTGTTGGCAGCTTTAGGCTTGGATCACTCTCCATCTATAGTTTGCTGGCCTGGCCCATCTGGGACAGAGAGTTAACAAGCAAAAGTGAGCTGGTGAGAGCCACAACCCACATTAACCGCCATCCTGAGAAGGACTGTGGGACATGTGTGTAGCTTTGGTCTTTGATCTCTCTCTGTCCATTGCTTACTGGTCTGACCCGTCTGGGTCACACAGAGAGAATGGTAAGTCTGGTACCAGGCACAAACCACGTTGCCTGTCATAAGAAGGAGGCCCGAGAGGCATGGAGCAGCATTTGGCTTGGAGCTCCCTCAGCCTGCTCCTCTACTGCCTGACCCAACTGGGACATAGACAGGAAAGACAGCAGAGCTGAGATGGACACAGGCTCCAAAATCCATTGTCCACCATGCTGAGGAGGCTTCTGGGGAGTCCTACCAAACAGCTTTCCACTTGGAGGCTCTCTTTGCCTGCTTCCAACCTGCCTGACCCATGTGGGACATAGACAGCAACCTGATTGGGTGACCCTCAAGTCCTGCTAACATCAGAGACAACCAGATGGCTAGAGGCCAGAACAAGAACACAAGCAACAAAACACAGAGCCATATAACACCACTGGAACACACTGGTCCTACCACAGCAACCCTGGAGATACTAACACCCAGGAAGCACAAAAAAAGATGATTTCAAATCTAAGGAGAAGGAAATGATAGAAGCCTTGGAGGAGGAAAATAAAGCTCTCAAATAAATAAAGGAAAGTACATGCAAACAGAAGAAAGAACTGAATAAATACTACAAATAATTACAGGAAAATACAATCAAACAGGACAAAGAAAGGAAAGGGAATTAGAAGTGACAAAGAAAACACAATATGAGCTAATCCTGCACCTTATCTAGTTGTGAGTATTTAAGTTAATCAGTGTTAATCACATCTACTGTAAAATAATCTCCTATGATGAGAGTTGGTAGACATACTGTTCGGTGGGTGTAATGTAAGTAATTAGAAATAGATGAAATACTGCATACATTTAACAATGTTATGGCAGTATATTCTTCTCTAGGGCCTATGAACTGTTTAGTCATATGTTCTTAGCTCAATAATGGTGTCAGATATGAGTCATATCTTACAGTGTGGGACTAAAGTTCGTTAATTAAAGGATGTTCATGCCACTATTGCATCAATGGTATGTGTTCCCAGGCCAGTAATTTTGTAATTTCAAGGGTTCATAACTGAGTATTATAAGTGATTACTTCTCCTTTTGAACCCTGCACAGCATCTTCCAGTGCGATGAAAGCTAGCCCATAAGGGGGTTGCTTCGAGGTTAATACCATCTGGATTTCCTCATGTCTATGACTCTAGCATGTAGCATTTTAAGCAATATGATCTTGCCATCATATTACAGAGGATAACTTGAGCAATGATAATATTCTTCAATAGGTCAGGTGTATGGAGTCTTCCTGGCTAAGAACTCCGAGCTTATTGCTGACACTGGGAGTTTGATTTGTTAGCTTCTGGAATCTGGTGTGAACATTGTTGTTCTGTAATAGGGTAGCTACAATTTAACTCTTTTTTATTTATCTATAAATTATAATGCAACTTATGTATGTCTAGAATTACTGTATCTGTGAAATAAAAAAATAACAAGATATATGATAAATGTTGTTAAGTCTATAGCAACTATGACCACTCCCAAAGCTGTCTATACCTTTCAAATACCTATATCTGTCATGGATCACTGAATTCATGAAAATAGATTGTTTTAGCATTGGACAAGAATCAAATCAGTATATTTAAGTTCCTCATATTGTTGCAATTATTTTTTCTTGTCCTTGTTGTAGTTCTAGCCATAATTTACCATCAGTATTCCATTAGGTACAAAACAAAAGAGTTATATATGGCCCCTATATTAGTGACTTTCAGTAATATTTAGTTTTGTGAAACTCTAAACACAAGCCTATCTTTAAATTTTTTGTTTTATTATTCCAATTCATATCCTTAGAATATATTGATGACAAAATGTATTCAATGGTGGGAGATATTTTAAAAAAGAATAATGCAGAAGTATCATTTAAATAGCTACACATAACTTTTTATCTATACCTATCATTGTCAGCTACTAATAATTGCAAAGATCACACAAGGCCCTAAACTATATAGTGTTGAACATATGGCAATTACAACATGGCTTTTTCTTACACTAACAATGATTTTTATGTATTTCAAGACAATGTTGCTTAATTATGAATAATAGACAAAAACTCAATTCATGTTAAAGACATATTTATTATTATTGTACGTGCACGGGTGTATTTCCTGTGCCTATGTATATGGACTGCATGTGTACAATGCATGTTGAAGTCAAAAGAATGCATTGGGAATTCCTGCAATTGGAGTTTCAGATTGTATTATGATTCCATATGGATGCTTGGAACATAACCTTGGTTGTCTATAAATATATATAGTGCCCTTAACCACTGAGGCATCCCTAGACTTCATTGTTATTTATTTTTGTACAGACTGAATAAATAAAGAAAACTTTTTAAGTGTACAGAACTAGGACACAGCTCTCACAGGAGCGAAGATAATGTTAAAACAGATAAAAATAAATAAGAAATTGGGTTAATGACACTAGCACATTGACATTTCTAAATAGATGTTAGACATTATTTTTTCTGTACTTAATGCTGTTTATTCTGTTCCTTTTGTATAATAAAAAGTGAACTATAACGCGAGTACAGCAAGTGACTGGCGGCTGGTTTCATTTCTTTGCTTTCCAGAGCATTACCACATGGGTAGAAGTATATCAGGGCCTTTAAAAAGACACCTGCTAGTCTCCTTTCTAGGGTGGATGCAGCACAGGTCTGCAGTCTGCAAAGGGCTGAGCATCATCATCTCTCTATTTCTTATGCCTTAAGCACAGCAAATTTGCAATGCAAGAAAAATCACTGCAAATCAGGAGAACTGGCTGCCTTCCAAGTCTTCAAATTTACTCCTCCGGCTGTATCATTTATGGAAATTGATTATCTTATTCATGTCAGGGAGGGGCAAAAATGCTCTGTAGAATGTATCCATGAGACTAGCATAGGATAATTCAGGAAAGGCAGAACAATTGCATTTACATGGAAAAGTTCAAAGAAAGCAACATTCTGCTATCCAAATGTCAAGTAATTCATTAATTTTATTCAGTAATTCACATATTTTCAGTTTCAGACCATGGGTTGTTGAACATGAATATAGATCTTTTCCAATACATCACAATATTGTCCCCATAAATGTAATTTTATCATCTTTGTTTCTTTTTTTGAGTTTGATTCTTGTTGGGAATAGGTATCTATCTATCTATCCATCTATCTATCTATCTATCTATCTATTTCTAGGTATCTATCTCTTTCTCTCTCCATCTGTTTTTTTTTGATACACACATAGTTGTATTCTGTATCCCCCATGCTATAACCTAAGGTTCATGCTGAGCACATATCCAGTGTTCCCTGAGCTCACTCCAGCTTGGAGGTTAAATGTCTCTATAACCCCTCCCACAGAATATCTCCTACATTCTTTGTGCATCTTGGCTGGTAAAGCCAGAGTATTTGCTCATCTGCCTGCACTTTCATGATATGTTGCCACATGGGTTTCCTACCTGGGGAAATAGTAGGAGTGTGACCCATCCAGGCAAATGTAGTTAAAGTTCTCTAAGTATCCAGACCTACTGTATGTCCGTAATATCTTGTAAACTCTGGCTTTTCAGATCAGAGGACTCACAAAATCATCGCCCCTACCACAGAGCTGAAATCATCTTCATTAACCAATCCACCCTTCAGCACTGAATCTTTCCATAGCTGAACATTTGTCAACCCTAAACTGGGCCAAGGAAAATAGGAAAGCAAAGAAACTATTACTTATCCAACATGTTTATGTCAGAGAGTTTTGTGCAAAAGTTAACTCTAGATTGACAAATCTAAATATAAAAATACTATTAATACAAAAAGGCAATAAAAATTGCTCCCCTAAAAATTACCAATCTTACAATAGTGACTACACTAAGACAGGACAAGTTGTAGAAAAATAATTTAACATGCTGATAAATACATTCAAAGATTGCAAAGAGGAAATGAGTAAACATTTTAATGAATCTAAAGAGCATATGAACAATGACCTTATTAAATCCTAAGAAAACAGGAAACAAATTAAAAAAGAAGCACATTAATATATGAAAATATAATTTATATAAAAATAAAAATGCTGAAGAAAAATTATGTTGAAATGATATGAGAAATGAAATTTTCAATAGAAAAATTTCAGTAGAAAGCAACACCAAGAGAACCTGTATTGTGGAAAACACAACATTAGGGCCATGTGCAAAATTCCTAGTTTCTTCTAGGGTTTTTGATTTTTGGTTTTTGTTTGTTTGGTTGGTTGGTTGGTTTTGTTTTGTTATTAAGGTTGAAGCAATTGGGTCTTTCTCTTATCCATGTTAATATGTCTATTGTTGTTGTCCTTGTTTATCTTACTTTTTTGGGAATTATTTATGTGAAACATTATAGGTGTTGCTTCTAATAATACATAAACATATAGGTATATAGCAACAATTAATGAAATAAAACATTAATTTGAAAGTAGAGAAAGAGAATGCATAGAGGAGGGCTTGAAGAAAAGAAGAAGCTGTTTTATTATAATTTCAGTAATTAAAATAAATAATTATAAAATAACATTTTTAAACAGATCAAGATGAAGAAAATGCAAAACACTACAAAATCAACACAATGATAAAAATTAAAACACATCTTTTACTGGTAACTATGAATGTAAATGGACTGAATTCCCTAACCAAAAGATGTAATCAAGTAGAATATGTCAAAAACCAGGAACCCTATTTTGCAGCCTCTGAAAAACACACCAACTGCCATAGATACTTATTCTACATCATTAGAGTATAAAAAATAGAAACTAGTAGAGACTAAACAACAAACATAGAATAACAATTAGGGAATAAAAATTAGGAAAAAATTAAATGTCTCTTGACTCAAATATTCCCACAATTTTGGGATACAATGAAGGTAGTCGTAATAGGAAATATTAATATCCTTAAATGCATGTATCTCAAAATTCAATTGTCTCAAACAAATAGCTTAATGTTTTATCCAAGATCTTGGATAAGTGGGAGCAAATCAAATTTAATCAAAATTTTTATATCATGGTGATGAATAAAATGAAAAATTATTGAAATATTTCTATTGATAATTGCGTCAAAATAAGAAACTGCTTTGGAATAAATATAACCAATCAGTGAAAAACTCGTATAATGAAAACTCAATAATTGAACAAAAAAAATTAAGGCAGAAAAAGATGGAAATAGTACACATGTTCAGGTAATGAATAATTAACATAATAATAATAGTCATCCCACCAAAAGCAAACTATAGGTTCAATGCAATCTCAGCCAAAACTGTAACTCTATTATTCACAGACAAAAAGAAAACAAACAAGAAAGCCTACCTGTGCTTACTCAAATTATCATGCATAGATGAAGTAATCCCAAACAATAAGAATATTGTTATAGTTATGACCCAACCAGGTTTCAAGTTATGTTATAGAATCATAGTAATAAAAATATCATGGTGCTGGTACAAAATTAAACAAATTTATGAAGGGAAAAAGAACAGAGGACACAGATATGAATTTATGAAACTACACTTTTGACTCTCTGTGGGGATAAGTTCATATTAAAGTAAAATAAACTTTCAACAAGTGGCGATTTTAAAAAGGCAAACCTAGATATTCACAGGTAGAAGAACGAGATGACTCATATAGATTTTCCTTGAAAAACAATCCACTTGAAAGATGACAAAGAGCTCACCAAGGAACCTGAAATTCTAAAACTTCTAGAAAAAACTGAAGAAGTATACTAAAAGGAACAGATAAATCTTTTATAACTTGTGCTCTGCTTGTTCAAGAAATAAGGATAACAATTTATAAATGTACTTCATGAAGTTAATGAGTTTTTGTGTAACAAGATGTGTTCTCAGTTTGGTGAAGTACCATACAAAATGGGAAAACAACTTTGAAAACTATGTTTCTGAAGGAAAATTACATCTAAAATACGCAAAAATTTAAGAAAATCTATAAACATAAAATTAAAGGAACCAAAAAAAAGAGCTTTAATGATGAATAGTTAGCAAAACAAATATTAATAGCTCATAACTGTTTTAAAATGTGTTTTATTTCATTGGGCCTTATAATAATGCCAATTAAACTACTTTGACATTTCATCAAAGGACGCTATACCATACGACACAGATACCTGTGCTTCATCGCTGCTTCTATTAACAACAGCTAAAACCTGGACAGCTAAAAGATAAACATCAGTTTAGATGTTCATCAACAAATGACCAAATAATAAAATGTGGAGTATGCTTAATATAATTTATTGAGCTATAAAAAGATATGAAATGTGTAAGTGAAAGGATAGGACTCTATTGAGTGGCACAATCAACTCAAAAGGGCAAACACTGTGTGTTATATCTCACATAACGTTCCTTATTTTGGATGGTTACCTTTGTGAATACACTTTTGAGTTTCTTCAGATGCCAGGAAAATCGAAAGGAACATGGAAGAATGGCTTGAGGAAAGGTGGATGTAAGAAGATAGTTGATAGCCGGGCGTGGTGGCGCACGCCTTTATTTTTTTTTTTCATTTTTTTTCCTCCTTTATTAATTTATTCTTGTTACATCTCAATGGTTATCCCATCCCTTGTATCCTCCCGTTCTTCCCTCCCTCTCATTTCCCCCTTATTCCCCTCCCCTATGACTGTTCCTGAGGGGGATTACCTCCCCCTGTATATGCTCACGGGGTATCAAGTCTCTTCTTGGTAACCTGCTGTCCTTCCTCTGAGTGCCACCAGGTCTCCCCGTCCAGGGGACATGGTCAAAGGTGAGGCACCAGAGTATGTGAGAAAGTCATATCCCACTCTCCACTCTACTGTGGGGAGTGTTCTGTCCATTGTCTAGATCTGGGTAGGGGCTTAAGGTTTACCGCCTGTATTGTCCTTGTCTGGTGCCTTAGTTTGAGCGGGACCCCTGTGCCCAAATCTGCCTATCATAATGTTCTACTTGTAGGTTTCTAGGACCCTCTGGGTCCTTCTACTTTGCCTTTCTCCCATGATTCTCTCATCTAGAGTCCCACTAGAATGTTCTCTCCTCTGTCTCAGTTTCCTGGTAAGTGAAGGCTTTCGTGGGACATGCCCCTGCATGCCTTTAATCCCAGCACTCCTGGAGGCAGAGGCAGGTGGATCTCTGTGAGTTCAAGGCCACCCCGGTCATCAAAGGAATTCCAGCATAGTCAAAGCTACATAAGGAAACCGTGTGTCAAAAGAGAGAAACAAAGAAAGCGAGGAAAAAGTAAAGGTAGCTTATGCAAAAGTAGAGAGCAGAATACCAAATTGAAAATATCTATAGAGGAAAAGAGACTGGGGAGATGATAGTGTGGGAAGAAATACTTAAAAAATGATGGGTGTTTGGAAAGCTTAGAAGGAAACCTTCTACCTTTGTAAGCCTGTTAAATTATAAGTTAAAAAAATAGAAATTGAAGGAAGATATTTTGCATAGCTGGTTAAAAATTGTTAACTGTATTATTTTATACTAAACAAGTATTTTGATGCCAACTGTGAAAAAACCTCAGGAGTTTTCAGGTTTTGGTTCCCGCAGGCCCCAGAGAATCCCAAATCAGCACTAGTTTTTGCTGTTCCTTATACTTGCTCACAAGAATTATATAATAAGGGCCAACTTCCTGAAGATACCACGTAATGTGGTTGCAAGATACAAGGATATGAAAGTGAAATTATGCAGGACAATGCCTCTCTGTTGACTAGACTTCATACTGCAAGAAGATGCTATTGTAGCAAGAAGTCTGCTAGTGTAGAAAATATACTGATGGTCTTACTTACCAGTGAAACCTTTGGATGACTGGTCCAATCGATCAGGTATGAGGTGACCACTGATGGAAAGATGGCAGAAATGTAATGGGAGAAACTAACTGCTCTTGTATTGGATTCAACTCTCTTTCCATAAGAAGAAATACACACCTAGTACTGTAACTTGGTCAAAATGTCATGACTTGTGAAGTCATAAAGTCTAAGTGTGAAGCCATGTTGCTGTTTTATCTAGATATACATCGTGCCAAACTGCATTTTAAATATTTATGCTGTATTTATAAATAAACTCTATCCTCACACTTAATCAGAGAACATTGCTCTTTGTAGAAAATAATGATTACAGAGACACTTGGATGACTAGTCTATCTTTGAAAGCCAAGTTTCTTCACACACACAAAAAATGTTTTGATTTTTTTTTCCATCACCACCAAGTCTCAAACAACATTTATTTCCAGATATATTTTTATTTTTTAAAACGTTTGTTCTGGACATTGAAACAGGGCATTACAAGCACTAAGTCCATGTTATGTTAAGCTATAGTCCAACCGCCATGCTGCAATTTTTTATATTTGCACATTTATGTTATAATTACTAGGCATCACAGAGAGTGGGAGAAGTCTGAGGGCGGGTGGCCCAACTGGTCTTCTGACATGCATGGCCTGTCGTTGGCCACGGGTGTTTCTTAGAGGACCAGACAATTCCTTGAATCCCTCTGGCCAGACAATTTGGTCTAACCACTTCATGAATACAAAGCTGTATATATGTACCTAAGTATAGATTATTAATATAGATTAATCAATCTTTTTAATTATTCTATCATCAATATATAATGTTTTTTCTCACATGGAATGAGAAGTACTGGTTAAATAAACTAGTAATTTTATTTGTATAGAAAAAATTATGAAGAGAAGAACAAATGATGTATCATGAAGATAAAATTGGAACATATATGAGTCTACAATTACTTGCAATATGTCCATTCCAGCATGGATACTAATATTTAGTTCTGATATGTTAGAAAAAGGCAATAAAAAGGTCTTTGATTATCTAATTAGGATTTTTAATTTTATTCTAAGGTCAGTGAGTCAAAACAACAGGTATTTACAAATATGTAAGTTATGTGTTTTGGATACAAAACTACACACTACATTATAAGATAATAAGAGTTGAGCTTTCTTTGGTAGGAACAGAGAGGAACACTAAATGGCTAAAGTATAAGATGTGATATTACACACACTTTTGACTCAATATTTGACCTAATTTCCTGCATAGGTATTTATACATGATACATTGATCCACAGTATAATATAATAGGCACAAAACATAAGTAACTAAATACTCAAATATCATAAAAATGAAAAAATCATATGACTTTACTTGTATGGCCATATTTCTATTTTCTCTTTTCCAATTAATACTCAATTCAGCAGGACATATGTATCTATCCTTTTCAGGCTTTCAGACCACAGCTGATTTATGAATTTCTAGGTATAATCAATGCAAAGGTGTCTGTCAAAGACATTATAATAATGCTCATGACACATTTGAGTAACATTTTCATCTCTTTCTAATGTGATTATGGATCTGTGTCTGCTTGGGTATTCATGCATGCACACAAGTACATGTGTGTTTGTGTATGTGTGCATGCTGTTGTTCTTTCCTCAGATGAGGGAATGCAATCAAAAGCATACTCAACCAGTGTGAATACATGGCTTGGGCTGAGACCAGAGTGTTTCTATCTAACTATCCCTTGGTCTAGGACTGGAAGTTTCTAGCCTTCATTCAATCTGATCTTCTGCAAATCTGAAGCTCGAAGGCTTCAGCTTCCAGCCTCCATCTGTTAACCTAAACTGAGAATGCTTTCAGCCTCTGAGAGCTCATGCTGAATAAGCTCACCCCTTTTAGTTCCTTCTGAACTCTGGCTGGCTGCTTCAACTCAGATGTTTTGGCTCAAATTCCTCTCCAATATGAACTACATTTAACAAGCCCCTTCTCTTTTCTTTTGCACTGCTCTTAAGTAGCATCTCCTTCCTGTCTACTCTCCTGAGAGTTGGGTATATCCTGTCTTTGATTCATCAGTAGTTCTCCAATTCATCAGTTTCAAACATGCATACTTCCTTGTGTAAACTAATTTAGTGTTCACTGTTTGGGATTTACAGTGTGTACTAAGGGAGCATTTGTATTCTATCCATATCATAGTGTAATCCAGAGTGTGTCTGCACTCAGCCAGATCTCATAGACCTAGAAAGATTTTAGATGTGATCTCTTGTCACAGCAGTCATGTTCCTGGATTACAATTGCTCTACATGTATGTGTCTGTGTCTCTGTGTGTATAGGTATGTATATCTATATCTACTACTCTTTGCTTCCTAGATGGCTTTTGTCAGATATACTGACTTATAGGTGTAATGATATGTTGTTATTTATTAATATAAGAGGTTTTCTGTGCATAACCTTGATGTCAGCAAACAGAGGCAATTTCAGCTGGCTTGATTCATTTTATTTCATTTACTTTCCTAATTGTCTGGTGAATACAGATTGAGGGAGTTGACATCATGTTCTCTGTCCTCTTTTTAGAGAAAATGTCTCCAGGTACAAAGCTAACCTGACAGTGATGTCACTGCTAATCTCAACATATACCTCCATTTATTGTGTTGCGTTATCTCTCTTTTACTTACTAATTTGTTGAGAGTTGAAGAATATTAATTCGGTTTTCTTTTCTTGTTATCTCTAGGTTTTTATTCAAAATTAATTTTTAGGAATTTTAATTTTATAATCATTGCGTCAGGTTTTTTGTATCTTAAAAATATTGCATGAAGGTGGAGGTCATAGGACAATTTTGAATATCCAGTTCTATTCCCTTATTCCTCCATGGGTCAAATAATCAAAATCAGGTCACAAGGCTCATGAGGCATGTACCTTTTACAACTGATTATCTCCTTTATCCAATATGCTATTTGTTAAGTGAAGTTGAGAGAAAAGCACAAAATCTTCAGACATATAATTATGACTTGTGAGGGGGAATGAAAAGAGAATATACAGAGCATCACACCACTGTGATTTTATACAGTTTGAAATAGAATCTTAACTGTAATTTATCAGTTCAATTTTGGTCAATATACATAGTCTACAGCTTTTCTTTGAGTCTCTTTCAGAATAATTCTTGACTATGTTTTTACAACCCATAAAGTTGGTAAAAATATACCAATAAGTATTCTGCAATGACTATCATATATATTTGGGTTTTGTAAATTATTTTAGCATAATAATGCAAACACATTTTATTAAATGTAATTCAGTGTTCAAGTTAGAATTGAATTGAAAGCCAAATAAGTAGAACACATTTCACATAAAACAGATTGCTTTTATTAAAGTTCACAGTGTTGTTCTTTAATATTTTAATTAAAGGAATATGTCTTAGGTTTCCATTAGAGTATACTTAGAGAACAGTAATGTGATGGTATTTTGTATTATATCCATTTTCAAATATTTTATTTTTAATATAAAGCAGTGTGAAATCCTATCATCAAAGTATTTTAATTATAAAACCATGCAATTTTTAAAAAGAAAATAAATACCGGCCATTTATAACACTTTCCTTAAAGTACCAAGAATTTTAAGTATTGTATTTCTATAGCTACTGTCATATACGGCTTTTTCTATGACTCCACTTGTTATTCTTTCTTCAATCTTATGAAATATGTCAATCCATAATGATATTCAGAAATATAATTTTAATAATTAAGTATATTATCTCTAATAATGTTTGTTGAATGAAGGCAATAATAAAGTATATTTTTAATTTTAACTTATTTTTTATTAATTTTTATTTTGATTTCATTAATTTATTCAGATTACAACTCAATTGTTATCCTGTCACTTGTATCCTACCATTACTCCCTCCCTCCTGCTTTCACCCTATTCCCCTCTCCTAGGTCTGTGACCGAGGGGGACCTCCTCTCCCACTATATGGTCATAGGCTGTCAAGTCTCATCTTGGTAGCCTGCTCATTCTTTCTTTAGGTGCAACCAAGGGGAGATGGTCAAATATGGAGTACCAGAGTTCATGTCAAAGTCAGTCCCCGCTCTCCACATAACTGTGTAGAATGTCCTGTCCATTGTGTAGATCAGAGTAGGGGTTCGATGCTTACTACTGTACTGTCCTTGGTTAGTGCACTAGTTTGAGCAGACCCCCTGAGCCCCGATCTATCCACCACGATGTTCTTGTAGGTTTCTAGGAACCTCTGGGTCCTTCTATTTCCCCATCTCCTATATTTCTTTTACCTAGAATCTCAGTAGGATGTCCTCACATCTATCCCAATCTCGTGGGAATAGGTCTTCCTCAAGACCCAGCTATTCCACTCCTTGGAATATACCCAGAAAATGTTCCACCACACAACAAGGACATATGCTCAACCATGTTCATAGCAGCCCTATTCATAATAGCCAGAACCTGGGAACAGCCTAAATGTCCCTTGGTTGGGGAATGGGTACAGAAACCTTGGGACATTTACACTATGGAATACTAATCAGCTATTAAAAACAAGGAAATCCCAAAATTTGTGGACAAATGGATGGGACTAGAAATGATCAAAATGAGTGAGTTAACCCAGAAGCAGAAAGACTCATATGGTATATACTCACTTATAATTGGGCACTAGCCCAAAAGGCATGTCCCACAAAAGTCTTCACTTAACATGTTTTTTATTTAATGTGTTCCCTTCACATCCCAATTGTAGGCCCCTACCTCATTTCTTCCTGGTTCCATCTTCACTCCCTCCTCCCTCCTATCACTCTCTGACTGGGAGCCCTTCTACCCTACCAACTGACCCCAGCCTAACATGTCTCATCAGGCCTTATGGCATCCTTTTCTTCTGTGACATGGTAAGGCACTCCAGCAGAAGGAAGTAATCAAAGTGCAGGAAACAGAGTCCATGGCAAGAGACAGCTTCCAGCTTATCTTAATAGAGGACCCATATGAAGACTGAGCTGCCTATGGGCTACTACGGAGTGGCAGGGGCCTAGGTCCTTTCCATGCATGGCCCTTGTTTGTTGCCTCAGTGTCTATACCGCCCCACCTCCCTGCCTGCCCCAGGCCCAGATATTTTAACTCTGTTGGTCCTCCTGTGGAGCTCCTTTGTACTTTAATTGCCTTAAAGTTTGATCAAAACACATATAAACAATATAAATTATACCAAACAAAGAATGTGCCAAAATACATCACTTCCAATAATTTTTAGCTAAACTTAAATGAATATTAAGTATAATTAAATTAATACTGGTTTCAACTATTCCTCTTAATGAATACCCAATCTGGTTGTGATTGCCTAGTATTAGTCTCTACTTACTAATATGACATTCTCGCTGATGGAAATGAACTCACACAGACTCTCCCAATCAGTCTGCATTGAAATTTGGCATGCAAAATAAAAAAAGCATCAGCACCAAGTAGTAGTGTGGTTGAGGAACATTAATACTCTTGCATATGACATAGTTTTTGAATATACTTTTATTTTCATTAAAAAGTTAGCATCTTATATGTACCAATCCTAGACTCAATTAACTGATGAATTATAATTTTATAGATACCTCTACCCTCACTCTAAAATTTTTGTACACTATAGACAATTTTTCACTATTTACCTAAGTATTTTTTCGTATAACTTCTTATAAACATGGCGATGAAATTTCTTCCTGTTAGGCTGTACTGGTAATAAAGACTATACAATAGTATAACACAAAACTTACATATCCGTATGTGTTAAAACTTGAACAAAATTTAAAGACTCATTATAAAACATCCATTACAAAGGATCTTTTTTATTTTAAGTTATGGGTTTGGGTGTGTGCAAATGTATGAGTATGGCACATGAGTGCAAATGCCCATGGGAGCAAGAAGAGGGAATTACATCTAGAGTGAAGTTACAGATGAGTGTAGCCCCCAAACATGACTTCAGCAAACCAATTTTAGTTCTCCTCAGGAGCAATAAGTTGTTATGCTCCTCCATTCTTTTAAACCTAAACAATCCATCTTAAAGTGGTGCAACCAAGGTAGCATTGGAAGAAGATAAGACTGTCACACTACTGAACTTTGGTCTCTGAAATAGTTAGATTTCTTCAAATTTGTCCTTTGGTGGAATTACTAAATGTAGACATGTCTTTGATTCCCAAGTTATATCTGAGACGTACAGGAAGTGTTTTCTGTTAATTTAATTTGTTTTATACTCTCTATCAAGCTCTGAAGTTAAGTCACTTAAACTACAAATTGAACTCTAACAAAACTAACTTTCTGTATTAAAACTCTCCTGGTTTTTGCAGCATGACAATTTCCCCCTCTTAGGTTTTTATTTCATTGCAATGGATTCTGAAGCCTTATGATTTAATTAGGACTATAATTTTTGTGATTGTCTGATTGTTTATTTGTTCTTGAGACAGTGCCGTTGTGTAATCTCGGCTAGTATTGAGCGTACTATGTAAAAAAGGCTGTGTTTGAAGTCATACAGATCCTTCTGCCTTTGGCTTTACTAGATCTATTTTCAGTCATACAAATATGGTGGTTTCAAATGCTGTTGCACATTTAAGAGCACATTTGGCTACAACCAAAACCAAACTTAATATTTTGGAAGTGTCTACTCTATGCAATATTTTGGGAATAGTCCTGCTCTGGGTTTTATTGTCTTAATCACCATTTTTTACCAGGCTGACATTGTGTAAAGTTTATATTGTAAGTTTTGTACTATATATAATGTACAGTAATACATACATATAGTGATGTCTATATTTCCAATGAAATTTTAGAAATTTAAGTCATATTGAGAGTAGTGTCACATGCCTTTAATCCCAGCACTTAGGAATCAGAAACAGGGTGAATTTCTGAAAGTTCAAGACCAGCGTAGCCAACCAGAGCTACAAAGCAAGACCTATTTCCAATATACCCTGCTATATCTCCTGAAAGAAAAGAAAAGAAAATTTCTAAGTGTTTACAAATACATTTCTTGGACTTAGAACAGTGTTTCTATCTAACTATCCCTAGGTGTAGGACTGAGAGCTTCTAACCTCCATTCAGACTACACTTCTGCAAACCTAAAGCCTGAAGGTTTTAGATTCTAGCCTCCGTCTGCTAACTGAGACCTAAGATATTTACAGCCTCTGAGACTTCCTGCTGAATAAACTCACCCTTTCTAATTTTTTCTGAACTATGGCTGGCTGATTCATCTCAGCTGTTCTGGCTCAAAACTCACCTCCTAGCTGACTGATTCAATCTAGTTTCTCTCCACCTCTCCTCAAATTGCTCTCCTTCAAAAAACTTGCTTCCGTATTCCACGAACTGAACTGAGGTAACTCAATACCATCTGCTGAACTCCACTGGACTGGACTGGACTTCCAAAGTCTAGTATACAATCTCCAGAAAATCTGCTGTACAGTCTCCATTAACTCCACTGTAATGTCTTCAAAATTCGCCCCCCCTCCCCTACTCTTAAGAAAATTAGTTTCCTGTCTGTTTTCATAAGAATTGGGCGTATCCTATCTCTGACTCATTTTATCAAATCTTTCTCTGATTTGTCACTTTGTAACTGTTTGAGATTAAAGATGGCTACTAAGGTATTGTCTGTATTATAGCCTGAGGGATTAGGATGTGTCATGTCTATATTCCAGGCAAAAAAAGACTAAAGGTGTATACTAAGGGCATGTTTGTATTCCAGCTGGATCACACAGACCTATGCCTTTGGATGAGATACTTTGCCAGAGTATCCATGTTGCTGCATTAGATTCCCCTACAGAAACTTAAGTCATGTAAAATCCATATTGCTATTAGTTGGCAACCACCAATTAGCAAATATAAGCACATTAGATGGAAATAAAAGTTTGCAGCCAAGAAGTTTGTAACCAAAAAACTACTATTCGGAACATGAAATTTAAGTCCCATGTGTCATCACCTCTTTTTATCTTCCAATGGAGTCACTGATTTTACTCAATATCATAAATGTGTAGGTAAAATCTTTCATTACAAGCTTTTGACTTACGAGCCATTTTTATAGTGCTTCTAATTGAAAAGAAGAGAAAGTTAAAGTCACTTCAAGGCCAAACAGCCCATATTTGACCACGTCCCCTGGATAGGGAGGCCTGGTGGCACTAAGAGGAAGGATAGCAGGCTACCAAGAAGAGACTTGATACCCTATGAGCATATACAGGGAGAAGAAGTCCCCCTCAGGAACAATCATAGGGGAGCAGAGTAAGGGGAAAATTGGAGGGAGGGAGGAATGGGAAGATACAAGGGATGGGATAACCCTTGAGATGTAATATGAATAAATTAATAAAATATATTTTAAAAAACAATGAGAAAGTTTAATGAATAAAAAATAATAACTATGGTTTGTCTTACTAGCTTATAAATTATGATTAGCAAGTTATTGTTATGGAAGTAAATTATTGAGGATATTACACACAATTTTCCCAAATATGAAGTCCTAGGACAAAATAAGGCAGATATTTTATTTCAGTGAAAAAATAATTTATCATTTCTACTTCCATCCATTTACCTGAAAATTTCAAGAATTCCTTCTTCTTAATAGCTGGGTAGTATTCCATAGTGTAAATGTACCAGAGTTTATTTATCTATTCTTGGATGGAGGGACATCTAGGTTATTTCCAGATTCTGGCTATTACGAATAAGCGTGCTATGAACATAGATAAGCATATGTCCTTGTTGTGTGGTGGAGCATCTTTCGAGTATATTTTATGGAGTGGGATAACTGGATCTTGAGGTAGCCGTACTCCCAATTTTCAGATAAAGCACCAGATTGATTTCCAATGTGGTTATACAAGTTTGCACTCCCACCAGGAATGAAGGGGTGTTTCCCTTTCCCCACATCTTTGCCAGCATATGTTGTCACCTGAGATTTTTTTATCTTAGTCAATCTGATGTGTGTAAGATGGAATCTCAGAGTTGTTTTGATTTGCATATCTCTCATGACTAAGGACATTGAACATTTCTTTAAGTGTTTCTCAACCATTTCATATTCATTTGTTGAGAATTCCCTGTTTAGCTCTGAACTCCATTTCTTAATTTAGATATTTCATTTTGTGGTGCTTAATTTCTTGAGTTCTTTATATGTTTTGGATATTAGCCCTTTGTCAGATGTAGGGTTGGTGAAGATCTTTTCCCAGTCTGTAGGCTGCTGTTTTGTTCTATTGATGGTGTCCTTTGCCTCATCCTGAGAGTTAACCCAGACCCAGAAAGACACACATGGTATATACTCACTAATAATTGGACACTAGCGCAACATGAATGTCCTCTGAGAGTCGTCATTCAGTGGGAGATCAGAACAGATGCTGGGATTTGGTATTGAAACTTCAGGTGAGAATGTTTTGGAAGAATGGGGAGATAGAAGGACCCAGAGGGTTCAGGAACCCTACAAGAAGACCATCAAGGCTGGTGGATCTGGACCTGGGAGGGCCTGCACAAACAGCTGTATCAACCAAGGACAATGCATGCAGTAAATCTAGAACCCTTATTTAGATCTAGCAATGGACAATGGACAAAGCATTGTGGGGAGAGTGGAGACTGCCTCTGGCATGAACTCTGGTACCCCCTATTTGACCACTTTCCCTTGGCGGGGGGTCTGGAGACACTCAGAGGAAGGGGAATCAGGCTATCTGGGTAAGACCTGATATTATGTGATCATATGGTGAGGGAGGAGTCCCCTTCTATCACAGGCCTAGTGAAGGGAATACAGTGAAAGAGGGAGAGAGGGGGAAATGGGAAGATACTAGTGAGGAGATAACAATAGGGATGTAATCTAAATAATGGTTTTTTGTTTGGTTGGGTTTTTTTGTTGTTGTTTTTGTTTCATTTTGTTTTTCTAGACAAGGTTTCTTTGTGTAGCCTTGGTTGTCCTGGACTCACTTTGTAGACCTGGCTGGCCTTGAACTCACAGCATTCCACCTGCCTCTGCCTTCAGAGTGCTAGGATTAAATGCATGCATCATCATGCCCGGCTTATTAAAAAAAAAAATAAACAGGAAAAAAAGGAAAAAAAATCATTTATCATCAGGAAGTCACCCTAGGAATTTACTGATAATATCTAAGTTGGATTGTGGTTGCTTAGGAAGGACACAAGCGGTCATAGCTGCATGGGTACAATTTTTAAACAAGTATCTGAAATATAATTATGACAAATTCATACCTGGGATTATCACACACAATAGACAAATTAGCTAGGATTCATGGAGAGCTAATTCTCAAATCATCATGTTCAAAAATGTAATTCCTCTCAAAAGCGAAGAATTATTTTAAATATGCAAAACTCATCCATTTTACTTTTTATGCAAATATGTAAAATATGTATAAACTCCAAACTCTGTATAAAAAATATTTGAATGCTTGCACTTACCTGAGGTGACTCAGGATGAGCTGAAGTTATTACAGGTCTGGGCTTATCCAGAAATTCACCAATCTGAAATGAATAAGTTTTAATAAGAGGAGGCTTTGTTCTGATACTGGCATCTGAACTTACTGGTTCCAGAACTGCAACTGAGAATGCCCTCAGTGTGCAGCCCCAAGCCGTACCAGCCCATTGTTTATAAAGGCAAAGCCCACAGATTGCATGTATCCTGCCGTGTGCAGGCAGAGACTTATCTAAACACATATGTCTTGCAATTGTTTTAGGCATCTTTTTGAGCAGAGTGAGCAAGCTTGATCATAACAGCAGAAACGGTGGGGAGACCTATCCTTACAAGAACTGTAAATTTCTTGTAGGTTTCTAGGACCCTATGGGTCCTTCTGTTTTCCCATCTCCTATATTTGTCTTACCTAGAGTTTCAGTAGGATGTTCTCACATCTATCCCAATCTCCGAGTAAGTAAAGACTTTCGTGGGACATGCCTTTTGGGCTAGTGCCCCATTACAAGTGAGTATATACCATGTGAGTCTTTCTGCATTTGGGTGAGTGGGGACTGACTCTGACATCAACTCTGCAGCTCCATATTTGACCATCTCTCCTTGGTGGGGAGGCCAGAGGGCACACAAAGAAAGAATAAGCAGGCTACCAAGCTCAGACTTGATAGCCTATGACTATAGAGTTGGGGAGGAGGCCTCCCTTGGTCTTAGACCTAGGGAAGGGGAATAGGGTAAAAGCAGGAGGCGGGGAGGAATGGGAAGGTAGAAGTGATTGGATAACAACTGAGTTGTAACCTGCATAAATTAATAAAATTAAAATTAAAAAAGAACTGTAAATTTTAACACATAAATCAATTTTAAGAACAGTCTTCAATGTTTTGAGAAAAACGGAAGTGGAGTGATAAGGTAGATTGCATGCCAGAGGTCTTTTTGCTTTTTATTACTCAAGAAATTTAAACATTAAGCATAATGTCCCAGGAAACTGGGACAGAGGGGAGGACATCCCATTGAGACTCTGGATGAGAGAAGCATGGGAGAATAGCAAAGTAGAAGGATCCAGAGGGGTCTAGAAACCTACAAGTAGAACATTATGATAGGCAGATTTGGGCCCAGGGGTCCCGCTCAAACTAAGGCACCAGCCAAGGACATTACAGGCAGTAAACTTTAAACCCCTACCCAGATCTAGCCAATGGTCAGAACATTCTCCACAGTAGAGTGGAGAGTGGGATATGACTTTCTCACGTACTCTGGTGCCGCACATTTGACCATGTCCCCTGGAGGGGGAGACCTGGTGGCACTCAGAGGAAGGACAGCAGGCTACCAAGAAGAGACTTGATACCCTATACAGGGGGAGGTAATCACCCTCAGGCACAGTCATAGGGGAGGGGAATAAGGGGAAATGGGAGGGAGGGAAGAATGGGAGGATACAAGGGATAGGATAACCATTGAGATGTAACAAGAATAAATTAATAAAAATTTTAAAAACTATAATGTTAACTATCACAGGAGAAATAATCCATGGGGACTTCAGAATTATGTGATTTTTACAGTTTTGAAAATCAGTGAAGCTAATATTTACAATTGCTAATTCCATCCAAAAAGAGTAGTGAGACATTAACTGTGTTTGAATTGCTTTTTTATTTTGTATGTACTCATCATGTCAAAACTATATTATCAATGCTAGTATGTTATTAAAAACATATTATGGGGTGTTTTCAGCACGGATCTTGCTATGTAGCCAATGGCAGCCTGAATTTTACACTAATTCCCATGCCTCATCGTAGCAAAAGCTAGGCTTACAGACATATCCCCCTTGGAAAACTCTTTCATGGTTTTTAATGCAAGTTTTAAAACTAGAAAATTCAGAATGTTAAAGTGTCTTAAAAAGTGGACAAAATGGGCTGGGGAGATGGGTCAGAGGTTAAGAGCACCGCCTTCTCTACCAAAGGTCCTGAGTTCAATTCCCAGCAACCACGTAGTGGCTTACAACCATCTTTTATGTTATCTGATGCCCTCTTATGGAGTGCAGGTGTACATGCAGGCAGGACATGGTGTACATAATAAATACATAAATATTAAATCAAGTGGAAAAATAAAAACTCACGAAGACAGTTGAACTCTGTTTCTGTTTTGTCCCCCAAGTTACATTTCATCATTTGCTACTGAGTAACTATTAACTGAAAGATTCTAGAGATCAATAAAAGTCATCTATTTTTCAGAGTTAATTTTTTTACATGGTTTAAACATCATACAGTGAAATAGGAACAACATGGAGACACATTAATATGTATAAATATTACATTTCATATTTTATATATCTGTTAAGACATAGACTTAAAAATATTTGAAAAAAGAAGAAGCATATTTATTAATGCAGTTTCTGAAATTTCATTTGAGGTGTAAAGACATCCAAAATTGAAGAAAAGCAAGAGATACTATCAAACAGTTGGACATAAAGAGAAAACCTTCTGAAACAGATTCACCTGAAGAGCACATGATCATTTTCCTGCTGTAATTAACTCCTCTCAAACACATACTTTATCATACACATACTACACTTTAAAATTATTTTGAATGGGTGCCTGTTTAACCCTCTCATTGTAAAATAACTTACAGCATTAATATGATATATGTATTAGTGTCACTTACATATCAAGAAGAGAAAAGCAAAATAAAAGTATAAATATTGTAAGCAATTAGAGAAATAACAAATATGAGTTCCCATTATAAAATCAATCTTGCTTATGCTAAGCAAATTACAAATTAAACTAGTCACTGAACAAAGCGGTCAAATCTCTAAGTCAGAATATTGTTAAATAGGTCTTTTCCCATATTACAGTGCAGTCCCTCAGATTTTAACCAGTGTCATAGATGATCACATGTCATAATTCCTAGCAAACTAAGACTTTACCACTTCTGTTTCCATTTCAGTCTAGGAAAATGAAATACATATCATTTACTCAATTAAAGACTTACGTCTAATTCATTCTTGGCTACTACAGGTTCTGTGAGGTACAGTTTCTCAGACCACTACTGTGGCAGGATACTGCAGTGGATTCTCTATCAGTCTCTAGAAAGACCTGTTCATTAAAGTTCAAGTGCCTGAATTCAGACATTGTCTGTCTATTCTAACAATCCATCCTGAATGCAAGCTGCTAGATACTATTTTTACACTGGTGTACAAGTGTTCATGTTACCATAGAGGTAAATTTTGCATATTTTAGCATTTTTAGCAATTTTATTTTATTTATATATATATATATAACTTCTCTAAATACTTTTTTCTAATGAAAACTTTCTTATTTTCCTTATAAAATAAAATCTTCTAATGCTTAGACCTTCAAGTTGGATGAAAAACAGGTCATTTCAAGGTGTTTCAATCCTTAAAATATTTAAGCTTTAAAGAACAACAACTTAAAATAAGATAGAAAGCTGTTATGATCTGAATAATTCTGTTCCACTGGTCGGATTTGAAAATACTATTTAGTGATCACCAGTTTCACAATCAAACAGCTCACTTGTGTAGCAAGAAAAATAATTTCATGAGTTTTTTTAATGGTAGAAGGAATATGAGTATTTGCTATTTTTTTAATGTCTAAATGCTCACTATATAAAGTAGAAGTATTCTAGAAGATAAAACATAAGAGATAGACATTCAGAAGCTTTAAAAGTTTAGTTATTTTTAAATGAATGCCAATAGGGAGAACTGGTAACATCAGCATAAAGAAAGGAAACAATGGAAGGGAAAGTTAGTATCTGAACGTTTCTAGTAACTATGATTTCCCAACATAATATGCAAATAACATAAAGGTTATGTTAATTTAGAACTAATGCATAGGAAAGACCTAAAATGTCTTTCAAAGGCTTGGTCAGCATCCCTTGGTCCTGGGGTGGGACCTGTAGGAAGTGTGGTCTAGTGGACAGATATTGGTGGTGGTGGTGTGGTTTTGAAGGAGACATTGGGATCCCTGGCCATTTTAATTCTTTGTTCCAGGTTGCCATGAATTAGATAGTTCTTAATCACACTGCTCTGCTGACACAATTTCCTCATAATACCTTGACTCATATAGGCCTGCAAGCAACAGAACCAGATTACCTAGGAATGAAACCACTAACTGAGTAAAATAAGCTTTTATCCATATAAGCTGTTTATCTTGGGCATTTTGTTATAGTAATGGAAATGATTCTCTGTGGCATTTCCTAAAATGTTTCCAAAGCAAAAAGCATATTGATATTTTAAAATATTTAGTCATGTCAAATCGATAATATATACTGAGGGGATCATATATAAACTTTAAAAGTCAACTAGACTGCATGTTAGAAGATTAGGGACTGTATTTAGGCTGAATTGGAACATAGAAAAGAAATATCCAAAGTGTAATTCAGTGTATAGAAGCTTCTTAAAGACTTTCATTTTGATTGACAGATAGGATATGTTCAAGGCAAAACAAGTAGACAGAGGTGGTTGGATACTGTTGATAAAATGCTTAAGGGCTGACAAAGTAAAGGCTGTTACAAGTGTTTATTTTTACAAGTATTTGTTTCAAAAAATTTTCTGCTGGAGTGAATATTTGTGAGCTGTGGGATTCTTCAGCATCAGCAGTCAATTGAACAGACGGGACACATGACTTTAGTCAGGTTATGCAAAAGAGAGGTTTTAAAGATTCACTGAAGCCCAAATTCAAATGACACAGCACAACTGGGTGCTCCAGGAGAGCAGCAGCTGCAGCCAGGCCTCCTGGCAGTTATCTATGTCTCCTGTCAAACAAGACTATCAGAAAAATTTGATTTGTTGCAGTGAAATGGTGGTGTCAGAAAGAAAGCAGAGGTGAGTCTGTGAGCTAACAAGGCTAAGGCCGTAGTTCATTCACAGGCAAACCCCATTCTCCTTTACCCCCAAAACTATTCTGTATTCTATAATCACCTATAAGTATTTGACTCTTGTCATATCTCTTATCTAGTAGTATTTAAAAAAATAACTTTTTATTATGAGGAAATCCAGGGAACTTCTTTTTCAACCAAGCAACTGAGCATTCTCTTTGCAGTATCCCACCAACACTTTGATTTTGCTTGTGGTACCATTAGTTCTAATATCACTTCTCAAGGCATGTGTATGCATATGTATGCGTGTCTGTCTGTATGTATTTATAGCATATGTACATTTATATCTATGTATGGTGAAATATATCATCTTGTAAAAAATAATAGTTCATACTTAATGTTTTATATAGTATTTAACAATCATTACCTTCTAAGACAATGTTTGGAAATGTCACCTTCTTGTGACTACAATTGAGTTAATCATAGTTGAGAATCTATAATATATATATATATATTCCATATACATATGTATGTATGTATGTATATCTACTTAATTGAGGCAGAAGAAGAGTCAACCTTGTTACAGATTTATCCTATATAAGCTGGTCCTTTTTCCAAGAGGAGGACTTAGAAATAGTTAAGCTTTCTTTATAGTAACAGTTATTTTCAAAAGATCTTTATCAGAGGATCCAAGATGGCAGCACCAATAGCACACTGTGTCTCATTGGCAGGGCAACAAAGACTGTACAGAACCTAAAGACCAAAGTGAGAGCTACAAAACACCAGTGCTACTGATTCCCAGATGAGAGGGATCCACTTTGTCTGGAGTAAAGGTCAATTTGACCTCTGGCCATCCAGGTAACCCACAAAAACTTCCCAGGCACAGCCCATATTAGCTGACATCTTGGGAAGGACTGTGGGATATCCATGCAGCTCTGGTCTCTTATAGGCTGTCTACTGCCTGCTGGATCCAGGACAGGGAGCAGACAGGCAGAGCTGAGTCACAGCACTGCACACAATCTACATTAGCTGCTTCCTGAGAAAGAGTGCAGGGCACCCAACCACTTTGTGCTCAGATCTCTCTCAGCCCCCCAGGTGCTTGCTGGCCTATCCCAGCTGGATTTCAAAGCAGATATGCAGAGCCGTGCCATATCAAAAGGGCCTGTGGAGCATCAAGCATCTTGTAGTTCTGGCTTCTCACAGTCCCCCTCCCCCAGCAGCTTACCTGCAGGGCCCTTCAGTGACACAGAGCATATAGGCTGAGCTGAACCCAGGCACCATCCTATGAGCAGTTTCATGACTTGGTCTGTCTCTGCCCACCTGCATGAAGCATACTGCTCTGACACGGTGCCAAAAATGATCACCCTGAGAGACCATAAGGCTGAAAATTATGCTCCAATGTTATAGACTGTTTATGGTGCCTGCTCAGGCAGCAAACCATCTCTGCCATCTTCTAATTTGGGAAGCTACAAGCCTGCACTCCCTGTATACTCTGGTAGTTAATTTTATTCCTTCTGAAGTCTATGAAGGGTTGAAGACCAGATTGTTTAGTTTTACAATTAAGCTTAGTTCTTTAGGGCTTAAGATCTTTTCAAGTCTAGATAGGCATTTTAAGTTGATAATGATGAGGTATAATAGATATTGATCTACATTTAGAATTTTATACTCACCAAGATAGGAAGACGTTTTCTTCAAGACTGAAATACAAATAGCCCAAACACTAAGAATGTAGCATTTATATAATTCCCGATTGTGTCATGTTTCTTCTTGCTATAGGTAGTTTATTGTATATATGTGTAATAATATAAAAGTGTATGTAAAAAATAAAAAAAATGTTTAATTAAAAAAGCTCTTTATCTGTACTCAATAATGTTGCCTTGACTGAGGGTATCAAACATTCAATAAGAAGCTTTGACTTCTATTCAGTATTTCATTTCATTTTTTTCAATTTGATGTTGTCTTATATATTCTGATTCTTTGATGTAAATTCTGTCCCTCTGAATTTAAAAAAAAAAAACGAACTTCCATGGCGAACTACAATATGCCATAAAATTCTAGTTTTTATTGTATCTAGTATGTATTTTAAGCAGAACTTTCCAGGAGTTGCTTCCACACCCCTCACAGAGCACTTTTAGAGTTCTCTTTCTCCAGACCATGTTGATTAATATTGTTAGCATCATATCCATCTCTGACATGTTTATTCCCTACTTATCTCTCTTATGTTGTCTCTAACAACTTCACGCATATGGAGTAATAACATGATCATATATTTTTGTCTTCCCAATAAAATAAGATGCTTATTCAATACATTTCAAGAGCAATGAACAAAAATAATAATGAATTTTCATCATACTACATAGATTTCTTTAATCTATAATGACATTTTATATACACATAGATAAAACAATGGATCATTAGATGATTAGAAAGACATTTATGTTTCTAAATTATGAAATCTTTCAAAGAACAACAGATGGCACACTCTGTACTCATGCTTCCAAAGATTAAAACTTCTATTATTAAATCGTGTTTTATGACAAACAATTCAAACTGTGACTTTGAATTTGGAAGAACAGAAAACTACTCATACATTCTCACATATTAAAACATTAGATTATTCCAAATCTTGGGAATTTACCACCAGGTTTGAGTCATCGGAAATTACTCTATGTGCGGATAAGCCCCTTTGTTCTTGTGAGAAAAATTATATATTAACCAGGTTTTCATCAACTACTAGCCATAACTGTAGCAGGATAAAATGCACCCCCACACAAATCATACATATAAGTACTGTACTGTGCATGTTTGTAATTATGAGTATAATAAGTTGACGTCAATAAAAATTATTGACCTAAATATTGAAAGGAAATCAGCAAATGTTAGTTACCTCTACTCTACATAAATACTTTAGCGTATTTAAGTTTCTTTAATGTTACTGTGTATACAAAGAGTAAATACTGTACATGAAAATCTATATCTATAAATAAAATATGATGTACTCTTTTTAATTCATGGCATAATATGTTTCAGAGCTTAAAAAACAAATGTGTTGACTAGAATGGGAAAGTATGACATTTGCTTTTAAATGAATATTTTGTTGTTGTTGTTTTGTTTTCATTTAATTTGATACCAGGTTAGTTCCTTTAAGGAAGTATTATCTTGAGAGGCAAGATGAGCAATTTATAAGTAATAACTAAACAGCCAAAGATAATATAGTGTAAATATATCACAGTTTCTTTCTCCATTCTTTGACTGAGGGACATGTAGGTTGTTTCCAAGTTCTGGCTATTATGAAAAAGGCTGCTATGAACATGATTGAGCGTATTTCCTTGTTGTGTGAAGGAGCATCTCTTGGATATATTCCAAGGAGTGGAAAGGGTGAGTCCTGGGCTAGAACTATTCCCAGTTTTCTGAGAGAGCACCAGAATGATTTCCAAAGTGGTTGTACAAGTTTGTACTCCTACCAGTAATGCGGGAGTATTCCTTTTTCTCCACATACTCTCCAGAATGTTCTGTCACTTGAGTTTTTATTCATAGCCTTTCTGATTGGTGTAAGATGGATTCTCAGAGTCATTTTGATTTGCATTTCTCTGATGACTAAGGACACTGACCATTTCAAGTGTTTTTCAGCCATTTAATATTGCTTTTATGAGAATTCTGTTTAGTTGTGAGCCCCGTTTCTATGGAATACCACTCAGCTATTAAAAACAAGAAAATCATGAAATCTGCAGGCAAATGGATAGAACTAAAAATGATCATCCTGAGTGAGTTAGCCCAGACCCAGAATGATACACATGGAATATACTCACTTGTAATTGGACACTAGCCCAACAGACATGTTCCATGAAAGTCTTCACTTGGCCAGAGATTGGGATAGATTCTGGGACTTCCTATTGAGACTCTAAATAAGAGAGGGAAAGAAGTATTGGGGAAATAGAAGTATCCAGAGAGTCCTAGAAACCTACAAGAAGACCATTAAGTCTGGCGGACCTGGACCCAGGCAGGTCAGCTCAAACTACTGTACCAAGCAAGGTCAATGCATCCAGTAAACCTAGAACCCCTATCCAGATATAGCCAATGGACACCACATTCTTCACAATTGTGTGGAGAGCAGGGACTGACTCTGACATGAACTCTGGTGCCCCCTATTAGACGACTTCCTCTGGTGACACTCAGAGGAAGAGAAAGCAGGCTACCCGGAAGAGACCTGATAGGCTATGATCTTATAGTGGGGGACAAGGTCCTCTTCTATCACAGACCTGGAAGAGGGGAATAGGATGAAAGAGGAAGGTAGGGGGAACAGGAAGATACAAGTGAGGTAATCAAAAATGAGATGCAATCTGAATAAATTGCTTAAATAAAAATTTAAAAACAAAGACAATAACACATTTTATCTTCTTTATTAATATGAGGAGTAAAACTTTCAATGTCACATGTTTCTTCAAGAAAAATAACTGATAAATTATCTTATATTACTTAACCAAATATTCTAATTTTAAATAATTTTATTAGCCAGGTTTGGTGGCACACATCCTTAATCCCAGAACTGAGTAGAAAGTGGTAGGCAAGTCTTTGTGATTTCTAGTCCAGTCTCCTCTACATAGTGAGTTCGAGAACAGCCAGTGCTACATATTATAACCCTGTCTCAAAACATCAAAATAATTACAATAAAACCCCAAATTAGTTAATACATTAAAAATAATTTTAGTAATGAATGATATTTAAAAATAACAGGATTTGGGGCTTTCTATTAATTCTTTTTTATTTTAATAAACCTAGGGATTTATTGTTTGATTTAGAAATGAAATGTCAATAATGGTCTGAATGGGAAAGGACTATTTTTGAGGACTTCAGACATCAGAGTTCAGAATGTTAATTCTGTTTAATTATCTGTTTAATTAAGATAATCATCCATAACTGGACTTTGATCTAAATATGTGTTATTTGTTACTATGTACACATTTTCACAACACTTCCAGCCTAGTGTTGGTGTGCCTGTGTTGGGGTGCAAATAATTGTTAGAACTATATATTTGTTGCACTGGGCCTTAAAAGGCAACCTTCTTTGACATTAACTATTTTAATTATCTCTTACCTATACCAGTATTTCACAAAGTTGCAATTTTATGAACAGGGACTTCTGTCATACTTGCCTGCAAGTAATGCTTTGATTATAACCTGTGGTTTAATAGATCAGTGCCCTCAAGCCTGAACCCATGCTGTCAGCAAGAACCATAACACATGGAGTTTCAATTGCTCAAACTTTTACCTTATTGAGCCTAACAAGTTGTTGAATACAAGAAGGAAATGCCTCAAATCAACAGCAGGTGAAATTCTGGGATAAAAAGCTTAGTTTAAAGCCTTCCAAATTCGACTAAAGATTTTCTATTAGAAATAGTTGAAGCACAACTGAAATACTTTCAGTTATGTACAGTATTTCAAATAATAGACATTTCAGTTCTTTCACCAGGCAAAAGGATTTAATGACGTATAACAACCTAGATTGCAGTCACTGACTCTTGCTATTCACAAAATACTTCTTTAATATCTAACAAAAATAACTCTTCTCATCTCTAGGACACAGATCTATAATACGGCATGCTCAATACCGGCAACCACATATTCTCAAGCTATGAAATATATGTATATTTATGTACATATATTAAACATATAACAGTGTACCATTTATAATTCTGTCAGTGACAAATACCTCATTCCTCCCTTATTGCTCCATGTTTATTTCCTTTCGTGTTCTACATTAAAAATTGGAGTGAAAACTCATAATAATAGATTAAAAAGGAAGGGCTGTAATTATTCCATGAAATAAATATATAGACATTTGCTATTCCTTATTAAAAAAAACTACTTTGATCTATAAATTATGCATTCAGGAAAAAATGTGGAACAGGCAAAATGACTAGGACTTTGGATCAGCCAGGTATGTGATCAAATACTTCTATATTGAGTCCCTGAGATGTTGGGCAGCTGTCTGAGTCTGACTGCCTGATTCAACAGAAACAAATGGACAATAACACAATAAATAGCACACATTGGCCAGGAATCTTCTTTCACAAAGAGGCCATCCACAAAGAATTCGTTATTTTAATGTTTTCAGTAGTATGTATTATGAAGGGTGAGAGCATGTGTGAATAGTTTTCATGGGAAGAGGATAAAAGTAAAACATCTGAGTTTCATAACTAATAAACATTACAATTTTTGGTACTTCAGAATGAACATTTTAACATTCTGTAATGATACTCTTCTCTCTAAATCTTAAAGGCCTTCTTTAGGAATATACTTTTTATGGGATACATGAATAGTCTAGTCAGTCAAGTATTTATTTTGAAACACAAGTACTTAAATTTGATCCCCAAATCCACATAGAGGAACAGTACAATGGCATCTATTTATGATCCTAATTTTACATGTTATTAATGAATTATCTAAAAGAATTTCACTTATGATCTAGAAAATGAAGCTAATGTTAACATTCACTGGTGATGAAGATTAGATTAGTAGCAAAACCACCTATCTTCAGCTGTCTAAACACCTGTATAGAACAGCAACTATGTATTAGTTTGTATTACTAGCCATTCTTAACAATGTCCTTCAGTATAATTTAGTATGCAATGCTGTAATTAGTTTGACTTTATAAAACAAGTAAAGCAATTCATATCAATATCATTGAGGAGCTATGTAATAGTCTAAAAGATTCCCAACTTATATTTTATTAAAGGACATTAAGTAAAAACTGATGCAACATCTCTGCCTGCTGAGCTAATTTAAAAAAACCATGTGACTCGATTTTTGAAAAATTGTATTAACTTTAAATGTGCTACATTTGCCATGCATTCTCATGTAGACCTTTCCCACATGTGTTCTTCTACTTAGTGTTCTTTCCTTTCATTTTTAAAAGTATTTTTTCTTATGAGATTATAATTATACCACTGTCCCATTCATATCCTCTCTCTAAATTCTATGGCTAAATACATAAATATAGATTAATCACTCTATGTAATGTATTTTTACCATATATGTTTTCTTCAGAGCATTTGCATTGGATAAACAATTGATATATTTTTAGAATGTCAGAAGCTCCACCCATAAATTTTCACCAACAAGGCTCCATAAACATGAACAAGGATGACACCAAAAGAAATGCTTTGTAGACTCGGGAAAACTCACTCACATGGGTTAAACCCAATACAAAGAACTTCAAGCAGCTAAAGAATGCTAGAAACATGAGAAATAAGTTTCCTCAGGGAAGAGCAAACAACTGCTTGTCTTTCTAGTATCTTTGGCATTCACAATGGCGTCAGTCTTCAGGTCTATCTTCACAATGGCATCAGTCTTCAGGTCTATCTTCACAATGGCGTCAGTCTTCCGGTCTATCTTCACAATGGCGTCAGTCTTCAGGTCTGTCTTCACAATGGCGTCAGTCTTCAGGTCTATCTTCACCATGGCGTCAGTCTTCAGGTCTATCTTCACAATGGCGTCAGTCTTCCGGTCTATCTTCACAATGGCGTCAGTCTTCCGGTCTATCTTCACAATGGCGTCAGTCTTCCGGTCTATCTTCCTATTTCACCATCGTGGTTCTGCTACAAACTTCCCCTCACCTTCTCACTGCAGTTGGCAGCTAAAAACTGATTCCCACCCTCTACATCCCTCTGCAGGTAAATGCTGTTGTTCTTATCTTTGCCTTTTAATTAGGTTTTTTTTTTTAAAATTCAGATGATTCTATAACATTTCTCTTCTAAAACAGGCTTCTTCTATAGTAATGAGATACCTAAACCGATACCTGCCCAACTCAATAAGTAAGATTGGTTAGGACTAATGAACTTCACATGCAAAAGTTTTTTTTTTAAATCAGACACACTTCAGGAACAGACTTAATTTAATTAAAGAATAACTACATCTGTTTTGTAATGAAAATCTCTGTTTCTGTCAAATGTACCAAAACATAATTTCAAAGAGAATTTCGCAACATTTTCATTTAGATTTGTTGCTTTGCAGATAAACTGGTTACAAGACTACCAGAACTTGCCTCTGTGACTCCTATGGTCATTTTTCTGAGTATGCTTATATTTCAGGTGACTTCAACACTTCATTAAAAGTAGCATAAAAGATTTAAGTTCAGGCTTAAGAATTCCTAAGTGTCTTTAGAACAACATAAACTGCTGTATCAGAGCTGTAGGCCCACAGCCTACTGAAACCCACAGGTGAAAACGTTGATATTGACTATAGTACTTACAAGGGAAGTCGGGCATTTCTAGTACATAACCCATCGTTTTTGTGGGAACCATGCAATTTCACCAGTCTGGTTTTATTGGGGATCTTGACAGGCTTAAAATAAGACATAGAACTTTATAGGTGCTCCAACTCTTTTACAATGAGGCCACAATCATGCTTTTTAGCAAACTGATGGGATTGTAGTTACATGAAATGTAGTTTTCAGCAATAGGCCCTGATATTGAGTAGCACTAGCATTTTTACTAGGTTGATTATGGTCCTGTTAAAGTCTCTGTCACATCTACAACTTTGCTGGCATTGAATATACCCCAGAAAGAAAGTTGGTATATGTGGAGAGCCACAGATAGCAGCGCCCCCTGCTGCTTCCCCAGCACAATGCGCCCTTGAGTGAGCCCCTTATGCGCATGCCTGAAGGCGTGATCCACACGCACCAACCAAGAGCGACAACGTGGCAGTCTCTGATAGGACCAGGCACACTATAAAGGTTCTGTGAGAGCTTTTCCCGGGGTCACTCCAGTAGTCAAGGTTCCTGAATAAACTGCTGCAAGAAGAGTTCCCGGTGTTGGTGTCTTTCCTGCTGGCCGGGGGCGGCATCAACAGGTATAGGAATGAAAAATTACAAAAAGTCTTCAAAGTATATTTGTTTCATAACGTATTCCTTTCCACTCTCATATTTTTTGTTAACTTGTTTCATAACGTATTCCTTTCCACTCTCATATTTTTTGTTAACTTTGTAGAATTAAGATCCATGAGTCAAACACAGTTTTACATACAAGGACTGGGTAAACCAATTTTTTTCAAGCCTCCAGTCACTCCCAATATTTAATTAAGCTCTTTTAGAGACCAGTGACCTATGCTTCAATAAAAGTAGCAGCACTGGTAAGTGGCACATAGATTTTACCTTTTTTTTTTTAAGGAACGCCATGATAATGATATTATCTTCTTCACTAACCATGTTAGGGATTCTAATTTCAATTACCTAGAAATGATGATCTCCTTTCTCATTATCGGTAACTTTTACTTCGTCCTTTTGCAAAAGTCTAAAATTTGGAGACTTTCTATTGTATGCATAGAATACAGACAGGAAAATGATGGTGAAACTTGTCTACAAATAAGTATTGTGTATCCTGTCTAGATTTTAAGATGAAACTAAACTTGCATCATTAATCTTGGGTTTGTAGATTACTTCTTGCCACATGAATTGATAAGCTTTGTAACTTCATGCCATAACATTGCAAAGTAGACACGTGAAAGTATGTGGCAAAGACAAATTTGAAATAATTTTAACATTTTATTCATATGAAGTAAACTAATTTTAATCATACTAGTTAAAATATTAACAAAAAATCACTCTCTGGAGAGTTTTCATACTATATCTTCCATTACACTAAATTTCTATGTAGAGCTAAAATGAGAAAGTGCATAGAAGTGTTTTTCTGTAGTTTTGCCATGTTCTAACTTTTTATTTCAGTTCACTAGTGGTGTGCAGTTTATTTTTCATTCTTCAGTTTTCCAATACACTTTCTGTGTTACTGATGGCTCAGTGCCATTCTTTATTGATTATTGTTCAAACAATTCCATGAAACACAATATCTTGATTTCCCAACTGGTTGAAAAATGTTCCTCCAATAATCAAGCAATCCTCCTCACATATCTCCATGATTTGGACATAATCTCTTTGTGAAATTAGGATTTCCATTGTTCCCTATTTTTTATTTTTAACATTAAGTAAACTCCTCCAAATTCTCATGATCATAAGTAAAAGTATAATTTGATAATCACTTTCACTGATACCTTAGCTTCCATTATTCAGTTTATTGAAAAAGAGAAAGAAAACAGGACCAACACACACACACACACACACACACACACACACACACACACACACACACACTTTACATCCTGGTCATAGCCCTATGCCTCCTCACCTTCCAGTACCAACATCTTACTCTCTTTCCTATACTCCCTGCCTCATCTCTCTGAGAAGAAGAGCCCCACTTCATGTCCACCAGAGCTCATCAAGTCACATCATGACAGTGTGTCCTCTTCCCCCGTGGCCTAGAAAGGCAGTCATCTCAGGGGAAACTGATCAGAAACAGGCAACAGAGTTCATGTCAGGGAAAGGCCCTGCTCCCCTTGCTAGAAAACCCCCATGAAGCCGGAGCTGCTTATCTGCTACATCTGTGTAAGGGGCCTGGTCCAGTCCATGCATAGTCCTTGGTTGCTATTTCAGTCTCCACAAGCCATTCTGGGCTCTGTTTTTGCCTACTTAAAGGGTGTCCTCTTAAGTCTCATGGCTCCCGCTACTAGGAGTCTCAGCTAGAGTTCCCCTCACATTTTCCCAGAATCCTCCTCTGTCTTAGGTTTCCAGCTTGTCATAGAGATGTCCCCTCCAACAGAGTCTCTTTTCTCTGCAAGCCTTCTGTCCTCCTATCCCTGTTCTCCACAGGTCTGATCTCCAATCTTATTTCTCACTCTGCTCTCCCTCTACTACTTAGCTATTAAAAACAAAGAAATTATGAAATTTTCAGGCAAGTGGAACAAACTAAAAAAGATCATCCTGAGTGGGGTAACCCAAACCCAGAAAGGCACTCACTTATGTACTCACTTATGAGCAGATGTTAGACATATAGTACAACATAAACATACTACAATGCACAGACCAAAAGAAGATAAGCATTCTCCCATGCTTCTCTCATCTAGAGTCCCAATAGGATGTCTTCCCCTCTGTCCCAGTTTCCTGGTAAGTGAAGGCTTTCGTGGGACATGCCCCTTGGGCTAGTATGCGAAGCATGGGAGAATAGCAAAGTAGAAGGATCCAGAGGGTCCTAGAAACCCACAAGTAGAACATTATGATAGGCAGATTTGGGCCCAGGGGTCCCACTCAAACTAAGGCACCAGCCAAGGACAATACAGGCGGTAAACTTTAAACCCCTACCCAGATCTAGCCAATGGACAGAACATTCTCCACAGCTGAGTAGAGAGTGGGGTATGACTTTCTCACATACTCTGGTGCCTCATATTTGACCATGTCCCCTGGAGGGGGAGACCTGGTGGCACTCAGAGGAAGGATAGCAGGTTACCAAGAAGAGACTTGATACCCCATGAGCATATACAGGGGGAGGAGGTCCCCCTCAGGCACAGTCATAGGGGAGGGGAATAAGGGGAAAATGGGAGGGAGGGAAGAATGGGAGGATACAAGGGATGGGATAACCATTGAGATGTAACAAGAATAAATTAATAAAAAATGTAAAAAAAAAAAAAAAAGAAGAAGAAGATAAGTAACAAAGTGGACCCAAAGCAGGATGATTAACTCTCACTCAGAACAGAAAATAGAATAGACTGCAGTGATGGTTGAAGAAAGTCTACTTCTTTTAATCATAGCCTAGTTGGTCAGATTTTATTCAGCTTTGGATGGCATATGGAAAGAATGTTTAAGTCTTTAACATTTAGCTTATTTTTTTTTTTACCATTCTTTATTTTTAACTGTATAATATACTTTCAAAGTAGGAATTGATTTTTTTCTGTGTAATTATTAAATAACAGATTAAATAAAATGAAATACTTTAGACAGGTGCTAATGGCTGCAGAGAGGGAGAATCATTCTCTCCCAGTGATGAGGTCCCTAACTAGTTCACACTGTCTGCTATACAGCTTCTTTACCTAACATAATCCACACTGTGATACTACAATTAAACAAAACACAACATATTACTCATTTTAAAGGTTAATGTGATAAAAGCCACTTCTGTATCTATTATAACCATCACAATGGTTTTATTTTATATTTTTTTCAAAAACAGTGGTGACATGTGAAATGCCTGACGAAAACAACGAAAAGGAAGAAGGGTTTGTTCTGATTCGCTGTACACTCCAAATGGCAGGTAAGTCATATTGCGTCATAGTAAAAACCTCAGAGCATTGAATTCTCAGCTTGATTTCTTCTTTGTTTTCAATGTGTGATCGATCCACGGACCATTGATTAACACAATACACCGTGGGCAGATCTTTCTCAAATAAACTGATCTAGAACATCACTCACCTTCATGCCTAGAGTTTTGTCTAGATGATAATTCTAGATAGACTTTGTCAAGATGATAATCAACAAAAAAACCTCACAACAAACATCTAGTGCACTTTTCTTATAAACATTTCCCAAAACTTTTATAAAGCTCTTATGCAACACTTTCCTCCTGAGCATGGCTATGATTCCAATTGTAATGGAGTCATTTCTCTTAGGTGGATACTTTAAGAGAGATTTAAGGAATCATATTAACATCACAAAGCTTGGAGTAATGAGGAAGATAAATATATATAAATGTTATTCAATTGAATACAAATATCAGAATATTTGCTGAGAATTTCCACTTGCCATTAGAAATTAGCTACTGATAGTCTTTAAGAAAGATTTGAGGAATACCATTAATATCACACGGCTTGGAGTAATAGGGAAAAGAAATAAATATAATGTTATTCAATAATTAATAAAATTATTATTGAATAAATACAATCTAGAAGTTGGAATCTCAGAATAATTGCTGAAAATTTCCTCTTGTCATTAAAAATTAGTCAATGATAGTATGCATAGTCAGGTGACACAACACATTAAGTTAATTATTATTTGCTTTACATGTAGGTAAATGGGCATGTACGGTGTAAGTTTTAAATTCACTTACCTATATTACTCCTTTGTAAATACTGATGTAAAAAAATCCATTTCATATGACTATCATCCTCAGGGCCATTTTTAGGATCTTAGAATAGAAGTGAATTAGATGAGAAGAAGAAATGCAGACTATCAGGACTTGATGGCATTTCACCAATGACTTGGATGACTTCATAAAATAATGTACCTACTGAAATTTTAGTCCAGTTTACTAAGAATCATATTTTTAAATTAAATTTAGATATATGTGGTATAAATTTCTTTTGAAGGAAACAAGAAATACCTTTTTTTGCTGCATTTAATTAAATAACATAAGTTGCCAGTACTTTAAGTTGTTTTTCGACAGCTTAAGTGATTGCTATTACTATTATTATAAACTTCAGGTTTCTAAATAAATGAATATTTGAATTTATGCATGAGATAAAATTTTAATAAAAATCTAACTGTCAGAAAGTATGGTGTATAATTTTCTCAGGATTGAAAGCATTTCAGTTAAGATCGTGTGTTGTCAGTGTGATACAATTTTAAGAAGCAGCAGCCTGACTTTGAACATTAGTGTTGTGCTTCCCTTACTGTGGTACATAAATAATGTCAAACTCCTCCAGCTGAGAGTGGGCTGCCACATGATGAGAACAGAATGTCAGCCTTGCAATAGCATTGCCTTACACTGTAGATGCACTGTGTCTATATTGTTATGTATGTCTCTGATCAGTCAGTTTAGATTAAATGGGAAGGGGCATGACTACAGGTGGACTGAACTATTAGACAAATGTTTAATAGATATAAGAAATAGAAGCAATGGTCTCCTGTTTATTCCACAAATTGTCTGCCTTTCTGTGAAAGCAGCATGTGGCAGCGACCCAGGAGTAATGTCAAGGATCTGAGAGCATCCTCAGACAATACAATGGGACCTGCACAGCAGTTAGGAAAAGAAGTTAACCACCGACGTGAAGGATACTTCATATCATAGCTTCCTATCAAAACTGAAAAATGACTGGCAGCCACCGTATTCTCTGTTTGATTCTGAATCAATAAAATCTAGATGGTCAGGAATTTGAGTTATGTTCCAAAGTTACATTAACTGTGGCGCAACAATGAAAATTAATAAGGGAAGTCATATCCATAGAGTTCTTGGTCAGTTAATATTTATTCTATGCTTAACAGACCTATCAAAAACTTAAAATCTATTATTTCCTACATTTATAACTTATTTATCATTTCCTCTGTGAATATATCATTAAGTTTCTTTTAAAGGGTAGTGTTATGAATTCTAAGAAATGAAACATAAGAGGAAGTAAAATGTCAAATTTGTTATTGAACTTTAGAAGGAAAGCTTATGCACATATTATCCTCTCTTGAGCTTTTCTAGAATGTACATCCTATTGAACACCATCCCTTCAGACTTCTGAGACAATGGCAGACTGATATCAAAATCACTTAATTTCCTTAGCGGTCTTACAAGTTATTAGAGGGAGAAATTTAAGAATAATATAAGGAATACGCCTCATGGATAAAAAAGTTATATAAAAAGGGGATTACTGAGTGATATAATATGGGCAGTAATTCATTGATTACAATTCATACATATTTAAAATATTTTCATTAAAAGTTATCAAACCTCCATTACCTTTAGTGGGAAGGGCAAATGGCACACAGAGTAAGGGGAAGCAGGCTACCAGGATGAGACCTGATAGGCTACAGTCATATGGTGGGGGAGGATTTCCCCTTCTATCAGAGGTCTAGGGGAGAGGAATAGAGTGGAAGAGGGAGTGAAGGTGGGAACAAATTGGAAGATACAAATTAGGGGATAATATTTGGTATACAATCTGAATAAATTATAATAAATCAAAATTTAACAAAATTATCAAACCATAAGTAATTCACTCAACTTTTACTCACCACATAGTTCATTTAATAAGATTTCATCAGCTGGTCTGGGCTTGGTAATTGTCTACAGCCATTTCCTGGACTGGAAGGCAGTAATTATACTAATGTCTCACAATCAACTCATTACAAGATATTAACTAGCTACTAAATGTAGAATAAAATTTGGATGATTAAAGTATATGTTCCCCATTTGAAAAATGTCATGTTGGAGAAGCTATTGAGAAGAAAGATGAAAGACTTCTGCTCCAGTTAGCAAGGTCAAGTTAGCATCCTGGAAGAAAACATGTGTGATAACTGGTGAAGTAGAAAAGGGTTGCAAGGAAAACATGTACTAAGAAGAGCAAAATAAATCAAAATAAAAAGTCAGCCTGGGTTGTGAGAATGTATATATGTTAGTATGTTAGGCCTACTACACCATAATACAAGCAGGTGGTTACATTGACTAAAGAAGGAAAGCAGCCATTGGGTATTACACATATGAACTAGGTAGTATTTTATTATGAAATAAAGGGAAATCGAAGGATGTATGTGAATTGGCCATAAATGGAAATTTATAAATAATTCTTATTAACTTGTTTGCATTTTATTGACAAGTTTAATAGCAGAATATATCTTCAGAATGATTACTTAAAGTAGTATTTCCAATCCAGAAGTATTGTGATAAGGATGCACACGCAAAACTGAAATTTCAGAAATCTTTGCTATACCACTTAAACGCATATTCATCTTGACAAAAATGAAGTTATTTAGAGGTATCAAAGATAAAATACCTATATCTGTAAAATTATGTACTAAGTATTCATTTTAAATACATGGTGATATTTATGCCACCTGGAAAAGAGTAGTGCAAAAATGAGAAACATATTTAATTGGGGAAGGAATAAAGGCTGTCTGACCTAGTCCATCATAAACTTGTAATTTGTGGAAGTGTCTGCATCACAGGATCCTGCTCCACTAGGGTTTCATTTCAATTTTCCTCTCAAATATTGCTGCTATAAATCTATTGTAAAGTTATGTATGAAGTTCTACTTTGCCACTTGTTTTTAGAGATGAATAGGAAACTATGTCGTCTCTATTTATTCTATTAAAATGTTTATGGCAAAATTAATAGCAACCAATAAAACTACACTTCTACTAAAACATTGCATAACAACTCATGTATATATTAGGTAAATGCATTATATATACATAAGTTCAATACTGTTTATAAGAAATGCATTTATTGTTTGACCTCTTGCTATATAGTTTAGATCACCAAACATAGAGTGCAGAGGAAGTCATGGAGACTGAGTGTGTATGCCCTAGATTCTCTGCGTGCATGTTATGGTGTTCACGAGGGACTCCTAATAATGTGTGTAAGGGTTGTCTCTGACGCGTCTGTATGTTCTTGGGACCATTTTTCCTTCTACTGTCTTGCCTTGTCTAGCTTTGATATCAAGGTTTGTGCCTAGTCTCATAGTAACTTGTTATCCCATCTTCTGTTTCACCCATGGGGGTTTTGTTTTGTTTTCTGAAAAGGAGAGAAAGGGTAAGTTGAGGAGAAGTGAGGTGTGGTGTGGGAGGGGGGACTGAGAAGGCTGCAGGGAAGGGAAACTGTAGTCAGAAGGTATTATATGAGTGAAGAATAAATTAAAAGGTGAATAATATAAGACATATAAAAATAGCCTAAATCTGGGTAGGGGTTTAATGTTTACCGCCTGTATTGTCCTTGGCTGGTGCCTTAGTTTGAGCGGGACCCCTGGGCCCAAATCTGCCTATCATAATTATCTACTTGTAGGCTTCTAGGACCCTCTGGATCCTTCTACTTTGCCATTCTCCCATGCTTCTCTCATCTAGAGTCCCACTAGAATGTCCTCCCCTCTGTCTCAGTTTAAACCCCTACCCAGATCTAGCCAATGGACAGAACACTCTCCACAGTAGAGTGGAGAGTGGGATATTACTTTCTCACATACTCTGGTGCCTCAACTTTGACCATGTCCCCTGGAGGGGGAGACCTGGTGGCACTCAGAGGAACGACAGCAGGTTACCAAGAAGAGACTTGATACCCTATGAACATATACAGGGGGAGGTAATCCCCCTCAGGAACAGTCATAGGGGAGGGGAATAAGGGGAAAATGGGAGGGAGGGAAGAATGGGAGGATACAAGGGATGGGATAACCATTGAGATGTAACAAGAATAAATTAATAAAGTAAAAAAAATAGCCTAAATATTAGGAGATGGGAGAATACTAAATATAGGCAATGGACATGTGCTGAGAAGGAAGATATGAAACTAACTGGTTTTCTAGTTCTAATTGTTCGTGGATTTCTTCAATTTGGTGGTGGACTACAGCAAAAACTATATTCAATATTTCAAGTAAAATCCAAAGTGAAGCTACACAGCTTCAGAATTGCCATTCCAACTTGACAGAAGATGTCTAAGCTGTACAGGGTTTTGATTTGGTTAATTGTGATCTGTGCTTGTTTTCTTCTTTTTTTCAAGTAGTTTTTAAAATAAAGTTTTTGAAGTAAAAGAAAAGTCTGGAAATGATAAATAACTTGCAAAAGCAGTGTTGTTTTCATGTTAAGTATGAAAGCTGGTCTTTATTTTAAAGTGTTCATGTAGTGTGTGCAGCTTCCAGAAGCGCAGCTGCTCTCTGCAGCTGTGAATGTTCAAGCAGACACGCCTTGTGATTTGACCTGGATCACACAAATAGCAAGAATGACAAATCCAGGATGAAGGCCAGAGCAGCCTCATCCTTAATCCACTACTCTGTATAGAGAAATACGCAGCTTCTGAAGGGCAGGCTAATTCTATGGGAGCTTAGGTTATACTGGCTTATGTAACTGAGCCTGCATAAAATACCACATTCTGATGGCTCAGCACTCCACAGATCAGTGGGCACTGCATCCTCCTTGGTAATTGAGTGAGGGAAAAGGGAAATGCACATTTCCTCCTCGTTCTCTCTGTTCATTCTCTTAAGCATAAAATTAAAAAGTGAACAAATATGAGACTTGAAATTAAAGAGTGATTTATGTGAAAGATGAGATTATTTTCTAGTTTAGTTCATATATGGGCTTATGATTTTAAGTAAAGATTATTAATAGTAGCATTTTAAAAAATCACAAGATTTCATTGAATAAGCATTTTACCTCATAGCAAAATTTCATCTGATATGTATGCATATTCCTGCCCATTTTTTTGCAGGTAGGTCTACTTCTTCTATATTCTTTGCCCTTAATTCCAAATGACATTTGACAAAGATATAAATATCCCTAAATTTTAATAAAGCGAGGCTGTTTAGTAATAATACTAGAGACGAAGCATTTACACATTTGTTGTTAAACAAACAATGCTCTTAAACTTTCACCATAATTAGGTAGGGATAAAGATATCAAATATTACAGTATATTACTAAAGTTTCTGGTTAGCCTACAGAATGTGACTTCAAGACCCTATTGCTGAAGCCACTATGGACTTGGAGACACAGAGGTTGGATATCCTGATATAGTTGGTACTGACCTGAAAGCTTCATCCCTGCTAGCTTGCCTTTCTAATTCTAGAAGGTGGTGTGAACACTGGAGGAGAAACGTAATCATCAATCTTACACTTCTGGCTATGATGCAGAAAATGAAAGACTGTAGAAAGCTCAGCATTCAATGGAACACAAATAGTGTGTCTCCTCATCCAAGGTTCAGGATCATTGTAAAAAAAAAAAGTTGCAGAGTCCCGGAAGAGCCAGAGGTCATGAATGAATAGAAGAAAATTATGTCTTCCATACACAATAGAGCAACTGCACGTATGAACTCATAGTGGTTATGAGTACATGTATAATACCTATACAAGCTCAATCAAGATTGTGCCCAGAATGGAGATAAGCTAGAAATAAAAGACTATCACTTGTCAAGAAGAAATTGGTTTCCTTTAAAAATGTTGATTCTGGAAACATAATCATGCTCCAGTGGGAGACCATACATCCATGAATCACAAGCTGGACTTCATGGGTGACAAATGAAAATAAGAGGCAAAGTAGGATGGACAATGCAAGGAGATAGATCTTTCAGGAGGTGGATGATGCATTAATGTGGCCCAAAGGTATTGTATAAAAGTCTCAAAGAACTAATAAAAGAAAAGAAAAATGTAACAAATCAACTAAGGCTATGCTTCAAATGTGGCAAACAAGCCAGTGGGCAAAATGTTCTAAAAAATGGATGCAGGCAGAGTTGATGGCCAAACTGTGCCAAGACAGGGTAAGAAAGTCTTCAATAGTTCCTGCATCACAAATATGTCTGTCAGATATATTGGGCCAGAAGGCTGCAGATGATGATCCAACATTAGAGAGTCTTGGGGATTGCTCAGATAGCAAACTGTCTCAGTCACATCTTTTCATTTGGAAAGCTACTAACCTGCACTCCTGGGATACTCTGGTAATCAAGTTTATTCCTTCTCAAGTCTCTGATGGGGTTGAATACCAGATAGTTTAGTTTTACCACTAAGCTTACTTGTTTAGGGGTTAAGATGTTTTTAGGTCTAGATAGATGTTATAAGTTGATAATGACAAGATATGATAAATATTGATTTACATTCAGAATTTTAGATACGCCAAGATAGGAAAGATGTTTTCTTCAAGGCTATCAAATACAAATAGCCAAAACAGTAGCAATGTAACATTTATATAATTTCTGATTGTGTCATGGTTCTTCCTGCTATAGGTAGTTTATTGTATATATGATTAATAATATAAACACATATGTAAATAATTTTAAAATGTTCAATAAAAAATAAAGTTTAAATGTAGAAAACTCAAAAGTTCAGAAGCTTAGATTTTTTTTTAAAATTCAAAGTGGGACTAAGTTTTGTAGAATTAAGATTCTCAAAGCAATCATTTTAATACATATTACAATAAATTTAAGAAAGAACTTAATATTCATCCTAATTTTTAAATGCATATACAAAACTTCCTTTTCAAAACATGTAGCAATCATGATTAATAAAAGTCACCACATTATAAAGCATAAGGATTAACATTTTGAGTATTTAATATTTTGTAATGATTTTAAACACACTATCACAATTTATTTATCGGAGATATAACCGAAGACCACAAGTAAATTTCTGAAATCACAGTCTTAAACCTGACATATATTTTTGTTTTATCTAATTTTTTAATAATTTAATAATTATTTTATAATTTAGATATAGTAAACTTACAGCAGACAATATTGAATGGTAATTATTGTAATAATACCTTTCAGTATAACTTATGTGAATGTGCTATAGGTGTATCATATTGTAAGTTGTAAATGGTCTACCCACATCTTGTATTGTAGAACTTTGTCAGAAAACCCCACTGCTAATGTTGTTGTGCACCAGGAGTGCAAAGCCCTAAGCTGGGTGCAAAATGTAAGACATCACCCATTGTTGGTAATGCTTGGTCTTCTGGACCTCAGAGAACCCTGATTCCCACACTCTCTACCTAAAGAATGTCATGAAGACTTTAGGCAAATTACAGGTCCAACTCACTTTCTCTCAATAAGAACTCATTTGGAAAGAACCTGGTATTGCTGGAATGCATTCCCATGCAAATGAGGCATCAAATTGGCACTTAAGCTCATGACCTTTGCCCATCCTAGATATCCCCAGGATTATATACACTTGTTCACCCCTACCTCCTTGAATCTGGCTCCAGAAAGATATTTACTTTTGTGCTTATAGACTACTGAATCCCCAGTTTGTCACTTCTGCTCCTTTGTTCCTGAGGATCAGCAGCCAGTGACCCCATCAACAAGAGAGAGCCACAGAACTTAGCAACCTGTAAGTAATTCTTTTTTTTTTCTTTATAAACTGACAGTTTGCATCTTTTAATTTAATAAATCCGCACACAGTTCTTATTTATTGGTCGTTTATTTCCAGAAATAATATTCTTGGGGTTAGTATTGCCAATAGTTGAAATGTGATGTGGATGCCTTCAACAGAAGCACTGTGAGGTTTTACCAGGTGAATTTATAACTAGGACAATTATTAAGTTATCCATTGATAGAAGAACACACAGCAAAGCACGAGGAAGCTGGAGAAGAGGATGATTCCCATTCAGATCAGGACAGAACACAAAGGTGAGATTTCAGGATGCTACTCAAAATAGTATACAATTCAAAACTTTTCAGTTTCTATAATTTTTCATGCAACTCTTTTGGACTGGAGCTGATTTAAAATATTTCTGTACAAGACTAGCATTGTGATTTTTTTTTTACTTGATATTGTTTTCTTTAACTGAAACTGAAAGATCCAGGATGAGGAATACACATGTGAACCTTTATACAATTAGCATTAATTTAGTTCTGTTGCAGGAGGGTTTGACAGGTTTATTGCTGGCATTTTTAATATTTCTCATGGAACTGCAATTAAGGAAATATATTTCAAAGGGAGGGAATGTCAATGGAGAATAAAAGAGATAGAAATAAAAGAGATGTTGGGTTAGAGAGAACTAGGATTGAAGAGGGGGGAGAGAAGAGGGCAGGAAAGGGACAGGGAGGGAAGAGGAGGAGAGAGGAGAGAGGAAACAGTTCCCTTTTAAGAAATATGTGCCACATCCACCAACCCTGATGGCGTGTTTCTGTTATGGGAGAGCACTTTTCAACAGCTGCATGATCAGAAAACTGCAGCAAGGCTGTTGTTGCTTAGTGAAATCTCTGTAAGGTTGGATGGCTGGGCATTTTAAGAATAACAGAAAGTCATTCAAGACCTCCAAAATTACATGAAATACAAAATTTTCATGGGACTGGGACTCTCTGAGATTTGTCACCTAAGGCAAGATAATAAAATACAGAAACTCAGAAAAAAAAATTTATTGAAAAAGAAAAGTTTAGCTATGGATCAAGAAATGTTACAGAATAGGTGTCTTTTGTAAATATTGAAATTACAGAAAGAATTAAATTAATAAACTAAAATCAGTGAGCATAAAAGGTTTAATAAAACTCTAGTTTGATTTGGCATGACATAAATGTCAAAAGGGGCACCAGCTAAAGACTTTTTATTACTAAGGGCCTACAGCACCAATAAATCCACGGAAAATTGGCCTTTAAAAGAGAGTACAAGAGGAAAAAATAATAATAAATAAATCCCAGATACACAGTGGTCATAGATTATAACTAAATGGCACTCAAGGTTCCTTTATCTATTGTTTATGACTGGGGATGCTTCCTGTCAGTTAGGCAAGGAAAGGAAGTTCTAGAAATATGCTACACATTATAGGTTTAAGAGTTTACACTTGCTATGGTACAAAGGCATGGCTTGTCATCACTCGTCATGAGCCGCTTTTATCCTGTTTGTTTATATATGAAAGGAAATTAGTTTTTATAAACTGTACGTAGGTAATAATATTCAGGGTAACCTTTCCTCCCTTCCTCCTTTCCGATTCCTCCTACTCTTTACTCATGGAATTATTTTCAAATCATATGTTTCCTATTTCTCATTTTGTCTATTCATTTGAAAAAAAATTTAACCTTCTCCTACGTTTATTCATGTTTGCAATTTTCCATTCATATTAACCAATTGTGATAAAGTTAGTTTTTCGTGTAAAAGTTTCTTCTCAGTATGGGTGGGGAATTCTTAGGGAACAGTCAGCTATTTTTTGGCACATTGTAGAGTCCAGGATTGTAGCCTTAACATTTTAGGAGTTCTTGTGAACACAATCATGCTGATGGTAACCACAGTAACTGTCTAATAATGTGAATTGAAGGAACTTAAAGAATAAATTCTTACAGATGGCATCAATTAAAATCTGGAGTGGTTATGGTTCTAGTGTGATGCTTAGCACAGAGGAAGCAAGCTTGTATCACCAGGCCCAGTTGATATAGCACTTTGACAGTGACACCAAGCCTCTAATCTGCTGTATGGCTTGCTGCTGAGTTTCAAAAGACACAGAGGACAGATGGGCAAGTTGAACTGTGCTGTGCAGTGGAGCTCAGCAAAATCCACCCTATGGAAAACACTTAAGGTCAAATGAACTAGCAAGTGATCCATATTATGAAAACTCAAAGTATATAGAGAGATTACGTATATATCTTGATAGTAAATGCACAGGGCACTTCATGTAATAAAATATGAAGCTGTATTTTTGATAAATGTGTATACCTATGTTTATTTCTTAAGTGGTTCTTATGTTGGCTGTGTGGAATTATTTTAAGTCACAATTTTCTAGGCAGTCAGAAAACTCTGCAGAGAAAAGTACAGACAGAAAACGGAAAAATAAAGAGTTTTGAGGTATATAGACCTTTGCTTCCATAGAGGAAAGTAAAAGACTTGAGAATGAAAATAGGTAATATAAATTACTACAATTTCATGCTTGAAATTTAATAAAATTTATAAAATATATTGCAGTTACCAATGAGATAGCTCAGCAGAAAAGGGCAATTGCCACCAACCTAAGGACCTCAGTTAGGTCAGTAGGACCCTGTTGGTGGAGAGAGGAAATTGACTCCTCCGAGCTATGCTCTAATTTCCACATTTCCAAGAATCCAATCTAGCACACCCTGGTATCAACATCTGCATGCACATTTGCACACACAAGCAGGACAATGAATAAACAAGAATAAAAAACAATTAGGAAAAATACACATAAGTACTATTGGATACATGTTTGACACTGTTCCCGGAGAGACATGAGCAAGCATTTACTTATCCTAGACAGGGAACCAAAAACATATCAATGTAAGTGAATCGCCCACTGAACCGATGAGTTTTTATGGTGGTTGCTTATAGGAAAATAGTTGAAAGATTAGTTACAGTAACAGAAATGAATCAAATAAAGCTTCTTCAACAAGGCCCACTCCAGCTTGAGCGATGGTACTCTCTAACTTGCTAGAAGCTCCAGATTATCTCTTTCTGGCAGCTCTGGTATGTTGGTCTTCTTCTATGGCTGTATCTATTCCTTTTGGTTGGTTCAGTATGTCTCTCTCTCTCTCTTAGAGGAGGTTTGGTTGCTCTGAGACTTTTCTATAAAAGTCAACTTGTTAAGGTCAATTTGTCCTTATTGTTTATAGATGCATGGGGAGGAAAGGACTTAGGGAATCTATTCAGATTCAGGGACTTCCTGAAGCCTCTGAGTTCTTTACTTCCTGTATTTACTATTTTCTGAAGCATGGAATGTTTTACCTCTTTATAGAACATGCAGTGTACTAAGGAGGTTCCCTTCTAGGTGGAATATTTTATAAAGTGGGAAATAGCTACAAAGCAAGGCAGATAAAAATCTTAATACAATTTAAACACATGGGTGTAAGAAGTCATATATTCACATATGATAACTGTAATGCCCTAGAATTCTGATATTGTGGTTTGAGAAACTTTCTCTGCCTTTCTGCATGTATGCAGATCTAAGTGTTTATTTGCAGTTAAGCATGTCTGTCTTTGTATGTAGCATGTATATTCATGTACATGTATGTATATAGAAGCCAAAGAACAACTTTGAGAGGCATTCCTTAGGTTCTGTTCACATTATTTTTATAAATTCATTTTTTTAAAATTTTGATAATATTGACCCCCAAATCCTCCCCTTTATTCAATCAGAACCACCTTTACCTCTATACTACATTCCAAATTTCCTGCAAACTTTATTTTTTGTATATTTAATAAGCCATCCTATCTAAACTCTGCTGTCCATATAGAGTATGCTCGATCCATATCTTTAAAGAACACTGAATCCCTCTACAGCAGAAGCCATCACCTGTCTATAGCCCTTCTGGTAAGAGTGAGGAATAATGAGCTCTTTTCTGTTTAGGCTAGAGTGTTGATTGGCTCGCAGGCCTTGCTTGGTACTCAGGTCTTCTTCCAGTAAGCACAGCTGCTCTGAGTTCCTGAGTGAAGTCTGTCATTGCAGAAGACGCTATTTAGTCCAGCTATCCATGACCTCCAGGTCTCATGTCTTTCTGCCCCATCTCTACCAATTGTCCTAGAACACACTGGAAAGGAGATGAGAGACAGATGCACGGTTTGTGGATGAGCACCCACAGCCACTTATTCTCTGCCCTTTAACCAAGTTGAGCTTCTACATTTACCTATCACCATCCATAAAGAAATTTCCTTGATGAGGACATTGGATATAAGACATTGAGAAACCATGTCAGTCCTGACCAGGAATGTTCTTTTCTGTTACTGGAAGGCGCCGTAAAGGCTCCTGATGGTAAAAGAGTCATCAATGGCTTTACCTAGCTTGCTCTTGTGATACAATAATGACAGGCATGCGAAGGTATAGCCATGAGTACAAAAGGAACATGAATTATTTGGGGTACTAATCACTTTATGATAGATTTGAAGACCGACTTAAAAAAGAAAATGCATATCTAATACTGAAATTAAGACCAAAATCATTAATTAGGAGTCTCACAGTTTCCAAAAGTGAATATATTATAATTATGTTGCTAAATAGTCATATTATCAAATTTTCCTTTAAATTAGAAATTCTACACTCATATATAAAGGCAGCTGTGAGACATAATCAGAAAAGTTCCTTTGTTATTTTATCATCATCGTCATTGTCATTGTTGTTGTTATTATTATTATTATTATTATTATTCTTTTATTATTAACTTACTTAATACATTTTTGGCCTGACCAGGTTGTCACCAAGTAGGCTAGGCTCCAAGAAATTTAAGTCTTGTTGTCTACTCTTTCTGGTTGCTTTTGCTGCTGCTGCTGCTGCTGCTGTTTGTTTGGTTTTGAGATCTTGTGTTAAATTCAGATCCTTATTTTTGTAAGGCAAAAAAAAACTTTAGCTACTTTTAATGCAAACTCTTCTTATTGTCTCCAAAACACATCTTTCAAAATGAAATTAATATAAATGTAAAATCGACCTATATATGTTAAGAGTAACTAATAAACCTAAGCTCAGTGCTATAACCAACGTTAAAATGATAAGTTAACCGAGTCAGTAGTCCTCAAGAAAAGGCCCCACTCACAAGAAATAAAAATAAAATTCACTTTGGATTTTATGATGGACTTGAGGTCTACTGTTAATCAACACTGAAACAGTGACATGTGTTTGTAAAGGATTGTGAACACTGAGTATCATATGGAAACACACACTTCCAACATTTTCATCGTCTTTAACTTCAGTAATTCCAGGATCTTATCCTACTCTTAATACTCTAAAACAAACTTTCAGGTCTCTGGCCAGAAGAATCGCACAAAGTGCTAAATTTAAAAGAATGCCATTCTAAAACAGCTTTTAAAAATCACCTATGGGGGCCTGGAGAGATGGCTCAGTGGTTAAGAGCACTGACTGCTCTTCCAGAGGTCCTGAGTTCAATTCCCAGCAACCACATGGTGGCTCACAACCATCTATAGTGTGATCTGATGCATACTGTATACATAATAAATAAATCTTTAAAAAAATAAAAATAAAAATCGACTATGAACTGTAACTGCTTCTGTGAATTTTACACATTGAGACTATTGTAATGGTATAACTCACTAATTCTGACAGATCTATCTGTGATAAGGAAAGGAACTTTGAAAGGTGTGTGTGTGTGTGTGTGTGTGTGTGTGTGTGTGTGTGTGTGTGTGTGTGTCTTTTAAAAGCTTCTGATACTGAGGATCTAGCTATAGTTCTCCTCATATCCCACACTTTCCTCTTTCTCTTCAGGCCTCCTGTCCTGCCTCTTTTCTCCCCAGGTCTGATTTCCACCCTTATTTTTCTCTGTGCTTCTTCTCCTACCTTGTTCCTTCTCCTCAAACACTACCTCTCTCTATTCTAGTTCCCCTTCTGAATGAGATTTAAGCATCCTCCCTTAAATTATCCTCTTAAAGGCTCCACCCCGCTGCCTTTTGAAACAGATGCTGAGGCTCACAGCCAAACATTGGGTGAAGCATAGACAGTCTAGTGGGGGAAGAATAACAGGGCCTAGAGATGACAGGAGCTCCAGAAGAAGACCAACAAAACCAACTAACCAAGGCGCAGAGGGACCTGTGTAGTCTGAAGCACTATCCAAGGACCATGCATGGTCTGGCTGGATCTAGGTCCTCTACATAGATGTAGCCGACGGGAAGATCTGGTTTCACATGGGTCCTTTAGTAAGAGGAACAGGGCCTGTCTCTGACATGGACTATGACATTGACTCCTTTTTTGGTTCACTTCTCCTTGATGGGAATGCCTTGCCAGGCCACAAGGGAAAAGGAAGAACTCAGTGCTGGTGTGACTTGGTGAGATGGGATGGGTGTGTAGGGGGTTCCCCTTCTCTGAGAAATAGGGGAACGGTGATAGGTGATGAGGGTAGGACTGGGAGGAGAGAAGGGAGCGTGATATGACAGGGATGTAAAGTCAATAAAGAAATAAATAAATTGATTTTCTAAGTTTCTGTTTCTATTGTTGACCAGAAGAAAACAAAACAAACAAACAAACAAACAATGTTAAAGGGCCAGGAACTCGATGTTATAGTTTTAGGAAGAATTCTTACATGCAAAGTCTATGTTATATTTGTCTGCTATTTGATATGACCCTTCTGTAGAGTTAGAGAATTGCAAGGCACCACTTCGCTTTGTTATCATGAATGATGGCTAAAAGAAAACCTTGACATTCTTAAATTACAAAAGCAAATACAATTGATTATTCTTTCTCAACTGTTTCCTATTTACATAATATAATTGACTTTCTCATTAGTCTGGTTGACCTTAAAGTTCTTCAGTGTCACACTGTGTTAGAATTTGCCAAAACTGAGAATATCCTTACAGGGAATTCTACCCTTCTAAACCTAATCCCTTCAGACTTTTACAAGAGTGTAAATGATTTTTAATTTCCTTAACTATAAATCTTGAAAAGATTTTTTTCTGAATTTTACTTTTATATTATCTCGAAGAAAAGCATGAAACATTATCATTTGACATAAAATCAAGGTCAAAAGGCATCTTCTCTTAAAAGAATAAATGGAAGTCAATGTGCCACAAGAAATTGTAAGGTAAAATGACAGGAATATTTCAATTGTTTTCTTTTTGTCTAAAATCCCAAAATATACATATTCATTCTGACATACGTAGCCAAAAGAGCTTCACCAAATCAATATGTCAGTGGTAATCCCCAGGTTTCCAACAATTCCTCAGAACATCTGGCAGAATGTGAAGCTTGTATTTGGAAAATTCAATTGATGCTCATTCTGGATTAATCTCTAACTCTGGGAATTGGTGAGTGTTTAATCCTCACATTTAATTGTGTAAACCTTTAATGATTGGGGCTTATCACAACAATTAACAACAGTTGCCCAGAAAAAATAAAGAAGGAAAAAAAAACCCACAGATTTTAAGATTAACATCTTCTCAATTTGAAAAATAATTTTGCAAACAATGGGATGGATCCAGCAATAGTTAGATTACATTTCCTGTTAAAGTACATTTCTGGAGAAAATGTACACGTTTTTATTTTTTATTCAAGAGGCTTCTCATGGAAATTTACATTTGACTCACCAGAGATGCTTGAATGTATGTAAGTTCAACTTTTTTTCAGTATTAAAGATTTAAGGCAAAATAACCTACTTCTAAAGAAATTATAGACCCGTGCTTTGACATATGAAGAAAATAGGAAAATGAAATGATTAATCCAGTGTACTGAGTTTAAAGCACAAGCCTGACCCGGTTTTGTCTTGATCATATTTGTGTTTTCATTTGTATTAAAACTTAATAGAAAGACTATGTTTTTGTGCAAATGGCTATAACCTAAGGAAACTGGAAGATTCTGCTTCATTTCATAAATATATTTGTTTCTTCACATCTTTTGTCCAATAGTCAACAAATGGCTGAAAGAGTAATGGCAGAGCAATGCAACATCTTTTCTCTTTTATGGTATAATAAGAGTTATAATTATGAGAGAGCAATTATATTCAATCTGTAGATTTGAAACTCAAAACAATGATAATTGCTGCCAATAGAAAGCAGGGAAAGTGTGTCCCATGGTGTGATCTAGACTATGACAGCTGAGAAGGGTGCCTTGCCCAAAACAATTGACTTCTGAGTGGATAGAAGCTGAGAAAATAATGATGGTTAATGGATATAGAAAGATTACACAGGGGAAAAGATGATAAGTAAAAACAGTTTCAGAAGAAGGAAGTTTGGTGCATAGTTAGTACACTAAATAATCTTTTTGTATTAATTCCCCCAGTTGTTCTAGAACACACTGCGAAGGAGACCAATACAGATGTACTGTTTGTGGCTGAGCACCCCCACAGTCACTCAGTCTCTGCATTTTGATCATGTTTGCGTTTCCACGTTTAACTCCCACCATCCACAAAGAAATTTCTCTGAGGAGGATGTTCCTCATGGAACACGGGAAAATCAAGTCCTGACCGGGAACATTCTGTTCTGTTTGCTTAGATCTCTTAGTCCTGGAGGGCGCCATGAAGGCTGCAGTGAGGTAAAGACTGGTAACAACAGTGTGCTGCTCCTTTCAGAAGCATAACACACGACAAGCAGGATGGCTCAGACAGCAAAGTCACTTGCTTCCTAGCATAAAGAAATGAATTCCCTTACCAAGATTCCACATGGAACACAGATTCTTACAAGTTGTCTTCTGACCTTCAAATGTGTGCTATGACATATGTATGCATGTGTGCGTGCATGTGCACACACTCACAAACACAAATAAATACATACATAAATAAACCACACACACACACACACACACACACACACACACACACACACACACACACACGTATATTCAAAAGCTATAATTGAAGCATTTTTGGATGTTTTCACCATAAAGACATATAGAAATTAGAGAACATAGGTATGTTTTGTCTGCCTTAAAAACTGTGCAATGTTTACATATGCCTAACCCATAAGTGATTCTCCATTCATAAATTATCAAAGATTTTTTTCTTTGTTAAGCTTCCTTATTTTTGGTTCTGGAATAATTTTAAAAGACCTTCATTTCATTTCAGAGTGTTTTTACATTTCCTTCACTGATAGCTACTTGCAAGCATACAATGTGCTCTGATTCCTCTCTTTCTTCCCTCTTATCTACTTCCTAGCCCTATCAAAGGCTGAGCAGCTCACACACCAGTCACACCACTTGGCCGTTTCAGATGTTTGACTTAGGGTGTGGCTTTGGCACATTTAGTTTGACCAGATCTCTGTGACCTTTTAGACTGGAACTCAATTAAAGCTTCATGGAGTTACCAGTGGGAACCTAAGAGAAGGCAATTAAAACCCTCCCAATCCTTGCCTGATAACTGACAGGTGATTCTTGCTCAGACTCACTGTATGAATCTGCAGCTACTATAAGTTTGTGCTTGCAATAGGTGCATCTTTAATTCAAATATATTACTTTGCAGACCTTCTTCCTATACTGTTGTTCATATTTTTTTTTCAAAATCATCTTCTATCATGATGAGATTCACAGTGAGTGATATAAATGTTTTGTTTATTGCTGGTTATCACCAGTTACTTATTTTCAGCCTCAGCATCCAGTGCAGACATGAATCTCTGAGTTCACTAGCATGTATTGTAAACAGACACTTCTCTGAAATTCAAATGATTCCTTAAAAGAAAGTAAAACAATACGTGTATTTTTCAAATATTTTTCTATCATTAAAATAATTTAGTATGTTAGGCATACATTTAAATAATTTAAAAAATGAAAATTAGTAATGTTGTTATAGGCTGGACAAGCAGATATTTAATGATATCTTCCTTTCAGAATTGTGTAGACTCAGAGACATTTATACCATTGAATTATGGGACAGCTGTCACTTTAGTGATCTACATGCACAGACTTAAACCCTTAGATCATTCAGGCTATCGAAGTGTTTGAAAGGAGTGTGCTTTTTGTTTTTCTGATTGCTCTAGTTTTCTGAGTTTTTTCTTATAATCTAGTTTTTAAGACTTTTGTTAACATTTTAACACGGCCCATTAGCCCTACATCTATATATATTAATCTCTCTGATTTTCAGTAATACTGTTTTGTCTCTCACTTCCACTTTTTGTCCTTCCCTTATTTCTCCCCACTTCCTCTCCTTTTCCTTAATTACTGTCTTCCTTTCTCTGTCTTCTTTTCCCATCCCCTCTCTTTCCTCTATATTTTTTTCTCTCCTGCTTTCAGTGTGTGTGTGAATATCTAAACATAGCATTTCCATCAAACTTGTATGAGAGTCTATGGATCTGTGGAAATGTAGTTAAAAAAACAATCTCATTTATTTGGCCTTTAAATAAATGGAATCCTAAAACGTATGTCAATCCAATACTTGTGCACTGTCTTATGTTTTGCTAGGTTGTATGGATTTATTAAAATTATGCCATTTATTGTGAGTTGTTGAATCATTTGATTCTGTTTATATACATCATAAGCAATATTGCAGAAGTGTGATCTTAGAAGTGTCACAGGGTTTAGATAATAGAAATGTTCCTATATATACATTCAAAATGTAGTTACAACATAAATGGCTACAAAACACCTGAAGTGGTTGGTGTAATGTTTCACAGGATTTATTTTTTTAATATTTTTGTGCAAATATGAATTTAGACGGCCACATCCTACTACTACCTGTTTAAGTAGACTACATTTCTATTACCTGGATATTTGAGAAGAAATGTAGGGCAAAGGACATTGTCAATAGAATGAAATGACAGTCTCCAGATTCAGAAAAGATCTTCACCAATCCTACATCCGACAAACGGCTAATATTCAAAAATATATAAGAACTTGAAACATTAAACATGAACAAGCAAAATAATCCAATTAAAAAATGGGGTACAGAGCTAAACAGAGAATTCTCACAGAG